>NC_009411.2:635052-994152 GCF_000002875.2 Leishmania infantum JPCM5 | reverse complement strand
CAGTTAGGCTGGAAACTAGTACATGGTGGTGGCACGCGCACACGCATCGTCTTTCCAACGATACAGCGCGCTGCCACGTACAGTTGTGTGAATATTGGGTTGGTTCGTCTGGCTCGATGCGCTTGCGTTGTTGCCTTTGCTTGTGTGTAGCACAAACACGGCATCCACGCACCGTTTCGACTCCCCTTCTCAATTCAGTCGTCGCCCAAACACTTCCACACAATCCACACAATCGCGGACGCATTTCAGTGTCGGACATAGGAATGACGCTTCACGGAATGGCACGCACACAGCAACCCTTCCACCGCCCTTCACCCCTACAAAATCACCAAACCAAAAACTCAACCGAGCCCCCGATAAGATCCACACATCACGAACACACCTCAAATTCTCTCAAGCCCACCCTCTCACTACTTCCACCTAAAAAAGCTCTACCCACCCCGTTCATACCCCCTCCCCCTTGCAACTCCTACGTCAATCGCAGACCTCAAAACTCACACGCGAAGCAATGCTCCCGCGAGGGTCTTCCTCGCAGCGAAAACGCGAATGCTCCAGTACTGGGGCGCGAAGCAATGCTCCCGCGAGGGTCTTCCTCGCAGCGAAAACGGGAATGCTCCAGTACTGGGACGCGAAGCAATGCTCCCGCGAGGGTCTTCCTCGCAGCGAAAACGGGAATGCTCCAGTACTGGGGCGCGAAGCAATGCTCCGGCGAGGGTCTCCCTCGCAGCGAAAACGGGAATGCTCCAGTACTGGGGCGCGAAGCAATGCTCCGGCGAGGGTCTCCCTCGCAGCGAAAACGGGAATGCTCCAGTACTGGGACGCGAAGCAATGCTCCCGCGAGGGTCTTCCTCGCAGCGAAAACGCGAATGCTCCAGTACTGGGACGCGAAGCAATGCTCCCGCGAGGGTCTTCCTCGCAGCGAAAACGGGAATGCTCCAGTACTGGGACGCGAAGCAATGCTCCCGCGAGGGTCTTCCTCGCAGCGAAAACGCGAATGCTCCAGTACTGGGGCGCGAAGCAATGCTCCCGCGAGGGTCTTCCTCGCAGCGAAAACGCGAATGCTCCAGTACTGGGGCGCGAAGCAATGCTCCCGCGAGGGTCTTCCTCGCAGCGAAAACGGGAATGCTCCAGTACTGGGGCGCGAAGCAATGCTCCCGCAAGGGTCTTCCTCGCAGCGAAAACGGGAATGCTCCAGTACTGGGGCGCGAAGCAATGCTCCCGCGAGGGTCTCCCTCGCAGCGAAAACGGGAATGCTCCAGTACTGGGGCGCGAAGCAATGCTCCGGCGAGGGTCTCCCTCGCAGCGAAAACGCGAATGCTCCAGTACTGGGACGCGAAGCAATGCTCCCGCGAGGGTCTTCCTCGCAGCGAAAACGGGAATGCTCCAGTACTGGGGCGCGAAGCAATGCTCCCGCGAGGGTCTTCCTCGCAGCGAAAACGCGAATGCTCCAGTACTGGGGCGCGAAGCAATGCTCCCGCGAGGGTCTTCCTCGCAGCGAAAACGGGAATGCTCCAGTACTGGGACGCGAAGCAATGCTCCCGCGAGGGTCTTCCTCGCAGCGAAAACGCGAATGCTCCAGTACTGGGGCGCGAAGCAATGCTCCCGCGAGGGTCTCCCTCGCAGCGAAAACGGGAATGCTCCAGTACTGGGACGCGAAGCAATGCTCCCGCGAGGGTCTTCCTCGCAGCGAAAACGCGAATGCTCCAGTACTGGGGCGCGAAGCAATGCTCCCGCGAGGGTCTTCCTCGCAGCGAAAACGCGAATGCTCCAGTACTGGGGCGCGAAGCAATGCTCCGGCGAGGGTCTTCCTCGCAGCGAAAACGGGAATGCTCCAGTACTGGGGCGCGAAGCAATGCTCCCGCGAGGGTCTTCCTCGCAGCGAAAACGGGAATGCTCCAGTACTGGGACGCGAAGCAATGCTCCCGCGAGGGTCTTCCTCGCAGCGAAAACGCGAATGCTCCAGTACTGGGGCGCGAAGCAATGCTCCCGCGAGGGTCTCCCTCGCAGCGAAAACGGGAATGCTCCAGTACTGGGGCGCGAAGCAATGCTCCCGCGAGGGTCTTCCTCGCAGCGAAAACGGGAATGCTCCAGTACTGGGGCGCGAAGCAATGCTCCCGCGAGGGTCTCCCTCGCAGCGAAAACGGGAATGCTCCAGTACTGGGACGCGAAGCAATGCTCCCGCGAGGGTCTTCCTCGCAGCGAAAACGCGAATGCTCCAGTACTGGGGCGCGAAGCAATGCTCCCGCGAGGGTCTCCCTCGCAGCGAAAACGGGAATGCTCCAGTACTGGGACGCGAAGCAATGCTCCCGCGAGGGTCTTCCTCGCAGCGAAAACGCGAATGCTCCAGTACTGGGGCGCGAAGCAATGCTCCCGCGAGGGTCTCCCTCGCAGCGAAAACGGGAATGCTCCAGTACTGGGGCGCGAAGCAATGCTCCCGCGAGGGTCTTCCTCGCAGCGAAAACGGGAATGCTCCAGTACTGGGGCGCGAAGCAATGCTCCCGCGAGGGTCTCCCTCGCAGCGAAAACGGGAATGCTCCAGTACTGGGACGCGAAGCAATGCTCCGGCGAGGGTCTTCCTCGCAGCGAAAACGGGAATGCTCCAGTACTGGGGCGCGAAGCAATGCTCCCGCGAGGGTCTTCCTCGCAGCGAAAACGGGAATGCTCCAGTACTGGGACGCGAAGCAATGCTCCCGCGAGGGTCTTCCTCGCAGCGAAAACGCGAATGCTCCAGTACTGGGGCGCGAAGCAATGCTCCCGCGAGGGTCTCCCTCGCAGCGAAAACGGGAATGCTCCAGTACTGGGGCGCGAAGCAATGCTCCCGCGAGGGTCTTCCTCGCAGCGAAAACGGGAATGCTCCAGTACTGGGGCGCGAAGCAATGCTCCCGCGAGGGTCTCCCTCGCAGCGAAAACGGGAATGCTCCAGTACTGGGACGCGAAGCAATGCTCCCGCGAGGGTCTTCCTCGCAGCGAAAACGCGAATGCTCCAGTACTGGGGCGCGAAGCAATGCTCCGGCGAGGGTCTCCCTCGCAGCGAAAACGCGAATGCTCCAGTACTGGGGCGCGAAGCAATGCTCCCGCGAGGGTCTTCCTCGCAGCGAAAACGGGAATGCTCCAGTACTGGGACGCGAAGCAATGCTCCCGCAAGGGTCTTCCTCGCAGCGAAAACGGGAATGCTCCAGTACTGGGGCGCGAAGCAATGCTCCGGCGAGGGTCTCCCTCGCAGCGAAAACGCGAATGCTCCAGTACTGGGGCGCGAAGCAATGCTCCGGCGAGGGTCTCCCTCGCAGCGAAAACGCGAATGCTCCAGTACTGGGGCGCGAAGCAATGCTCCCGCGAGGGTCTTCCTCGCAGCGAAAACGGGAATGCTCCAGTACTGGGACGCGAAGCAATGCTCCCGCGAGGGTCTCCCTCGCAGCGAAAACGGGAATGCTCCAGTACTGGGGCGCGAAGCAATGCTCCCGCGAGGGTCTCCCTCGCAGCGAAAACGGGAATGCTCCAGTACTGGGACGCGAAGCAATGCTCCCGCGAGGGTCTTCCTCGCAGCGAAAACGGGAATGCTCCAGTACTGGGGCGCGAAGCAATGCTCCGGCGAGGGTCTCCCTCGCAGCGAAAACGGGAATGCTCCAGTACTGGGGCGCGAAGCAATGCTCCCGCGAGGGTCTTCCTCGCAGCGAAAACGGGAATGCTCCAGTACTGGGGCGCGAAGCAATGCTCCCGCGAGGGTCTTCCTCGCAGCGAAAACGCGAATGCTCCAGTACTGGGGCGCGAAGCAATGCTCCCGCGAGGGTCTTCCTCGCAGCGAAAACGGGAATGCTCCAGTACTGGGGCGCGAAGCAATGCTCCCGCGAGGGTCTTCCTCGCAGCGAAAACGGGAATGCTCCAGTACTGGGGCGCGAAGCAATGCTCCCGCGAGGGTCTTCCTCGCAGCGAAAACGCGAATGCTCCAGTACTGGGGCGCGAAGCAATGCTCCCGCGAGGGTCTCCCTCGCAGCGAAAACGGGAATGCTCCAGTACTGGGGCGCGAAGCAATGCTCCCGCGAGGGTCTTCCTCGCAGCGAAAACGGGAATGCTCCAGTACTGGGGCGCGAAGCAATGCTCCCGCGAGGGTCTTCCTCGCAGCGAAAACGGGAATGCTCCAGTACTGGGACGCGAAGCAATGCTCCCGCAAGGGTCTTCCTCGCAGCGAAAACGGGAATGCTCCAGTACTGGGGCGCGAAGCAATGCTCCCGCGAGGGTCTTCCTCGTGGCGAAAACGGGAATGCTCCAGTACTGGGGCGCGAAGCAATGCTCCCGCGAGGGTCTCCCTCGCAGCGAAAACGGGAATGCTCCAGTACTGGGACGCGAAGCAATGCTCCGGCGAGGGTCTCCCTCGCAGCGAAAACGCGAATGCTCCAGTACTGGGGCGCGAAGCAATGCTCCCGCGAGGGTCTTCCTCGCAGCGAAAACGGGAATGCTCCAGTACTGGGGCGCGAAGCAATGCTCCCGCGAGGGTCTTCCTCGCAGCGAAAACGGGAATGCTCCAGTACTGGGGCGCGAAGCAATGCTCCCGCAAGGGTCTCCCTCGCAGCGAAAACGCGAATGCTCCAGTACTGGGCCGCGAAGCAATGCTCCCGCGAGGGTCTTCCTCGCAGCGAAAACGGGAATGCTCCAGTACTGGGGCGCGAAGCAATGCTCCCGCGAGGGTCTCCCTCGCAGCGAAAACGGGAATGCTCCAGTACTGGGACGCGAAGCAATGCTCCCGCGAGGGTCTTCCTCGCAGCGAAAACGGGAATGCTCCAGTACTGGGGCGCGAAGCAATGCTCCGGCGAGGGTCTCCCTCGCAGCGAAAACGGGAATGCTCCAGTACTGGGGCGCGAAGCAATGCTCCGGCGAGGGTCTCCCTCGCAGCGAAAACGGGAATGCTCCAGTACTGGGACGCGAAGCAATGCTCCCGCGAGGGTCTTCCTCGCAGCGAAAACGCGAATGCTCCAGTACTGGGACGCGAAGCAATGCTCCCGCGAGGGTCTTCCTCGCAGCGAAAACGGGAATGCTCCAGTACTGGGACGCGAAGCAATGCTCCCGCGAGGGTCTTCCTCGCAGCGAAAACGCGAATGCTCCAGTACTGGGGCGCGAAGCAATGCTCCCGCGAGGGTCTTCCTCGCAGCGAAAACGCGAATGCTCCAGTACTGGGGCGCGAAGCAATGCTCCCGCGAGGGTCTTCCTCGCAGCGAAAACGGGAATGCTCCAGTACTGGGGCGCGAAGCAATGCTCCCGCAAGGGTCTTCCTCGCAGCGAAAACGGGAATGCTCCAGTACTGGGGCGCGAAGCAATGCTCCCGCGAGGGTCTCCCTCGCAGCGAAAACGGGAATGCTCCAGTACTGGGGCGCGAAGCAATGCTCCGGCGAGGGTCTCCCTCGCAGCGAAAACGCGAATGCTCCAGTACTGGGACGCGAAGCAATGCTCCCGCGAGGGTCTTCCTCGCAGCGAAAACGGGAATGCTCCAGTACTGGGGCGCGAAGCAATGCTCCCGCGAGGGTCTTCCTCGCAGCGAAAACGCGAATGCTCCAGTACTGGGGCGCGAAGCAATGCTCCCGCGAGGGTCTTCCTCGCAGCGAAAACGCGAATGCTCCAGTACTGGGGCGCGAAGCAATGCTCCCGCGAGGGTCTTCCTCGCAGCGAAAACGGGAATGCTCCAGTACTGGGACGCGAAGCAATGCTCCCGCGAGGGTCTTCCTCGCAGCGAAAACGCGAATGCTCCAGTACTGGGGCGCGAAGCAATGCTCCCGCGAGGGTCTCCCTCGCAGCGAAAACGGGAATGCTCCAGTACTGGGACGCGAAGCAATGCTCCCGCGAGGGTCTTCCTCGCAGCGAAAACGCGAATGCTCCAGTACTGGGGCGCGAAGCAATGCTCCCGCGAGGGTCTCCCTCGCAGCGAAAACGGGAATGCTCCAGTACTGGGACGCGAAGCAATGCTCCGGCGAGGGTCTTCCTCGCAGCGAAAACGGGAATGCTCCAGTACTGGGGCGCGAAGCAATGCTCCCGCGAGGGTCTTCCTCGCAGCGAAAACGGGAATGCTCCAGTACTGGGACGCGAAGCAATGCTCCCGCGAGGGTCTTCCTCGCAGCGAAAACGCGAATGCTCCAGTACTGGGGCGCGAAGCAATGCTCCCGCGAGGGTCTCCCTCGCAGCGAAAACGGGAATGCTCCAGTACTGGGGCGCGAAGCAATGCTCCCGCGAGGGTCTTCCTCGCAGCGAAAACGGGAATGCTCCAGTACTGGGGCGCGAAGCAATGCTCCCGCGAGGGTCTCCCTCGCAGCGAAAACGGGAATGCTCCAGTACTGGGACGCGAAGCAATGCTCCCGCGAGGGTCTTCCTCGCAGCGAAAACGCGAATGCTCCAGTACTGGGGCGCGAAGCAATGCTCCCGCGAGGGTCTCCCTCGCAGCGAAAACGGGAATGCTCCAGTACTGGGGCGCGAAGCAATGCTCCGGCGAGGGTCTCCCTCGCAGCGAAAACGCGAATGCTCCAGTACTGGGGCGCGAAGCAATGCTCCGGCGAGGGTCTCCCTCGCAGCGAAAACGCGAATGCTCCAGTACTGGGGCGCGAAGCAATGCTCCCGCGAGGGTCTTCCTCGCAGCGAAAACGGGAATGCTCCAGTACTGGGACGCGAAGCAATGCTCCCGCAAGGGTCTTCCTCGCAGCGAAAACGGGAATGCTCCAGTACTGGGGCGCGAAGCAATGCTCCGGCGAGGGTCTCCCTCGCAGCGAAAACGCGAATGCTCCAGTACTGGGGCGCGAAGCAATGCTCCGGCGAGGGTCTCCCTCGCAGCGAAAACGCGAATGCTCCAGTACTGGGGCGCGAAGCAATGCTCCCGCGAGGGTCTTCCTCGCAGCGAAAACGGGAATGCTCCAGTACTGGGACGCGAAGCAATGCTCCCGCAAGGGTCTTCCTCGCAGCGAAAACGGGAATGCTCCAGTACTGGGGCGCGAAGCAATGCTCCCGCGAGGGTCTCCCTCGCAGCGAAAACGGGAATGCTCCAGTACTGGGACGCGAAGCAATGCTCCCGCGAGGGTCTTCCTCGCAGCGAAAACGCGAATGCTCCAGTACTGGGGCGCGAAGCAATGCTCCCGCGAGGGTCTTCCTCGCAGCGAAAACGCGAATGCTCCAGTACTGGGGCGCGAAGCAATGCTCCCGCGAGGGTCTTCCTCGCAGCGAAAACGGGAATGCTCCAGTACTGGGGCGCGAAGCAATGCTCCCGCGAGGGTCTTCCTCGCAGCGAAAACGCGAATGCTCCAGTACTGGGGCGCGAAGCAATGCTCCCGCGAGGGTCTTCCTCGCAGCGAAAACGGGAATGCTCCAGTACTGGGGCGCGAAGCAATGCTCCCGCGAGGGTCTTCCTCGCAGCGAAAACGGGAATGCTCCAGTACTGGGGCGCGAAGCAATGCTCCCGCGAGGGTCTTCCTCGCAGCGAAAACGCGAATGCTCCAGTACTGGGGCGCGAAGCAATGCTCCCGCGAGGGTCTCCCTCGCAGCGAAAACGGGAATGCTCCAGTACTGGGGCGCGAAGCAATGCTCCCGCGAGGGTCTTCCTCGCAGCGAAAACGGGAATGCTCCAGTACTGGGGCGCGAAGCAATGCTCCCGCGAGGGTCTTCCTCGCAGCGAAAACGGGAATGCTCCAGTACTGGGACGCGAAGCAATGCTCCCGCAAGGGTCTTCCTCGCAGCGAAAACGGGAATGCTCCAGTACTGGGGCGCGAAGCAATGCTCCCGCGAGGGTCTTCCTCGTGGCGAAAACGGGAATGCTCCAGTACTGGGGCGCGAAGCAATGCTCCCGCGAGGGTCTCCCTCGCAGCGAAAACGGGAATGCTCCAGTACTGGGACGCGAAGCAATGCTCCCGCGAGGGTCTTCCTCGCAGCGAAAACGCGAATGCTCCAGTACTGGGGCGCGAAGCAATGCTCCCGCGAGGGTCTTCCTCGCAGCGAAAACGCGAATGCTCCAGTACTGGGGCGCGAAGCAATGCTCCCGCGAGGGTCTTCCTCGCAGCGAAAACGGGAATGCTCCAGTACTGGGGCGCGAAGCAATGCTCCCGCGAGGGTCTTCCTCGCAGCGAAAACGGGAATGCTCCAGTACTGGGGCGCGAAGCAATGCTCCCGCAAGGGTCTCCCTCGCAGCGAAAACGCGAATGCTCCAGTACTGGGCCGCGAAGCAATGCTCCCGCGAGGGTCTCCCTCGCAGCGAAAACGCGAATGCTCCAGTACTGGGGCGCGAAGCAATGCTCCCGCAAGGGTCTCCCTCGCAGCGAAAACGCGAATGCTCCAGTACTGGGGCGCGAAGCAATGCTCCCGCAAGGGTCTTCCTCGCAGCGAAAACGCGAATGCTCCAGTACTGGGGCGCGAAGCAATGCTCCCGCGAGGGTCTCCCTCGCAGCGAAAACGGGAATGCTCCAGTACTGGGGCGCGAAGCAATGCTCCCGCGAGGGTCTTCCTCGCAGCGAAAACGCGAATGCTCCAGTACTGGGGCGCGAAGCAATGCTCCCGCGAGGGTCTTCCTCGCAGCGAAAACGCGAATGCTCCAGTACTGGGGCGCGAAGCAATGCTCCCGCGAGGGTCTTCCTCGCAGCGAAAACGGGAATGCTCCAGTACTGGGGCGCGAAGCAATGCTCCCGCGAGGGTCTTCCTCGCAGCGAAAACGGGAATGCTCCAGTACTGGGGCGCGAAGCAATGCTCCCGCGAGGGTCTTCCTCGCAGCGAAAACGGGAATGCTCCAGTACTGGGGCGCGAAGCAATGCTCCCGCGAGGGTCTCCCTCGCAGCGAAAACGGGAATGCTCCAGTACTGGGACGCGAAGCAATGCTCCGGCGAGGGTCTTCCTCGCAGCGAAAACGGGAATGCTCCAGTACTGGGGCGCGAAGCAATGCTCCCGCGAGGGTCTTCCTCGCAGCGAAAACGGGAATGCTCCAGTACTGGGACGCGAAGCAATGCTCCCGCGAGGGTCTTCCTCGCAGCGAAAACGCGAATGCTCCAGTACTGGGGCGCGAAGCAATGCTCCCGCGAGGGTCTCCCTCGCAGCGAAAACGGGAATGCTCCAGTACTGGGGCGCGAAGCAATGCTCCCGCGAGGGTCTTCCTCGCAGCGAAAACGGGAATGCTCCAGTACTGGGGCGCGAAGCAATGCTCCCGCGAGGGTCTCCCTCGCAGCGAAAACGGGAATGCTCCAGTACTGGGACGCGAAGCAATGCTCCCGCGAGGGTCTTCCTCGCAGCGAAAACGGGAATGCTCCAGTACTGGGGCGCGAAGCAATGCTCCGGCGAGGGTCTCCCTCGCAGCGAAAACGGGAATGCTCCAGTACTGGGGCGCGAAGCAATGCTCCGGCGAGGGTCTCCCTCGCAGCGAAAACGGGAATGCTCCAGTACTGGGACGCGAAGCAATGCTCCCGCGAGGGTCTTCCTCGCAGCGAAAACGCGAATGCTCCAGTACTGGGACGCGAAGCAATGCTCCCGCGAGGGTCTTCCTCGCAGCGAAAACGGGAATGCTCCAGTACTGGGACGCGAAGCAATGCTCCCGCGAGGGTCTTCCTCGCAGCGAAAACGCGAATGCTCCAGTACTGGGGCGCGAAGCAATGCTCCCGCGAGGGTCTTCCTCGCAGCGAAAACGCGAATGCTCCAGTACTGGGGCGCGAAGCAATGCTCCCGCGAGGGTCTTCCTCGCAGCGAAAACGGGAATGCTCCAGTACTGGGGCGCGAAGCAATGCTCCCGCGAGGGTCTCCCTCGCAGCGAAAACGGGAATGCTCCAGTACTGGGACGCGAAGCAATGCTCCCGCGAGGGTCTTCCTCGCAGCGAAAACGCGAATGCTCCAGTACTGGGGCGCGAAGCAATGCTCCCGCGAGGGTCTTCCTCGCAGCGAAAACGGGAATGCTCCAGTACTGGGGCGCGAAGCAATGCTCCCGCGAGGGTCTTCCTCGCAGCGAAAACGGGAATGCTCCAGTACTGGGGCGCGAAGCAATGCTCCCGCGAGGGTCTCCCTCGCAGCGAAAACGGGAATGCTCCAGTACTGGGACGCGAAGCAATGCTCCCGCGAGGGTCTTCCTCGCAGCGAAAACGGGAATGCTCCAGTACTGGGGCGCGAAGCAATGCTCCGGCGAGGGTCTCCCTCGCAGCGAAAACGGGAATGCTCCAGTACTGGGACGCGAAGCAATGCTCCCGCGAGGGTCTTCCTCGCAGCGAAAACGCGAATGCTCCAGTACTGGGGCGCGAAGCAATGCTCCCGCGAGGGTCTTCCTCGCAGCGAAAACGCGAATGCTCCAGTACTGGGGCGCGAAGCAATGCTCCCGCGAGGGTCTTCCTCGCAGCGAAAACGGGAATGCTCCAGTACTGGGACGCGAAGCAATGCTCCCCCCGCGAGGGTCTCCCTCGCAGCGAAAACGGGAATGCTCCAGTACTGGGACGCGAAGCAATGCTCCCGCGAGGGTCTTCCTCGCAGCGAAAACGCGAATGCTCCAGTACTGGGGCGCGAAGCAATGCTCCCGCGAGGGTCTTCCTCGCAGCGAAAACGCGAATGCTCCAGTACTGGGGCGCGAAGCAATGCTCCCGCGAGGGTCTTCCTCGCAGCGAAAACGCGAATGCTCCAGTACTGGGGCGCGAAGCAATGCTCCCGCGAGGGTCTTCCTCGCAGCGAAAACGGGAATGCTCCAGTACTGGGGCGCGAAGCAATGCTCCCGCGAGGGTCTT
Source organism: Leishmania infantum JPCM5 (assembly GCF_000002875.2). Lineage (NCBI taxonomy): Eukaryota > Euglenozoa > Kinetoplastea > Trypanosomatida > Trypanosomatidae > Leishmania > Leishmania infantum. Next base: position 983,446 of record NC_009411.2, on the reverse strand, counting down.
CCTCGCAGCGAAAACGCGAATGCTCCAGTACTGGGGCGCGAAGCAATGCTCCCGCGAGGGTCTCCCTCGCAGCGAAAACGCGAATGCTCCAGTACTGGGGCGCGAAGCAATGCTCCCCCGAGGGTCTTCCTCGCAGCGAAAACGGGAATGCTCCAGTACTGGGGCGCGAAGCAATGCTCCCGCGAGGGTCTTCCTCGTGGCGAAAAGGGAATTCGCGTGTAGCAGATGTGTCTTTGGACACGTTCATGGAAGCTTTCGTGGCTTCGACTGCGGGTTTTTCGGGGACCTCTCGCCTCTTCGTTGTTGAGTCAGTGAAGGGGAGGCTGTTGTGTTGGAGGTGGTGAATGTTGTCGAATATTTGTGTGTGTGAGGGGGGGGGAACAGAACTTGGTTGATGGGGGTTGGCTGATGAATAAATAGGGTATATGTGTGTATGGAAGGAAGGTGTAGAGAGAAAATCTTTTTTGTTGAGGTGGGCTGGGAATAGGGCGAAGGGAGGTGCCCGAGGCGACTGCGTGGTGTAGGTGCTGGGGAGGGGGGGGCTTGTTGTTTAGGTTTTCAAGCTTCCGCGTCCTGCCGGACTGATGAAATTTTTTAGTTTACTGTTAGAGTAGTGGTGACGTTTTTGTAAAAGTGCGATGAGCGTGTAGAACATGGCAGCACCACCGTGAGGCACGATTATGTACTCAGTGGATGGGGAGACACGAAGATGCTTCTGCTTAGTGAAAAGGTATTGGATGCTTTGCAGTGAACGTGGCGGAAAAGATGCGCAGCATGCCTAAGGCATCTCATATCGTTTTGCGGACGTGGTGGTGCGCTGTGTGCTACTGTACTTTCCGCTAACTGATGCACACGCCTTGTGCAGATACTGAAAGAGGTGCTGCGCAGTGTGGGTTGTGAGCATGTTGCGGTTAGAGTCTTGCGCGCCGCCCGGCCAATAATTGACCGTGGCCCCATCAGAGGACGGAAAGGTGAAATTGGTTAGCCTTAGTAGGCTTTGCAAACGCATGTGGTGAGACAGCTTTGTAAAGTAATTGGAACTTTGGGGATGTGACGGCGGCCCTGTGGTATCAGAGTTGGGGTGTTCACCGGCTGTTTCAAGCGATGAAACAAATGCAAATAGCATTGCCGCCGAAAAGGTAAACGCGCAATCTGCGGTCGTGATGGTGCTCGCTTGACTGGGTATGAAATGTGTGCTGGCTGTGGCGCACCTAGGCTTGTCCATCTGTTCTCATGGAAAACTGTCCCCCTCTCCCTACCACTTGAATAGCCGCCCGCTTGATAACAAAACCTTTTTCGCCGTGAACACATAGCGAGCTTTCGATGGTGTCGCTAGTTTGCCTGGAGGCTCCGATTGCCGTACACCGCGCAGGGGAAAAAACGGTTGGAACGCATAAAGCCCATACTATCGAAGACCTATCTGATAATCAGTGCGAATGAGCACCAAGACTTCTTTGACAGGTGGTGATGAATTCTGAGCAATGGCATGCAGCTGCGTAGCGGTGAAAAGGTGGCAGTCAACAGCCAGACTCGAGCAAGCGCCAAAAGTCGAGTGGCGCCATGCTTTTGCCCCCCCCTACCCTCCCTCCCAAGATTTCAGCGTGAGTCAAAACTGCCCCGCATAGCCTTTAAGGCGCCTCATAAGCCCTGGTAAAATGCAGCTGCCTTACTATCCCCTAAGGCATTAGAAGTGAACAGCACACCCCGACCTCCCAGAATGTTCCCTACCTCGGACATTGCGGACTAAGGTTGGCAACGTTCGGGGCGCCATGGGGACTTCAAGAGGTCCCCTTCAAGCACGCCAGACGCCAGCAAGGAAACCCAGTAGATCACAGAAAGCAGATCACCGCTCACCATCGCCATCGCTATTAGCAAGGGCGCCGATGCTACACCCGGCGTGAAGAACAACAATTTGCTCACAATGCCAACCCCAATACCCACAGCGCTCAGACACTGATGGCGCGTGTTTCGCGAGCCCCTCGATGCCGATTGTGCGGCCGCACCTTGTTGAACATGAAAAGGCGTGCGTCCATCACTATAAGAGGCCTTTAGAAATAGCATGCTGCGCGTCTTCTTGTTATTTCTCCGCCGTGGCGCTCCGTACATCTGGTCGACTGATGCTAAATCTTAAGTTGGGCCTGGGCGGTCGTAGGTCGCCGGGTTGGTGTGTAGCTCAAGTGGTTGCTCTCTGCGACGTCCTCGGCGGACCCCTTTCCGGACATTACCCCGTGCGCTACAAGCCTGCCTGCCTCCGCTCCCCACCCCACACACACACACACACCGCTAGCAAAGCTTTCCGCAACCGCAGAAGACAATACACTGAACCGTCGGCTGTGCGGGGCACATGGCGCCAGCCAACGGCCAGCCACCCTTTGCACCCACATCATTACTGCATGTTGGAAAATAAACCTCTTAAGACCCCGTGGGTAAGAGCAAGCTTACTCAGAATAGCACCTCCTCAAAATTGTTCTCCTTCGCGCTTTCTCCGGGTACAGGGAACCCCCGGGCTGAACATCCACCGACTTCTGGGCGCAACTGTGCGCACAAAGCGTTCCCACCCTCAAAAAAGGGGCTTGTGCATCGTGGCGTCTCTTTCGCCGCTGATTCGAAAGTTCTTATTGCATGGGACGCCCCAGCACGCTACCAGAGTCCGGCGCCGACTTTTCGAAAAGGCCAGGCGGCCACGCTACCCTCGACAATGCCGGGCCGCCCCCGCTGCTGGCCATCAGTCCCCCAGTGGCCAGGGGGAAAGGGGGGGGGGTGGTAAAGACAACTCGCCTTGCCTGTGTGGACCATTGGGCCCTGGACGCGTTGTGCCTACGCACGTTGCGACCAAGCGCGTCTGGGATGGCCATTGGCGGTGCGGTGCATCAGCGCGACCAAAGCGCACCCCACGCCGACCCCGGCGTCTACCCCCGAGAAGCCCGCGCGACCCCACCGGGCGCCCCACGTGGCGGCCGGCACGGGGCAAGCGGTTTAAGACGACATGGATCGCTTTGGGGGTCGGCGGGGTTTCGAAAAGGCGCTGTGCTGCAAAAGGCGGCGTGGGAAAAATGATTACGGTATTTTTTGGCTGCGAACACAATTCGTGGCCAAGCGGTTTTGTCTTCTAGTCATTTGGGTCTCTTGGCGGGGTTTTTGTGGTGCACAAAATGTGTTTGCGTGTGTGTTGCGTTATTTCCGGATGAACCCCGCTTTTTGCAGTCTGTTTAAATGGCTTTTGTCGCATCCCCCAAAGGTGGGCGACCTAACCAAAACGGGCGGCGGGTCTTTTGAGGGAAGGGGGGCTGTGGGTGGGATGGCGGGCGTGTCGGCTGCCTTTGCGGGCCACCTGCAAAAAAAAAACCGGTCAGGCAAACCCGGCGTCAGGGATGAGTTGCTGGGCGCTTCGCAGGGGGACAAAGGGAGCTCATGGCAGGTGAAAATGCAACGCCAGAAAACGTCGTTTCGATGACAAAGTTGTTGGGACCAACGCGCGGTCTTGCACATCAGATTGGCTAGGCAGAAAATAAAAAGCTAGTGCAGAGAAGCTCTTCCGCAGCCAAAAAAAAAGTCTCAAAAATCTTTTGAGGATCACATTTTTACAGCTTCCAGCACTAACAAACTTACGGCCCGTATTTGAACAGCGTGGTGCGATCACGCTGCTTTTTTTTTCGCGCCGGCGAAACTAATTAAAAAGACGGTGTTATCAAAGCTTTTTTTGAGCAATCAAAACTTAACAAATAGCCGAAGGGCATCTTTAGCCAAATAAAATGTTTGCTGCTTCCCGCGAAAAGGGTTGAAGAAAAGTTTGGCCGAAACGCATGTCATCATGTTTGCCCTCGTGCGATGGAGGCCAAAAAGTCAACAAAAGCAGCGGTGCTAGAAAGCAGAGGTTCGCCTCTAGGACAAAACACCCGTGCAACGGGAGATTTTTTTCGAACATTGCGAAGATCTCTTTCATCATATCAACTGGGGGGTTTCGATCGATCCGCAAAAAATGCCGTTGCCAAAACGTATGGTTCTTGGTATGAGCCCTGGTGGTCCTAGCAAACCTGCGGCCGCAGAATCCCAAACAAATCGACCAGAAAATCCGCCAAAATATGGCTGACATTCAGCCACATCTAAAAACCTTTAGCTTGGTTGTTCCTTTTTGATTGCCAGCGCGCTAAGCACCACCTCCTCTTCAGCACTGGGAAAAAGAGGCCCGCGCACATTTTTCCGGCAACTGCCCCCCTTTGGCCCCAACATTGGGTAGACTCTGCGCCATAATCTGCGCTGCGGGGCTTTTGGTGTCAAAAGCCGGCGGAAAAAAGACGCCTCACAGCAATGAACGGCCTCAGCCATTTGGATTCAGCCTTCGCCCAAAACGATGCCAACCCGCCCCGCGTGTAGCTTTGCATCTGCGCCAATTTTGGCTGCCCCCGCCAGGTGCACTCCTCGGGCTTAAAAAGACTTCTAGCCAGAGGGCGCTGGGGACAAAGTGGGTATGCCCCGGTTTGGCCGACAGCATGCCAATCATCTGGATGACGCGCGCGCCTTTACAGCCGCAGGTTGCCCCAGCAAAACGCCATCCGGAACCGGGCCGCCTGGGTGGGTGGCGGTGGGTGGTTTTGGGGCCCCCTAGGCCGTGGGCGCTTCGGCGTTGGTGGTGGTGGTGGGGGCTGCTTTTTTTCCCCGCTATGTTGGGTTACCGCACCCTGGCGTTACGCGCGCGGGTCGCCCCAGACATGTGGATTTTGATGCTGTGCTAAAAGAGTGCTTATTCTGACCTTGGCTCGGGACGCTTTTTTTTTTCAGGTGATCTGTGTGAGGGGGTTGTTTTTCGAAAAATGTGAATGCAAGAGTGCCGTTTCAACTGTGTCCAGGGCATGCTGGGAAAGCGGGGCTAAGCGGATTCGAACAGTTCAATGTTGTGCTGGGGTTAATCTGGCCGGATCCATTTGACAGTTGGGAAGATATGGGGCGACGCGTAGGAAGAAAGGGGGGGGGTGTGATGAGAAACCCAGGGGGGTCAGCGTTCAGGTGACGCACCAATTTTGGCGTGTTGTGATCGGTAATGCGGTGCTTGTTGGTTTCCACTGAGGTGAAGGAAATGCAAGGATAACTTTGCAAGTGCAAGGGGTAAGTGGTGAATCCAATAAAATTGCAGGGAGGCAAAGGTGAGTGTGGTTGGTTAATGTGCCATTTCAAGGTGTGCTCTTTTTCCCGGGGGTAAGGGGCTGTAACCAAGCCTGCCTTTTTTTGTTTGCTGTGGGGGGTGGGGGTGCTCGTAGGAGCCCAGTGGGACCAGTGGGTTCTCCGCTTTTCAGCCTTTGAGCTTTTCGTTGTTTACGTTGCAGGGTTTGATCTCGGAGCCGGTTCGTGCTTGGTGAATAAGAGCGGTATCACTTTCCTTCATATCATTTGGGTCCGCTGCTTCTCTAAAAAGTTGTTCTCGGAAGAGGCCACCTTGGTATTGACCAGCTGGTGGCTCACGAGCCCCCGTAGGAGGCCTATGGGATGTCCGCGTTTATGGGCGGCTAGAGGCGGGCCGTAGGTTCCGTCATAGTCCCTACCCTTTCCAGAAAGCAGAAGAAAAGAAGGTCCAAGAAGCTGCCGCTTTTAGGATAAACCGTGGCAGGGTCATCCGCATTGCTGGTGGTGATGAACCAGCCGGCGTATATTTCTGCACGTGAGTCGCCACGCTGCCACACTGCTGAGTGGCGACTCTCTATCGAAAAACATCGATCTTTTTATGTTCGCCAAGGTGGTGTGCTGAGCGCTTTCCTTGTGTGACATGCGGAGGGCGAGGACCGAAAATATTGATAACATTGATTCTCTAGTCAGAGAAAAGCCACTCACGCATCTTTTCTTGCCTGCGCAGCGAGGTTGGCTGGAGGAATAGCTGTTCTAGACACTAAACTCCTCTGCCATCATCAAGCACCATCGCAAGTCGTGGCTACAGTTTGACATTCTCGATCGAGTAGTCTCGCATCATGGGTCGATCCTCAAAGACCTCTCCACTTTCTCTGTGGCTTCACTTGAAACACACTGAAAGCGGCCGCGCATACTAGTTTGTCCGGCCGTTAGGGAATCATGGACACTGACTTGCTGTTGACTCTTAGCAGCTTCTGCCGTGTCCGCATGCAAGCTCGTCCCGTGTTTTCTACAGAGTCAAGGACGTTTGTTGATGATGTCGACACTTTCATCAAGCATTGGCAGCGCAGCAGGAGTGAGCAGACTGCGACCTTGCTTGCCTTTTTGAAAGCTGTGGCTTATGCCTCTGTAGAGGCGGAAACAAGAAGAGAACAACTCATCGGGTCCTGGCTGCTTTGCAGCTTGCTGATGGAGAGGAAGGCAGACGTTGGCAAGCTGTACTGGCAGTGCGAGCGCGCGAGACGAATTTTGCCACTATCATTGCGAGTAAACCGCTTTGGTGTTGACGAGCGCGACAGCAGCGTACTCGGCTCACTTAGCCTCACCTCTGAAGCTGCTAGATCACACAATAAGGGCATGGCTCCAACCAGTTTCTCATCGGATTCTGTAAAGGGTTTCCGCAAGGAGATTCGAGCTGTTGAAGCCGCCGGCGCTTACAACGCTACTCTTCAGGCTGAGCGTGATTCGCAAACCTCGGAGCTTGATTTTGTTCTGCCCGAGTGCGCAGAAAGCAAGGATGTAGTTATTTTCTGCGCTCAAATGATCGAAAAGCGAAAGTGCTTTCGATCATGTTGTGTCAGACGATTAGACGATTGCTGTCATGCAAAACACTTGGAGGCGTGCTTGACCGAATCAGGTGTGCAAGTTGTTTTCGTGCAGCAGTCTATTAATAAGCAGCTGAAAGAAGCTTTTAGGAGGCAGAAGGTCTTGTTTCTTGAGCGACTTGGACGCAGGACTGTAGATGCATCGGAGAAAACGCTTCGATGGACAATCTTTGAGAACTTTAGCGACTGGTTCTTTTTCATAAGAGCAAAGCCCAGTCAAACGTCGTGGAGATGCTGGGCAACTACCACGCAGCATCAATGTGGTCTGACCCTCAAACTGCGTATAAGACACCGCCCCAAGAACACTAGAGAGAGTACAGGATCAATACAGCGCTCCTCGTATGGTGCTGTGAAGAAACCGGTCCTCCGCGAAGTAAACAGCAAAGTCTTGGGAACCGAGGGATTTGGAACCGGCGGTGACGTCGAGGCGTTCCTGCTCCGGAGTAGTTTTCTCGCAGCCCTGCTGTGTGGGTGTGCAGATGGCGAGGGGAATGGAGGAGGGGAAAATGCAGTGCTTGTAATGAACTACGAAATTTCATTGCGTATTCTTGACGCAGTATGTCAGCTGTGCCGTGTTCTTATGTAACACGAACAAGCAGTGATTTGCAACCTAAAATATCCGTTTTTATCGTAGTTAGGAGAGAATGTGATTGGCCTCTCAGCCGAGTGGGGGGACTCACAAGGATGGCCTCGACTCACAGCGCCTTACGGCCTAGATTGATATCTACACTTTTACTCACAATTTCTTCTTTACCAATTTTACTTGCGCTGTATCATTATCATATTCACACATCCTTGGTCTGTATTGTGCGTGTGGCTGGTTCTGAGTGACAAAGGTTGTTGCTCTTCACACCCTTCACACATTGTGTCATAACTGATAAGACTACAAGCTTTAGTCATGAGCCAAAGCAATGATGATTGGGGGGATATGGTTCTCCCAGGTGTTTACATGATTCAGCGGTCTACAGGTTCCGGAATGACAAGCGGGACGGTACCCCCAGATAAAGCGGTGAATTTGGAACTTATTCACCTTGAAATCGAAGAAACAGAAGAGTACATTGAGCTACTTCAAAGGAGCAACAATGAGATTGCCGCCTACTTAAAAGATCAGCGAGAGAGTCGTTTTGCAGAGGAGGAGGGTGGCGTTGGCACATCGATGATCGAGCTCTCCGATGGAGGTTTGGAGGAAGAGGACGATGATGCAGTTTTTCGTGAGGCATTGGAGGAAAATGCGTTGGTCATTGCGAGAAAGAAGAAGGAACTGGAGCAGTTGCGTGCGCTCATCAGCGAGCAGCGTTGCGGATGCTCGTGCGCTCACACCCAGCACCACAACCCTCAGCCGATTGCCGCTCCCAGAAATGAAACAAGAATCATTCTGTGATCACCGTGTACTTCAACCTCGAGCGCCTGCTACTATTCTTGGTCAAATCGCGGCTTGCTTCTCTGCCGCGTCTCAAAGCTAACACCGGACGAGCTGCAAACACACGATCTTTTGGTACTGCATAGCGACACTTGTTTGCAGCTGGCAACAAGGGGGGCTGCCATTGTATTCTTGCTTACCCTTCTCGGCAGTATCTTTTTGTTCATGCGTCTTTGCCTAATCTGCCTCCTCTGCACCTTTTACCTAATACCCGCTTCTCGATCCACTCCTTGAAACGGTGCCTTTTTCCTGCTAGCTACTTTTCTTCTACGCTTCAAGTCATTTTTGCACCATAGCAAGAGAGAACAACAGCCACATTCTGTTGTACACCCTTGTCTCAATGCCACCAAAGAAGCAAGAGAAGGTGGAGTCCAAGACCGTGTTGCTTGGCCGTCCTGGAAGCAACCTCAAGGTCGGCATCGTTGGCCTTCCCAACGTGGGCAAGTCGACGCTCTTTAATATCCTTTCCAAGAAGGGTGTTCCGGCAGAGAACCGCCCCTTCTGCACCATTGATCCCAACACCGCCGATATCAACATTCCAGATGACCGTTTTGATAAACTCGTGCGTATCCACAAGCCGGCGTCCATCGTGCCTGCACAAGTACACATTTGCGATATTGCTGGTCTTGTGCGCGGTGCAAGCAACGGTGAGGGTCTTGGTAACAACTTTCTGTCTCACATCAGCTCGTGCGATGGCATCATCCACATGGTGCGCGTCTTTGAGGAGATGGAGATTACGCACGTAGAGGGCGACTTAGACCCTATTCGAGATCTCGAGATCATCTTCTCCGAGCTTGTCATGAAAGATTTGCAGTGTGTCAACGGTCTTATTGACAAGCTGACGCCCATTGTCAACCGTGGTCTCGACAAGTCGAAGAAGGGTGACCTCGACACGCTGCACAAGGTGAAGGGGGTCCTGGAGGAAGGCAAGCAAGTGCGCTGTTGCCAGTGGAACGGCAAGGAGATCGACTTTCTCAACACAATTCAGCTTTTGACCGCAAAGCCGGCCATGTTCTTGGTGAACATGTCCGAGGACGATTATATGCGGCAGCGCAACAAATGGCTGAAGAAGCTCAAGGACTGGATCGACGAGCACACCGGTGAGCCCATGATCCCGTTTTCGGCGGAGCTGGAGACGACCTTTGTCGCTATGTCTCCAGACGAGGTGGATAAGTACTGTGAGGAGAAGAAGACCAGGTCACAGATCCACAAGATCGTCAAGACGGCGTACAGCATCATCAACCTTATCCACTACTTCACCGCCGGCGCTGATGAGGTGAAGTGTTGGACTATCCAGCGTGGAACCAAGGCGCCACAGGCAGCCGGCAAGATTCACACTGACATGGAGAAGGGTTTCATCTGCGCAGATGTGATCGAATGGGCTGACTTTGACCGGCTGGAGAGTGAGGCCGCTTGCCGCGACGAGGGCAAGCAGCATCAGCAGGGGCGGAACTACGAGGTGCAGGATGGCGACATCATTTTCTTCAAGTTCAACGCGGCGAAGGGTGGAAAGAAGTGAGCTACGCATCCGGTATCTCAGTAGTTTTTTTCCTTTTGTGCTCTGCCCTGTAAGAAAAGTGAAACTTAATTAAGTGAATGTGGTGCGACCTGGTGGAGGAGCTGCGCTACCTTTACGCCTTTTCGACGTGTGTGACCCAGATCTTTTGGTGATTCCAGTGGAGAAAAGAGCCCCAAAAAACCTGACAACACAAAGAAGACCCCTTTGCGCGTGTACGCGAACCTCCAAAGCCGTTTTGTGGAGGCTGTGTGCTTCCGCATTGCGTATAGACGTCTATGATCATATGCCAGCTACACGTAGTCGATGTTGCTTGCGGCGTTTGCGGTGTTCAGGAAGAAAGCTGCGTTTTACACACGAGACCTCCAGCTCTACTCTCGTCCTTTGTCTGCTCTCTGCGCTAACGTGTGGTGGATTCTCATTTTCCTGAAGCCGGTCAGTTGCCGCTACAAACGTGCAGAATTAGCAGGCTTTTGAGAGGGCCAGGACCATACGTCGCGTTCTGCGCCTAGGCCGCCTAGAATCACAACTGTTTTCTCTCTCGTTCATCATCCCTCGACACGCGAAGAAAACAAAAGGAATGCCTCTAAAAGGGTTGAGCGCCCTTAAGGGCAACACACAAACTATCCTCATCTCTCCTGTGCGCGACAAATACTCTATTCTGATGGAGGATGATAAAATACGCGCCGGTGCGAGTAGCATGCAGGGGTGGCGAAGTACGATGGAGGACGCTCACGCTGTCTACCTCTCACTTCCCAACATGCCAGGAAACATTCGCGACGAGGACTGCGCGATCGCCGCGGTCTTCGATGGCCACTGTGGTAGCAAGTTTGCGCAGTCGTGCGCCGCAAACATCCGCGACTGGCTGACGTCAACCGATGCGTTCAAGAAGGGGAACTTCGAGAAGGCGCTGAAGGACGCCTACTGCACAGGCGACGTTGCTCTTCACAAAGCCATGCCAAACGAACTGAGCGGCTGCACGGGCAACTGTGTTTTGATAATCCAAAATCATTTGTACTGCGCCAACACCGGCGATTCACGGGCGGTGTTGTGCCGAAATGGCGAGGCCATAGCGCTCAGCGAGGACCACAAGCCCACCAACCCTGCCGAGCGAGAGCGCATCATGAAGGCAGGAGGGTTTGTGCAGGCTGGACGAGTTAACGGTATCCTGTCTCTCAGCCGGGCCTTCGGCGACTATGCGTTCAAAGACATGAGTCTCAAGCCAGAGCAGATGGCCATCACGGTGACCCCAGACGTGTTCCACACCGAGCTGACTCCGCACGATGAGTTTGTCATTGTCGCGTGCGATGGCATCTGGGACATGATGACAAATGAAAAGGCGGTCGAGTTTGTGCGCAACGAAGTTGCCGACCATGGCGACATATCTTTAGCTTGTGAGCGGCTCATGAACGCGTGTCTCGCGTCCACACCCACCTCCTACGGCACCGATAACATGACTATAATCATTCTCCAGTTCAAGAGCTTGTTCTTGAAGAAGGTGGAGAGTAAGTTCTCTGCGGAGTGATCTGCAAGAGCACGCACGTACACACCCTATGGCGGACACATGCAAGAGAGAAACCAAAGCAAAGGGGATGCCAATTGATAGAGCTGGTACCGCTCATTATGCCATAGTTCAGCACCATCGAAAGTGCGCGGTGGAGACTGCGCTGTTCTCCCTTTCTTTCTCTCGTTCCCCCTCTCTTGCTCACCTTGTTGCGGTCGTGGTTTTTTCTTTGTTTCGGCAGCGTTTGTTGCTGCACCACACGCTTCTCATGACGTTCTTGCTTGTTTTCTATCGAGGATACAAAATGCCCCCCCCCCCCGCTCACACTAAACACACCGCTCGCGTGTGTCTCGTGCATGCTTTTTCCCCGCACTGCTTCTCCCTTTTGTGGAGACCGTAGAATCACGGGGGAGGGGAGGGCTGCTTTTGGGAAGGCTTGCAAGAAGCTGCTCTTGAAGAGCTGTCGGATCCGTGAAGGGCAAGCTATTGCTCGTTGTCTCAGCTGCTTCACTAAAAGCAGCGAAGCGGAGCCCTCACATCTAAGGGCGGAAAGCTCACCCGCTGAATCACGGGGTTTGTCTATCCTTCGCCACCTATAACCTCGCCTGTTTTCCCTTTCTGCGGCTTTCACAACTGCTTCTCACGTCGGCAAACAACACCACATCTATCAGCTGCCTATGATTCCTTGCCCCTCCTCGACGGTACACAAAGAGTGGAGGAAACGTGGCACGCAAGCAACGACCCTTCACACAGTCAGCAGCGGTCGTTTCCTTTTCTCTCGTTCGCTCGAACTAAGCAAGTATGTCTTTTACACTTTTTGCCAACACACGCACCGATACTCACAAGCTGAAAGTAGACAACGACGCACTCTCATTGGAAAGGTTCTTCGATGGATCAAGGTGTAGTGTCCGAGTGGAATGTCGTGGGAACGTTCCGGAAAAGACCTGTTCCACAGGGACCCATAGTCGACTTCACGTCAGACGTGAGTCACTGTAATTCTCTCGACAACACAGATGCACCCATCCTCCTTTATGAAGTGAAAGGCGGCGAGAACCAACAGCAGTCGCGCGTGCCACGCTACATGGCGCGCAAGATCGCGATTCCGCCACCTTCTTTGCGCAAAATGAAGGTTGTGTCGTTCGCACCGCCGCGGCCCGCCGACGCCGGGGCGCGCTGTGATGAAGACTTGTTTTTCGTAGACTGTCCTGAGCCGCCGAGTGTTCCCTCTCACCACAGAGATCGCGTGCACCGACAACAGCCACTGGTGATTGGGACGATCTTGCCCCTTCCCCTGCAATTGGCCTTTTTGATGCCATCTGCTGTGTTTTTGGCAGACATCGCGTTGCTCGTGGTGAGCCTCGCAACACACACGCCAGAAAAGGCTTTGATAGCGGCGTGCTGCGTTTTAGTGTTGATGCCAGATATTGGGGCACTTATCTTGCTCTTTAAGCGCGGCATTTACTCGGTCACGATTGCCGTGCATCTTCTTCTGTGGCCAAACGTTGTGCTGCTCTTTCTACAACCCTTTGTTTCTCTGCTACTCATGGTGCACTTTCTTTTAACGACGGTGATGGTGTTGTACTGCCTGCGGGTCCGCGCAAGCACCTATATGACGTTCTGCAGGCTGCGTTGACCACAAACACATACTTTTGTTATTATCGAGAACACGAGTTGGGTACCGAAGAGCTCTCCTGCGCACGCGTGCGAGATTGCTCCATCTCACCGCGCAACAGAAGGAGAGAGCAGCAACAACAGCTTTACAAAGGGGCCGATACCACATGCGTCACTCGATCACTACTTTATCTTCCCCCTCCTCTGCACTTCTCTTACTTTTCGCCTCATGACATGCCTTTCAACTTCATTGACGTCTCTGGCGGCCCGCTCAAGTCAGCATCTTCTCTTCTGCGCCCGTGGACGCCATATCTGCGACGGCGCGCATGGGTGAATTGTGAACGTCGCCGCCGCTGCCGAAACTGCTTTCCGCATGTGAGACGTCCACCACCACTTTCTTTGCGACAACTCTCTCCACCCCTGCTTCGTTCTCTTTATCGGTTTACTTGATCTTAGGCACAGTAACACAGTGGGACTCGAGATTCCTCCGCGGAGGTGCTGCTGCTGCTGTTTTACAAACACAGCTTTGAAATCAAACGCTTGTCCATGCGCTCGTACCCTTATTATCTCTTCCCTCGCGAAAAGACGAGAGTGAGCGCTGCGAATGCCACCCAAAAGAAAAGAGGACCAAGGCGAGGTGCTAACAGACACGTTTCGCTACCCAGACGGGAGTTTTTATGAGGGCAAGTACGGAATCAAGCACGACGCTAATGCGGAGGCGGTATCTGCGGTGTCTGCGACCTCATCCCTTTCCACCGCAGCGAAGAAGCACGGTCCCACCGGTGGCGCTGCTGCTGCGGCAACGGTTGCATCTTCGTCTGCGCCCGCGACGCTGAATGCGTACATGCACGGCTATGGCATCCTCGCCGATTCGTCCTCTGCCCGCTACGAAGGGGAGTGGCGCAATGGCCTGATGGAGGGAATGGGGGTTCTATCGCTTCCCAGCGGTGGTCGTTACACGGGGGAGTTTGCACGCAACGAATTTCACGGGACGGGGCGCTACATGTGGGCGGATGGCTCGTATTATGAAGGGGAGTGGTGCCGAAACCAAATGCACGGACTCGGCGTCTATGTGGACTGCACGGGTAAGCGATGGCACGGCACCTTCACCAACGGTAACGCGGCGCAACTTGTTGCAAAAGTGGAGCTGTGAAGGCTGCAGTTCCGTTAACGCTCATCCCGTATCACATCCCCTCCTTCCCCCCTGATCCGCCACGGTAGAGCTGTTTCTTTCCGATGACGCGATGTACATAGAAGCAGAGGCGGCCTTCTTTCTGCCCCTTGTACAAGTGACACTGAGACGCGTTCTCCTCGCGTTCCCCACCCGTTTCTTTCATTGAAAACAGGAAGAAGGGACGCGCGAGACCCTTCTCGAGCTTCCACTGAGTGTCAAGAGCAGCATTATGAGGAGGAGGGAAAGGCGAAGGCAGCGAGCGAGACTCAAGTGCAGACGCGAACATCTATCATCTTGGAGTCGCACACACCGTCCACTGCATTTGCTGCGGTTCATTTCAGTTGCCGCTTGAAGGAAGCATGCAAACAACAACGCGAACACCGGATGAGCCCAGGCTTGGGGGGGGGGACAGAGGATGCATGTATGTCGGCGTTTTTCATTCTTGTATCTGTTTCGGTCTATGTCTCTCAGCTCATCTCCCTTTCCTTTCATTCCGCTCTCTTCTCCTCTCTTGTTCCATTCTCCCCTTGACAGAACCAACTCCCGGGGTTGTGTTCTGTTTCTTTTTTTGCTTCTGCGTGTGTGGTTTATCCTTGAATAGGACACACGAGAAGGACGGTAGTTCGGTAAGCGCGCCGTCTCTCCGGCAGCTCTCTCTATCTTCTCCTTTGCTCCAGTTCCGGACGAGCAGATTTCCTCTTCTCTTTGCAGGCACTCAAACGCACACACACACACACTCGGATGTGTGTCTCCATAAAGAGAGGGTAACATCGGGATTATACGCATACTTGCCGCGGATAGCATGGCGGAGGAGGTGAACTATGACGAGCTGGCGGACTTGCTGGCGTCGGATGCACCCGTTGTGAGTGAGGCCGCCGAGGCCGTGGTGGGAGAGCAGGAGAGCGACAAGCCGAGGAAGCACAAGAAGGACAAGAAGCACAAGAAGCACAAGAGAGACAAGAAGCGGCCACGTGGGGAGGAGGGCAATGCCAGGTCCTCCGATGACGAGCGCGTCAAGTCCAAGTACGTTCTAGACGCTGCGGAGAGCGGTGACTCCGATAGCGAAGACGAGCTTTCTGACACAGACTTCGTCGATGACGACGAGGAGGTCGAGGACATCGACTACGGTGATCGTCCTCAGCGCTACCTGTTCCACGAAGGCGATGAAAAGAAGACCGTTGAAGAAATGGCTCGTTACTACGAAGAGGCTGACAGATACTATCGCATGCACGGTGACCACGAAGACGAACTACTGACACGCAGTGACTTGTCCTCGCGTCGCCTCGCCTCGCAGTTTCTGCCACACGAGGACGACCCGAAGGTGTTTGCTGTCAAGTGTCGCCCTCGCATGTCACGCGTTCTAGTGACGCGCATTGTGAACAAGTGCTACGCCTACCGTGTTGGGCGTAACTATGAACGCAAGAAGGTGGATCTCGGCATTATCTCCGTCTTCGCTCTGGATCACGTGAAGGAGTACATCTACGTCGAGGCAAGTCGCAAGCGCTTCGTGGAGAACGTGCTCAACGGACTCGATGGCGTCTTTCGCTTCAACATCGCCGTGGTGGACCCGAAGGAGCTTCTGCAGACAATGGAGACGCGTCCGTCCACGCAGAAGGTTCGTGTTGGCGACTATGTGCGCCTGCGCCAGCGCTTTTATCGTGGCGACCTTGCTCAGGTAACGGCGCTGCACCCGGACGGTGTCCACATTACGTGCAAAGTGGTTCCTCGCGAGGACTTTGTACAAAAGCCCTTCAACAAGGCGACGAAACGACTTGAGCCTCGCTTCTTCACGCCGCGGCAGGCTGTGGGGGCTCGAGAAATGGAAAACTCATACGTGTGGGGCGATCTGCACTTTGATCGGGAGGGCTATCTCCTCAAGACTGTTTCGACGCGCATGGTTGTATCGGGAGCGCAGATGGAGCAGCCCAGTACCGAGGAGCTCGCTCGGTTCTACAACGATCAGCGCGAAAAGGTGGAGCGGGCCCTCAAGGCGGCAGAGGCGGCTGCGCAGGTGCCAAACATCAGCATTGGTGACTCCGTTCGTGTGACGACAGGACAGCTGCGCAACACTATCGGAGTGGTGGAAAACGTGTTCACCAACACGAACACCGCCGTGCTCACCTGCACAATGCCTGGCCGCGTGCAGCCCATCAAGGTGCAGGTAGAGCTTAGCGCGTGCACGAAGCACTTCTCCGAAGGTGCGCACGTCGTAGTGGAGCGTGGTGAACACGCTGGTGAGTCCGGCACCGTAGTCAAGTCCTGGGGCAGCATCGTGCTGTTGTTCCCGGACCGCGCCACCGTTGGGGCGGAGCTTAAGGTCGAGGCGAACGACTGCCACCAGAGCAAGCTGGGAAGTGTCTCGGTGCACTCGAAGGGCGTGTGGCAGGTGTTTGATCTCGTCTCCATCACCGAGCCCAATTGTGTTGGCTGCATCGTGCGCCTGAACCGCAACGATGTGGATGTGCTGACGGAGAACAACGACGTGCGCACGTTGTCGTACGCGCAGGTGAACGCCGTAGGGCGTGATACACGCCAGACGACAGACTGCCTCGAAAACACGCTTTCTCGAGGCGCGGAGGTGCACATCCAGAAGCACCCCTGGACGCCCATCGGCCTGGAGGGGCAGACAGGCCGCATCGAGCACATTTTCCACCGGACCATCTTTGTGCGCTGTCACGCATCGCCGCTCCACGCGAACATAGTGGCGCTGAAGGCAGAGTGCGTGCTCCTTATCGGCGGCCGCAAGACGACTCGACGCGCTGCGCCGACGCAGGAGGCGGCGACGGGAACGAGTGCAGGTCAGTACGCTGCGGCTGCCGTTCGGCTCTCCGCTGGGCAGAGCGGAGACTCGGAGCTGTGGGATGAGAGTTCGATGATGGACATCAATGCATCCGCGGTGGTTTAGGCGGCCCTTGCGCGAGGAAGCAGGCGCGGGGATAGACGTTTCTTTATCATTGTGTGCTCATCGCATGGTAGCTTGTTTCTTGTGGTGGTGCCTTCTACAGCACCAGGGTCTCCGCAGCTCTGCGCATGCCCTCACGAGTCGTCTTGTCATGTGTGAAAGGGAACGCACTGAGATGGCGTAAGTGCTACCGCCCCCTGTGCGTGTGTCTGCGCGCGCAGTGAAGCACACACATGCGCACAGTTGTGTGTAGGTGGAGGTGTGTGTGGAAAGGCTTGTACACACCAGGGCGCGCAAGCACTTGGTTTCCAAGTTTGTTTTTGGGCGAAGAAGTATGCGCAGAGTCCTCGGGAAGCATTGACTCCCTCACCCCCTTTCCTTCTTTTTGGCTGATACTCGTGTGCGTGTGCTTCATTGTAGTTGTGGCTATGCAACTCTGTTGGTGTACTTCTGTGGAACCGGGGAAGAGGCATGGGAAGCATCGAGCTCGTTCCTTTTCTTTTTTCCCCTTTCGACGACGTGGGCCACTTGTGTGTGTGTGTGTATGTGCCTGAGGCTGTAGCGCATGCGTTTGTGTATGCTTTGCTCAGGCTTCTCCCTCTTTTTCCTGTTCTTGGGGCACATCTTACTCCCCCCCGCGTGGGCTGTGATTGTGTGTGTGTGTGTGCTAAGCAGTGACAACCAAAGAAGCAGGGGAAAAGCACAGCGAATGGCTGCGGCTGTGGTCACAAGTGATGCGCCTCACCGTGGCGAAGTGCCCCTTCACAAGTGTGCTATTCTCGTTCGTGTGCGTGTGGCGAGACAGGGACACGGTTTTGGAGCTTGTCTCACCGCCCCGACACCACATCTATCTTACGAACCGAAAAACGGTGAAGCGCTCAAGTGTTCCGGCGTAAGCCCACCCACCCACCCACGACCACAAAGAGGGAGGATGCCATCGTGCATGACGGCGTGTTTCGAGTGTGGCTTCTGTGTGACTCCGGGGCTCCTTTCCGTTCTCGAGCCCATCCGCTCTACTTCGCATACCCTTATCCCGCCTTGCTCCCCTTGATTGTTTCTTCAATAAACCCACCCACCGCTCACGCCACACACACACACACACACACACACACGCAGCGTGCTGAAAAACATATGCGCTACATGCGAAGCTCCGGAGCGGGGCGCTCCGTAATGATCGCCGGCGCTCTCCCAGCAGTGTCGTCGCCCAGATGGTTGTCAAGACGGATGCCCCTCACCTCCTCTTGCTCCGTCTTTTTCCCAGCCGGTGGTATGCCAGCGCGGTTGTCGGCCCATCTCGCTCCTCGCCGTCACTTTGCGCGACGCACGGAACCGCGCTTGTTTGAGGTGAACCCAACTCGCGAGAGCTACGTGATCGAGACTGCCTTCGAGGAACCGACCTTTCGCTTTATCTGCGAAGGCGTCGACGTCGACTTCAAGGAGGACGTACGCGAGGCGCTGGCAAAGGTGCTTCCACCTTCCCCTTCGAACTTCACCCAGCGGGAGGAAGGCACAGCACTGCAGCTACCCCAGATACTCCTGGCATTGCGGTCGCTGTGCCGGCAGCAACTTGTCTCGTTCGCGCAGGTCCGCTCCACACCGCGACTGCTGGCGTCCTACTACGAAGCCCTTGCCGCGGCCAACCCGGTGCTGGCGGTGCTGGCGGCTGAGCACTACACCTTTGCCGGGCTAGTGGCGACGCACGCGAAGAAGAGTGTTCGGGACGTCGTACTTGCGGGTGTTGACAGCGCCGCGACTATTGGATGCATTGCTGAGCAGGAGCTTATCGCGGAGGGCACGCCGCTGAACACGGAGGCGCGCTACGACGTGCACGAGCGGTGCTTTGTGCTTCGTGGCACGGGCAAGTTTGGCGTGGTGGCTGCGGCCTGCGCGCAGTGGGCCGTGGTGAGCGCCACCCTCACCCTCAACAAGAAGGAGCACAACGGCACACACCTCTTTTTGGTCCAACTTCGAGAAGGTGACTTGCTCAGTGCGTCGGGGCAACTTCGTCGTGGTATATCGGTGCGCCCTATCACGGGCGAGAACACCACCATGGCTGGCTGTGGCGTGGCCGTGCTGCATTTCGAGGACGTACGAATCCCGAGCGATCACTTGCTCGACCCGTACTGCATCACGAGCGAGTCAAAGGTGGGGTACGTGGCTGGACAGGAAAGTCAGGAACCAGCAACAGAGGTGCTGCGCACCCGCCGCCGCATCGCCACCGGCGCCATTTACATTGGCGTGACGAAGAAGCTCCTTACTGACGTGGTCACCTACACGGCCGACAAGTACGTAGTGGGGCCTGACTATCGCCGCAACTACCCCTTTCTGGGCCTCCAGCACATCCAATCACCGCTTGTGAGCATGGTGGCGAAGTCGTATGTGTACCTGGTTGCGTGGCAGCGACTCCTGCCAGTTTTCACGAACCCTTCCGGGTCGCCGTCGTACGAGGACCACATGCGCCTCGCCGGCACGGTTCACTTCCTACAGGAGAACCTGCTCGACTTACAGACGTTTGCCGACAAGACGATGGGTCTGCACGGCTCTTTCGCCAGCACAGGCAAAGATGCTGCTGTGACTCTTGTGCATCTCCGGCAAGAGGACCTGGATACCTCTGCCTTGATTCGCGAGGTCGCCTTCCGGTCGGTCACTAAGAACATTGGCACAACGCACTGGGGCTGGTGGCTGACAAGTCTTCTACAGCCGGTGTTTCCAGCCCTCAATCGCTTTTTGAAGAACCCACTGTACTCGCCTCGCATTGCTGATCTCGGACGTCATCTGATCTTCTTCAGTCACAAGCACTACAGTCTCAAGAAGCGTCTGCGGCAGTCACGCGAGCTAGAACGGCGAAAGGGCGGCAGTGAGCATGAGTGGTATGACTGGGTGATGTTTCGCCACCGCACCGTCGTGCACTGCGGTGAGGCGTTCATGGAGGTGTACTACCTTGATGTGATGATGAAGGAGACCGAGAAGTGCAGCGACCCGCGTGGACGCAAGATTCTGCGCGACATTGCCTGGATCTACGCCTTGACGCGGCAGATGGACCGGTTGGACTTTTTGCTGTCGTCGAAGATGCTGAGCCCAGGCAAGGCAGAGACCCTCGTAAGCCATATCGACAACATTGTGACAGTGCTCGCTCCGCAGTGTGTGCATCTCGTGGAAGCGATGCAGGTGCCAGAGTTCGCTCGTGCGCCGTGCCGCTCGGCGACGTATATGGAGGCGTACTGGACTATCCCAGGAACGAACACGCACATTGAGCGCGGGGATCGACTCACCCTGCGTGACGCCTCGAACGCCTCGTCTTCCAAGGGCCGCCGCGGGGCCGAAAATGCCAAGGCGGCGCAGGAGGCGATACGTGAGTCGCCGGAGGAGTTTGACTTGTTCCACGGTCTTGCCGACGAGCCGTCGTACGCGCGCCGCAAGGCGCCGTAGCAGCGTGGCTGTGGCATTTGGGTTCTCATGAGCTCGAGTTGCGTGTGGGCATGGGTGTGTATCAATCAGGTGCGCCGGAGCGCATCAATATCGTGGCAACCATCACATGTTCGTGTGTGTGTGCGTGTGCGTGTACTTGGGAGGCCATGGGCTGGGGGATGGGGGGAGTCGTCTGTCGTGTTCTCCTTGCCTTTCCCTTGTTGCCTTTACGTCTGTCGCGCGTATGCACCACTTGAACAGGATGAAGCGTTTTGGTCTTCTGTTTTGTGAAGCGAATTTCGTTGCTGCCTGGGGCGGCGCTATCACAGAGGCCTGCGCAACATAAGGGCCAAGAGGAGGAAAACACGACTCAAAGGGCAGTCGCAGCCACGGGCATAGCATCGGACACGAGAGAGAGTGAGAAAGAGGTCTCTCTTGATTTGCTACTCACTTGTGCTTCTTCTATCTAAGCACCTAGCGACTTGCAGGTTCTCGTCACAGGGTGTGGTGGAGGTTGCTTGAGTCGGCAGGTGGTGAGTGAAGGTCAGATGGGGCTGACACGGATCGCCTAATGAGTTGATGTGCATTATAGCGGCACATGCACCTCTCTTTTTCTTTATAGGTTTTCTATTCTTCTCCCCAGCGTGCCCTTCCCTTCTTTGTTTCTTATCGACTTTCTCTCCCGTACGTGTGACCCACCGTGGCGGTATACACAGAGGGACGAAATGCAACAACAACCCGCGTGCGTGATCGCCGCCTTTGCCCGCGCATTTCTCCCCACACTGCGACTCTGACACCGGGAGACGGTTTGTAAATCTTTCTCCGTCGGTGTGCACACACGCGTGGGTTTGCGCGGGTAGCACAGAAGGGAAGCGAGAGAGTGAGAGGGAAACCTTGGGTGTTGGGAATAAAACGAGGACGACGGCGCGGCCCCCTTTTCCTTCCCCTCCTCTTTTCCGGCCTCTCTCTCCATCAAGGCACCTTTCTTTGGTTCTTTCATCCGCACACCCGCCTCACTTTTCTGGAATTGCTCAGCACGGCAGCCCCACACAACACAATCTACACGGGAGACTGCTCTCACCCCTTCTCCCCCTGACTCCACGTGGTGTTCTGTTTCTTTCTGCCGCCATCATAGCCTTTTGGCGTTGTCGACTCTCTCTCCCACCTTGCCCGTTGTGTGTTTGGCCTCTCCGGGAGCACGTCTTTGTTTCTTTGTTCTCGCTGATGATGGGGGCACACACCTCCGTGCGTGGCGTCTCACGGTCCCGTACCTCCCCCTCCCCCACTCTGTGGCGAAAGTCAGGCAGCCCCCCACCCCTACCCCTGCCAGTGCCGAGCCGCTTCCGGTGGTGACAGGGTCAGGTGCCTACCCCACAGGGGAGGCCAGCGCGACTCCTGTCCGCAGCCAGGCCCTGGACGGCGTGCTGCTGGAGCGGCCGGCGACTGAAGGCGCTTGTGCCGTCCGCGCGATGGGCCGAGCGTCAGCGCGACTCGCGCGTACGCCACCCGGTGCTCGCTGCCTGCTGGCGGGGAGCCTTTATGCGACCCCGAGGGGGTGCACCCGGTGGCGGCGGGCGGGGCGCGGGTGGTGTGCCGACGTTGAGGCGGAGGCCGCGCCCCGGCGACTGTGGCGGCGCATTGCTGGGAGGCGTGTGTGTCCCGCTGCTTCGCGCCACCCGATGGACCTGTGGAAGGCCCAGAGGTGGAGTGGCGTTTAACATGCGTTCTATGGCAGAAATGGGCACAGGTTGAACAACAAAAAAGAAGTGATCAGTTGTTGTGGTCTCTCTTCACTGAAAGTTCTGTCGCTCTGCGCGTGCGTGTCTGAGCTCCCCCTTCTTCCTTTGTTCTTCCTCTGCACCCTTTTGTATTCATCTCTCCTTTTCTTTTCCCTGTACCCCACGACACCTCTCCGCGTTGTCTGCCCTGTCGCTCTCCCTTTTATAGATCTTATTCCTTTTGCTTGTGTGGGTGTTTCCACACGATCAAGCACTCCGCGCCGCATGCCCCTGATTCGTTGATAATTCCGTGCACATTAGGCTTGGTGAAGAGAGACTTACACAGACTCTGCTCTCACACGCAGACGCGAGGCAGAGAGAGGGGGAGGGGCACGGTTGTGTTTAGTCGAGAATGGACAGCTTACACGAGGCGCACCTGTCGCGCATTTTAGAGGCACGACGGCGCCGTGGTGTGCTAGGTACGTTCCATGAGCCAGTAGCGGCCCCGCCATCGCGCGAGGACGCCAACGGTGTAATGTCGCCGCCGCTACCCACTCCTTTCAAGCGCCGCGGTTCTTCCACGGGCACGCAGACGGCGGGTAGCCCGAGGATGTCGGCAGCGGCGCAGACGGTGCCAGCGCTAGCAGCACCGACATCGACGCCGCCGTTTGCCCACTCTTCGCCAGGAGCATCAACCGCGCCGTCGGACCGGCGGCAAAGTGTGCCGCGGGGCAGGTCAGCGGCAGCCGACATGCCGCTGCTCACGTCGCCGAATCCAAAGGCTGCGCTAAATGGAGGGTTGCGCTTCCAGTCACCCGGCCGCGTTCCATCACTAGCCTACAGCACCCCGAACTCGGCCTCGCGACGACGCACAGATCCGTGGCGATCGCCAGCTCCCGCATCAGCGGCGTCCGGCTGGTTTTCCAGGTCGAGGGAGCGCGCGCGCCTCACCGAGCCTCTGCCACCACCACTCTACATTCCGCGGTCGCACTCTGTTCCACGCAAGCCTCTGTGGCCTGAGCGGCCACCAATCAAGGCACCGTGGGACTGGCAGACATCTTTTCCACACGCGCATCCGCTCTCGGTGGCGCCGACGGGAATGAATACCTGGCGTGACCGCAGCTGCACAGGCACGCGCACTTCACCCATGGCTTGGAGTCAACGAGACACGAACCATCTCTCACAGGGGGGTGATGGGCTAGCCACGGAGCCACGCATGAAGCGGCCTTCCCGCAAATCTAGAGGCGGCCGCGACGATCACCGCCGCTCTTCTCGTCACCGATCGGGGCACCATCGCGGACACGGCGCTCAGCCGTGCGGCCATGATTACGACGACAACGAAGCCGAGATCGTGAGTTTCCCACCCGAGCGACACGGGCACTCTGGCGTTGTAGAACCCTCACCCCGCGATGCCAACCACCAGCGGCGAGCAGATTCACGACGGCGCAAGGGGGCGGGCCGGGACGAGGATGGTGCGATCAACAGAGCGCGACGCTCTGGTCGGCGGGGACGTTGCCACGCACGGCAGCGCGGAGAGACCTACGCACCACCTGTTGTGTACATGGGCTCTGCGACCGGGGCGTCGCCGCCGTCACCCTCCTCGCAGGGAGGCAGCTCACGACAGTCCCGTTCAACGTCCGCGGCGCTACCGCCACAGCGCTCACCGAGACTGTCACGGCCTCCTGCGCGGGTGGAGCGCAAGCCCACCCTTGGTCTTCCGGACGCCCACTCTACGATGGACCTGCGCACGAGTGTCGAGACACTGCGCGCTGGCGATTGGTTCTACAAGTGGACATCCAAGGGCGACTCGGTGCACCGGCGGTGGTTCTGGATTGACACGAAAAGCTACCTTCTCGTGTGGAGCAACTACGAGACCTACAACCCGCACTTCTGCGGCAGTGTACGCCTCGACGACATCTGCCAGGTCACCTCGCGCGACCTGTCCAGTGTGGACGAGGACGGATTCCCTAAGACGTACTACGTCCTGCTGATCGAAACGAGGAAGCGGGTGCTGCAGCTGGCGACCGAGCTGAAAGACAAATGCGACACGTGGTTTGAGGCCTTGAATAATGTGATGGGATTCATCCACCGTAATGACATGGCAAGGGGTGCCCTGATCCCTGACTGAGTGCGTAGGTACGCACAAGCTGTTTTGTTTTTGCTTGCTTTTCGGGGTTGTGGTGAGTATGTGTACGCGTTCTTGTTGACATGCATGTGAGCGTGTCTGTCTCGCTCACTGCGGCTCTGTACCGCTGCCTCTCTCTGTGTGTCTGTGGGTTTTTGACATTGTGTCTGTTTTTGTCCTGTCTCCCTCTCTCCGTACTACTACCGATGGTCACGATATTCTCTCTTAGACTTTCCTCTTTCTTTTTTTTTTTCCGGCTTTCTCAGTGGCCCCCCGTCTACTCCGCTTCCTCCTCGCTCTCTCTCTCTCTCGCAGTGGTAGGTCAGCTGGCGCCTTGATAGAAACGGAGCCGTGGCTTGTGTGCGAGTGTGTGACAGGCGCGCGGGCTTCCCTCTCCTCTGTTGCCCTCCCCCCTCCATTCTTTCTGCACTGTGCTGCAGGTTGCAGGAGGAGGACCTTCGCTTCCATCTATTACGCACTGAACAACAGCAAAAGAAGACAACCACGCACACAGACAGCGAGAATAATCTGCAGGGAGGGGACTAAACACCCATGATGGCTCAGTAGGAGTGGTTTCAGGCGACACACACACACACACACAAACATGCGCCTGATTGCGCCTCTCCCTCCCGATCTGCTTTGCCATTTCTTCAGTGTTAAACAAAGAGAGAAGAAGCGGCGATCGAAACCGCCGCTGCTTCTTACTGACACACAGGCACGCAGACGCTCATCATACTCCTTCCCCCCACCTCGCTAGCACACAGACACTAATTTCTGCCCACCGTCTTGCACTCTCTCCTTCGATTGCTGCTGTTGCGCCTGTTCTTCTCCCTGTATGTGGCACCTGCAGAAACGCGTCTTATCTTAATTCAGCGGTCTCATCCATCTGGACGCTGCTCACCATTTCGCACGTTGACAAGAGAAGTTTCAGAGGGAATACACAGCGGGGGTAGCGGGCGAGAGAGTAAGGGCGACGCTGCAGTGGATCGATCGATCGACACATCTCTTTCCTCGTGCCCACTCCTCTCCCTCGTCTTCTTATTCGACACGCTATCCACCCATTTTGCAGCAAGTGGGCACCTCAGACTCTCTCCACACGTGCGCGGCACACACACACACACAGAGAGAGAGACGCCTCTCCTTTCTCTTTTTGTTTCCCGCCTGCTCTCTCGCTTTCCCTTCATCCCCACATCCGTTATCGACTGACGAGCGCGCGCCAGCGACAGAGAGGGGGTGGGGAAAAAAAGGGGCAACAAGTGGGAGGTCCAGCTTAGATACTTTTTTTTTTTTCGAACACCTTGCGAGCACGTCGACAGCGCATACGCCATAAACGTTCCGTCGCCACCATAAAACAACAACAGGATAGATAGTGCACACCGTGTCCTTCCTCGTTCACACTACCGTGTCTTTCTCTGTCTCCCTCTCTCTGTCCACCGGTGTGTGTGTGTGTGTGCGCGAGGGAGAGAGCGAGAAGCGCAGGCGTGTTTTGCGGACGCTTTGGAGGGAACAACGGCGATACGCGAATGACATACCACAGACAGACGCACTCATTCGCTTACACAAACACAGTGATCGTTAGAAGATCACTGCTGGGAGGACCCGAGCGATGTTTGCGGCGTGTGATCCGAACCGCGTGCCTGTCGCGCCGTCGGTCAAGATCCCAACACTCAGCTCCCCTAACGGCGGCGATGCGGCGGTGAAAGTGACTGACTACTCGCCCTCCACAAGCATGAAGCGTCGTCACGCTGCTACTCGACCGCCCGGGACGTTAGCCGCCGCTGAGGGTGCATCACCGTTGCCAGCCACAGAGCTTTGTGTGCATGAATGCAGCACCGGGACTGCTGCACTGGTGGAGTCGCCGCCATGGCACGAGTGGGGGGAGAGCAGCGGTTGCGGCGATGACGGCAAGTTGCACAATGAGCTTTTTCAGCTAGAGGAGAAGGCACAGAAGAGGGGTGGGGCTCTGCAAACCACGCCTGCCGATGCGCTTTCCAAGTCGTCGTCTGTGATTGGATCGGGTGCGCTCCAAACCAACCTGCCCATTGGTGAGCTGCTTCTGCAGAAAGAGGAGTTCTTGGAGCGGCTCGTGCAACGCGTGCGCGCGAGTTGCGCGGGTGTGCCGCCGGAGCACAGCGCCAGCACTTGCAACGCGGAACAAGATGCGGAGCCTGGTGCGGTGCGTCATCGGGAAACTTCTCCGCCGCCTCGGCGGCTCTCGCTTCCCGGCGTCGAACTTGCTGACGGCACAGGGGTACGCTCAAGCGATGCAGGCCATCGATCGTTGGGGCGATCGCGGTCGCGTAGTCTGTCGCTTATGTCGGCCTCCTCCACGGTGAAAGGATCGACCCTGGCAACTGCGGCGGAGCCGGTGCAAGCCCAAGCTGACGCTCTTGCTGGCCGAAGAGTTCGAGCAGCTGCATCTGCAACGCATCAGCGGTCCCGTGTCACTTCGCCCGATCCTCGACCGCCATCTACCGACTTGTACGCGACGGGAGGAGCACTGCGGAGCAGCCTGCAGTACGGCCGCTGTTCTGGCGTATCGCGGGGTCGGCGGTCTCTGAGCGCGGAGCGGCCTGACCACAGCGATACGTGCGCGCCATTGGATACTGAAATGCAAGAAACCGAAGAGGTGGTGAACAGCATCTGGGGTCGTGCGGCCGCGGCGTCGACTGGGACACCCGGCGCAGCAGCATGCAGGAGCCTCAGCGGTATCCGCTCGGAGTCTGTGCACAACCAGCTCTCACACCCACAATGGAATCCACATCCAGTACAGGCGGCTCGTCCGGCCTGGAATCAGCGACAGCCGCAGAGAAAGCAGCGACCTGTGGTGAGCGTGCCAGGATCGAAGCCGCCGTCGTCGGCACGCCGTTGCGCGTCGCGCAGCCCCGAGACGTCCACCAGTGCGCAGGGGCTGCGCGGCGCCAGGTCGGAAGAAAGGGACTCTACAGGGGCTTCTCACCGCAGAGCCGGGCGTGCTCTGAGGCGCACCGACTCTTTGTCACTGCAGCTGAAGCAGGAGCAGACGACAGCGCCGCGTCGCGCTGCCGGGCAATCGCCAGGGGGAACTGCCGCCTCCCCCTTGTCTCCGCCATCTGCGCGCGCGCTCTTTCAGATCCACGACGCACACAGCATAGCGAAGACCACGTCACCGCTGGGAAAGGAGCAGGAGACGGCTCTGCAGAGCCAGTGCGACGCGGCGCTGGCACGGGCGACTCAGGCAGAGCGGCAGTGCAACATTCTCTCCCACGCCCTGGAGCAGCTGCTCGTCAACCACGCGGCCGAGAAAGCGGCGTGGGAGGTGCGGCACGCAGCGCTCGAGCAGCGGCTGGTCTCAATCACGGAGTGGATTAGCGGTATTGATGCCGAGGCGAACTTGGACGCAGCGCCCCAGGAAGCGTCAATCACACGAACGCCAGAGACGGCGACCTCGGACACAACCACACCGCAGATGTTTACCAAACGAAACGAGGTGGGTGACGCGGCTCTCCTCGCTGCCACGAAGAACACCGTTTGGGAGGAAGATGTAGACATTGTTGATCTTACCAACAACAGCAGTCCCCTTCCGGGTGCCCCTGGCGCAACTCCCACGCCGGCCCGTCACGACAGCGCCAACGCTGACTGCGGGAATGCTTCCACATGTCAGGTGCACCTGCCGCCATCGCCACCACTAATCCTGCACATGCACGCCGCCGCCACCGCCACCCAGTAGCGATATGATTGACGGAGCGGCCGCACTGCACGTTTCCCTATTCCCTACTTTGCATGACACTGGGTATAGCATGTCAAGGGGAGGGGAAGGGGGATGCGCGTCTGTATGGCTCTCTCTGTGTGCGTATGCGCTGGAGCAACCTTTACACAAGGTGAAGTCGTTATTTGTCTAAGTGGTTTTGACGACCGAAGGCGGTTCACAACACGGGCCCCGACGCCACTACCTACACAACAGCTTCACCTTGCTTAGAGATTGCTACAGCGCATCATATTACAAGCACAGTCACACGGGCATGCATGGAAGCGTGCTTTTCTTTTTTCTCTTTTTGGTGTCTTGGCTGCCTACACCGATAGCGCGCCCATCCGTGTACATGGCAGATTACTTGTCGGCCGTCACCATGACATCCTCCGCGCACTCTGTGAATCTCCGCCTCATAGCTCGGCCAGTATCTTTCCCTCCTTCTTTTCGTTCTGGTTGTTTGCGCGGTTCTCACACTCCTACCGTTTTCTTTCTAGAATAGACACGCACGCGCGCAGGAGCAGACGGTTTGATGACGCCGGCTATATATACATATACATATTTCCTTTGTCAAACTTTTAGATTGCCGCACGAGTGCGCGCGCTCTCTCAGATGGTTCTCTCCCTCCCTTGTTGCCTATTCTCTTGTGGCTCTGTCCTTCTATTCTGTCTCCCCTCTGCTTGTGAGGTGCTTGCGTGACTGCGAGTGCCGTGAGTTGAGCAACGCACACACGATGAGATGGAGACCTGACTAAGCGGGGGTGCGCATGACGCACGGCCAGAGACTCTTTCTCTTCCACATAAAAAAAAAGGTGAAAATGAGGAAGGCGAGAGGCGGGGGGGGCGAGAGAGAGTGGCGCAGTAGCGGTGGTGAGGAGCAGGAGAACAGTGACGAGGCAAGCTTCGTGCGTGCATCACGCACGAATCGAAAGTGGTCTGTCCACTTCTCCTGCATCCTGTGCTGGAGAAGGAGGCACTGCTTTCCTGTTTTTCACTTCCACGGGCGTTTTTGTTATGTCTGCGCTTATTGTATGCCTTTGCCCCGGCCATGGACCTCCTTTTGGACTCGTCCTTTTCCCGGTTTTACTCCGCATCTCTCATATTTGGAACACCAAACAACATACGAGCCGCTGTCGGTGCGAGCAGGGAAAATAGGGGGAAGAGGGGGGGAGGTGCACCTCAGTCTCCCAAGCGGCACCCCCCCTTCCCCTCCCCCTTCTGAAAAAAAGAGTCTCAAACGCTTGCGGGTGAATGTGTAGGCGTCTACTCTTTGACAAGCACGGATGATCCGCCTCCGCTCATACACACTCTGTGCGGCGCACTCGTTGCGCGGTGCTGCTGTCTCGCTTTCCCTTTTCGCCCCTCCTCCGCTTTTTCCTCTTGTCCTCTTTTCTTCCCGTAGTCGCCCCAAAGCGCACAGAGACCCTCACAGAGAAGAGCGGGGTGGAAAATAGCAGCTGGGAGCAAACCTTGTCCCCTCCTCCCCTCCCACGTCGCGCGCACCGCCACTCGGTTTCTCTCGGACACGCACGCAACAGCATACAGAGCTAGACACCCTCATACCCTCACGCACGCACTGCTACACGCGGAAACTCCGCTGTTGGCTGCGCGGCTTTAAGTATATGACAGAAAATAGAGAACAACACCCCCTCTCTCCTTCTCACTCAGAAGAGAGGAGCTGAAGAACAGACAGAGTACGAGGGGGCCACGCAATGCTGTGCTCCTCACTACCTCCTCCCATTCGCTTTCCTCCCCTGAAAGTGCCATGCAGGCTTCCACATCTCCCTGCTACGCTCATCTCCGCGGCACTACCGAATTCTAGTTACATACACGTATCTCTTCGCTTTCCAACTCTTCATCCAGTAACGACGAGAGGTCGTCGAACACGCCCAAACAGGCGATGACTGGAGGCGCGAGAAGTCAACTCCAGACGATGTCGCTGTCGGCCACCCGTCTCGTCGACGTGGATGAGGCGGTCCGCATTCTTCACGCGGCGTGTCAGCGTCGAGCGAGCGCAGACGCCTTGGCACCACTCGTGCAGTCGGCTCAGCACTTGGCCTCGAACTGCACGCCAGCGTTGTTTTCCAGCGTTCTGGAGGCCTGCGATGCCACGACGGCGGTGGAGGCCGCGCCGAAGAAGCTGACGATGCTCAACGCAGCGTGGAAACTGCTTCTCACGATTGCTACGCAGGAGGGGGTGGGGCCGGCTTACTACAGCGCCGCCGTCGTGCACATGGTCGAGCAGCTTCGCTGGGGCGTGCTGACGCATGACTGGAGCGACACCAAGCGCGTTCGTCTGGCCGCGTTTTTTGCGTCGCACGTTGTATCCACGGTTCGAGCCCATCCCCAGCTGCTACTCCTCCGCACGCCGGACGCGACAGCCGTGATTGGCCAGCTTGTACGGCTGTACTTCGCTGTGTGTGTGACGGTGGCGACGAGTAAACGGGACACAGAGGCGGTTTCGCTGCTTTACGACAACATTGTGGTACGCCTCCACGCCGTCTTCGACTGTCTTGGTAACGCCGCCGCCGCTTCTACCGCAAGTGTATACAGCAGCGAACCAGAAGCAGAGGCAACATGCAGCGCTGAGGAGGCGAACAGGGACGGCGCTGCATCGTCGTCGGCGCGTGGCGAGGCCGCTTCGGGACCTTCAGCTGCCCTACCACCACAGCAACGCTGCGAGAGTCCATCCAGCGTGGTGGAGGAGCTGCTGACTCACTGCGTATCGACGGCAGTCGCACGGGAGGTGGAGGAGGCGGCGGACGGCGGGATGACGGTGCGCATGGCACTTGCCACTGCCGCACTTAGCCTATATCTGCATGTCGTGCGAGGCGCGCTGGAGGCGACCTCACCGTCTGCCGCCGGCACCGGCGCGGGCTCGGCGACGCAGAAGGGTGATCCCAGCCAGCGAGACGCAGAGGAGGATGAAGCGGCGGCCGCCGAGGCGACGCCCGCGCAGGCGTCAAGCTGGCCACGGCTGACCCCACTCGCAACGCAAGAGCTGGTTATGAAGAGTTTGATGTGGTGGACGCACTGCACAGCCGAGGAGGGGAAAGCGCACACCTCCGCGACTCGAGCTTCTCTGCTACAGGTGGAGGTACTCACGTGGGCAGCTGCACTGCCGCCGGATGTTTTCTGCTCCGAAGCCTCAGATGCGTCATCAGCAGTGCCTCCGATGTCGCTGCGAGCGCTGTGGACGGACACACTTGCCACCGTGTGGCAACAGTGGCTTTTTAGCGTGTGCGACGCGTCCCAGCAGAGCAATGAGCCCAGTTGCGCAGGTGCTGCAGGGTCCCTGCGCGCAAGTGAATCTCACGGAGCGGAAGCCATGGCGCCAGCAGCGGAGCTGGACACATCAGGGCCCCGAGACGGAAAAACTGAGCCGCCTGTAGTTGTCGCCAAGAGTACGCGCTTTGCCTCTCTCCTTCTGTCGTCTGTCGCCGGCACGCTTCACTCCTCTTCGGCTGCCTTGATGGTGCTCGAGGCGTGGGCGGAGCTCTTCCGTAGAGCGGAAGAGGCAGTGACCGACGTAGCATCCGCTGTACCGTCTCCGGGTATACTCTCCACCGCTGACGATGCAGTGACAATCGTACATCTGCTGCTGCGGGTATTGGCTGATCTTCGCTGTGGGGCATCTTCACTCGTTGAGGGCTTCTTGCGGCTGCAGCGACACCATTTCCAGGATGGCAGGTGCAAGGCTGGCTCAG
Organism: Leishmania infantum JPCM5; assembly: GCF_000002875.2. Classification (NCBI taxonomy): domain Eukaryota; phylum Euglenozoa; class Kinetoplastea; order Trypanosomatida; family Trypanosomatidae; genus Leishmania; species Leishmania infantum. Next base: position 951,913 of record NC_009411.2, on the reverse strand, counting down.
AGCAACCGGCGGACTTTGGCAGCGCACATGCGATGGTTGCAATACCGCTTCAATGGATCTGCGCAGCGGTAGCGCTACTGGCCTACGGAGAAGAGGTGCTAGGGCTGCATTCCCCATGCGCCGTAGCGACAGCTGGAGTAGAGTGCGTAGGTGAGGTTGACGGTGCCGCGGCTGCCAGGGTGATTACGCACTTAACGGCGGTGATGCGGGCACACATTACCCCCCAACTTTGCGCGAGCAAGGCGAGCGAGATGGCAACCATAACCGAGGCGCCAGCGGTGACCGACGCCACGGCGCAGATGCGTGAACTGCTCATGTCTGTGCGGCAGCACGCGTCTGCCGGTGGGACAGGGCAGACCTCGGCGTCCGTAAAGCTCGCCCGACGTGCCCAGCCTGCCTTGTTGCTCTTGGGTGTACCTCGTGCATGGCGCGCTCTTGCCGTTGCTGTGGCGCGGCACCGACCTAATGCTCCAGCCGATGCGGACGGGGCGGACGCCGCGGAGCGTTGCGCGATGGAGCTGAAGACAGTATTGCTGTCTCTTGCGCCGCTACTCGCCTCTCTGACGCACATCCTGCAGTCGCTAGAATGTGAGCCGGGTCTCTCGGAGGCGAGCGAGGGGTCGGAGATGCCATCTGGTCTACCTTACGCTAGCGTGGCACGCTGGGTGGCCGCGCGGCTGCTGGACGAGGTCGCTGTGGTGCCGCTGACGGACAGCCCCGAGGACGCAGTGTTGGTTGCGTGCGTGCGTCGGTGGACGGACATTGCCTTTGCAAGCGGAACTTGTTCTGCAAGCGATGGCTCCGCGGCTGTGCACACTGACGACCCTGTCGCCCTTGCAGACGCTGCTGCTGCGCTGCTGCACGTCTTGGAGTGCACGACGCTGCCGCTGGAGAAGCTGCACCTATCCGAGCATGCCACCCACTCACTCATGGAGCTCCTACAGGGTGGCGATGGAAGTATCTCCGGAGAGGTCAACAAGGTGGGAGGCGATGACGACGCTGATGGTCGCTGTCCCTCTTGGCCTGCACTGTGGCACCGCGAGGCAGTGCAGTGGTGCGAGATGGAGAAATGGCTTCTGGCCCGCCGTCGCGCTATGGAGGAGAGCGAGGAGGCAGAGGAGTTGGCGTCGGCGCCAACGCTGGCGGAGGAGCTTTACGCGGCGCCTTTGCACATGGACGCGACGGCGCCGCCCTCGTCTAACGAGGACCTGCGCCGAGGTCTGCTGTATTGCGAGGCCGTGCTGCGACACCTTCAAGCGCGCAATCTGGTCTTCCTCGACGATACAGAGAACCAGAGCAAGCGCCGCAAGACCGAAAACGGCGATGACCCGCAGGCCGCTGTCGCGGCTGTGGTGCAAAGCGTAGAGCGCATTCAGGAGCTGAGCCGCGCCGTCTTGCTGCGTGCTGGAAATGCAAGCCGCACAGCTACTAGCGGCTCTACTGCTGCGATTGATAGAGCCCCCCTTCCACCACCGCCTCCTGCCGGGTCTCTCAAGGCGTCGGCGCCACCGGGCAGCGAGGAAGAGACCTGCCGCGACGTTCCCGCCATCACGCTGACAGACACGGAGTCGGTCGGGTGCCGTCGCGTGCCGTTGTCTGCGCAGGTGATCGACGTGGGGTAACGCTACGCGATGCAGCGGGGAGGGCGAAAGTGCAGGATGGCGTGGGGGGAAAAAGCGAAGTGGAGTGAGTGATGAAGGCAAGCGCCGAATGTGCGCGCACTGGCCTCACTCTGGACTTCTCTAGGTTTCCCTCACGCCCAGACAGATGCACGCGGGGGCAGTAGCACGGTGCTGGATGAGGGTGCTGCCCCTTGCTGCACCCCTCCCTCCCTTCCCTCTTTTTTAAGTTTCTCGAAGGACACACGGCGTGCTTAATAGACTCTTGGCTTCTCAGAAGATGCGGACAACCCCCAAAGAACAAAACGAAAAACGAAAAATGCACACCACAGTATCGCGAGCACAAGTGGACGTATATGATATGTCAGCGTGCTGCCTTCATCATCATCTTTTTCTTTTGTTCGCTCCTTGAGGTGAGTCTCTGACAACCCGTCGTAAGAAGAGACTTGCACCATTCGAAAGGATGAATGTACGCACGCGCACACGCACGTACACGCCACATCTCCAGATCCCAGGCGGACGGTGCTTGCCCCTTCATCGGCGAGCAGGCATGCCTCCACGACTCACTCCTTTTGTGTTTACTTCTTCGGCTCTTCTTTTCCTGCCTGCTCCATCGACAGTAGATATGCAGTCCAACTTTAAACGCCAGCGCAGCGGCAGCGGTAGCTTCGACGGCCGCGGCCGTCGCGGCCGTGGTGGCGGCGATCGCTGCGACAGCTTTCGTGATCGTGACCACAGCGCAGCTGGCATGTCTAGCAGCTCCAAGTGGTCCGGTGGGTATCGACCGCAAGTCGCGGACGAGTCCATTCCGCGGCCGCACCTGCCCGGCGAGCGCACGCGTGGCGGTCGTGGCGGCCGTGGGGGCACTGGCAGCGTTGGGACCCGTCCCTTCTCCTCGTCTCTCACCAAGTCTCGCTTCTCGTCGTCGTCACAATGCCCCGGCACTGCTGCTGCTGCTTCCTCGTCTCGAGGTGCCCGCCCCACGGGCAACGATCCTCGCAACACTAGCGGTAGCCGCAGCAGTGCCGCAAAGCCGCGTGATATTGTCGTCATCCTAGAGAAGGCCGGCATTCTGCTGGGCAACATGGGTCTTGTAGACGCCTACGACAGGGCGGCGACGACCGAGATCGCCAACGAGTCCCTGAAAGACGTGCGGCCCGACATTGTTCATCAGTGTCTCCTCGCCCTCTTTGACTCTGACCTCGCCTACCAGCACCGACTGCGCGTGTACATTAGTCTCTTCGTGCGGCAAGGTAAGGTGATCGAGGTGTCGCCGGCGTTGCGGCCGCCGCGCACGTACGCGCGTTTCCGCGGTCTCATGTCTGCCCTGCTCCGTGATGGACGTATCTGCTCGACGGATGGGCAGGTGCTGATGCGGCTGATGCCGGGCTCCGTGGCACCCATCATTCCCCATGGCGCAGAGGTGGTGGGACTCACGAACAGCCTCTCTTCTCCCATCGTTACGGCGACGCAGCTGGCACAACAGGCTGTCGCGGCCCCGGTGGACGACTCTCTGCAGGGCGGAATCAAGCACGTGACAGCCTTCTACTGCATCTCGTGCACGGACGACTGCAACCTGGACGGCATCGACTACATCACCAAATCGGTGTGCCTCTCCGCATATCCGATGACAGCGCACGTGCAATGCGCACGGGTGTGCGAGGGACACACACGCGTGGAGCCGGCTAGCAGCGTCAGCGGTAGTGCCGCGGGTATGGGGGCAGGCGGTGGGCAAGCGAAGACAGACCGCTGCAGCACACCGGAGCCGCCAAAAAGGCGCGGCGAAGTGTTTCCTGTCGACCAGGCTGAGGACAACGAGCTGTGAGGCGGCCACTGCAGTTGGCGAGATGGTCGAGGGCTTGCGCGCCGCTTCCTTTGCTTTTATCGTCTCCCCTATACGCCGCTTTCGTCAAAGCCTGTGTGGCTACACAGCCGGGCGCTGAGACAGTAGTTTCCCACGATGTTGGGGGACGCTGGTGAGACCGGGAGGGGAAGGAGGAGGGAGGAGGGGCAAGGGGCGCCGCTGGCGGCTGTGCAGTTTTCAACATAAACGGAATAAAGCCTCCTGTTGCCTGGTGTAAGCGTGTTTGTGTGCGTGCGAGACTCGCGTGGGGTGCGGGCGTGCACACACGGTCAGGAAACGGAAAAGCCTCCTTCCATCATAAACGCAAACAACGATACAGAGAGAGAGGCCCACCAATAGAGGAGGGGAGACGTGAGCCCAACTCGGAAGTGGGGCAGCTCTCAGTTCTGCTTTGCAGTGCTGAGCTTCCCCACGATGCCACGCACATACGCGTTGCCGGACCTGTGCAGGTGTGCTCGAAGAAGAGAAAGAAAGAGGAGAGTGGGGATGGGGCGCAGCAGGAGAGAAGCAAAGGACAGGGGGAGGTGAATGGTGCCAAGAGCCCTTAAATTCGTGTATGCCGTGTGCGCCTCGCTCCCTCCCTTCTCTTTTTGCGCTCTCGCGATCTTCGCCGCGTCGGTGCTTCTACCACTCTTTTCACAGATTCGCTCGCAACTCGTACGGTACGTGTGTGCTTCTTCCCCCCCATATATAATTCCTCTTGTGTGTTGCATGTATGTTTCATCCCCTTCGCACTCCTTTTCCCCGTCCCAATGTGATGCACACACACACACATACATGCACACACGCCTGCATGTCACAGAGTGCAGATACGACTGACCGAGCTGACCGAGCTGTGGTGGTGATCCGCCCTTCGCATCTCTCCCTTCTGTTTCTCCTCCCGCAGATCTTAGCAAACCGCCACCCCTCTCTCAAGGCGGTCTCACTGCACCGCAGCACGCTCGATGACGTCACTGGTTCCGTTCGACTTCCGCTGTGTTAGGCACCTCACCGGTGTCTCGCTCCGCTGTGCTCCGCTACATGTGTGCTTGGCGGCACAGCGGCCGCGGCGCGCCGCACCCACCGCGGTGCCAGCTCAGCCAACGAGTGCACCTGATGACGGCGGCTACGACTCCTCGCTACACTCGACTGCGTCTTTGGCAAAGGGGGGCGAGGGAGGTATCTGCCAGAGCTCGAGTATGCAGTCTAACGGGGAAGCGGCTACTGTGGGAACATTGCGTCGCCCATCACCGTCGACGCCACCGCACGCTACGACTGCTGATCGCTCCGGACGTTTGGCTTTGCCGCTCCCATCTCATCCAGACCAGAACATAAACTCACTCAGCGACGAAGCAGTGCGCGCCACCCCTGTAGCCATCGCTCACATCAGCTCATCAGGACACACTGTCAACTTCCACAACCCCTCTTTGTGCATCGAAGTCTACTACACAATCGACGCCCTTCCTCCGTTCTCGTCCTCTGCCGCTGGAGCTGGTCAGGCGAGCAGTGCCGCGTCTGCGGGATCGACGCACGACACAGGGGCTACAAGGGAGTACGGCAGCCGCGGCGATGGTGATGACGAGTGGGCCATGGAGGGGCGGTGGCCGCCCACGCTCTTTACCTCACCGGCTCACGTGTATACGAGTGAGGTGGCGCGTGGCAGTTCACACCCCTGCTGGTCCGCCATACCGCCTGGGCAACTGAACGCGTACGGCGCGGCCACACAGGTTGAGCTTGCCTTCTACTACACAGCTGCATGCCTTTCAAACGCGGTGTCATTGATGGCGTCTGCATCGGATACCACGCCGCCCACAACTATTCCTCTCGATCACATTGTGCCCGCCGACGTGTGCGTGCATCGCTGCCAAGTGGACATGCGCGACGTGGTATACGCCGGGTCGACCATGGAGGAGGCAGACGCTACACTGAGCCGAGTGTTTCACCTCGAGCAGCAGCAGCATCAGCAGCCACAAACTCGATGCTGCACCAGACCCATCATCTTTTTAAGATACACGGACGGCGTCTTTGTCCCGCGCGTGTGCCTGTCAGACATCTCAGCTGCGGCGACGGGGCTGCTGGAGGAGATGCGGGCGGCTCGAACTCGCACCTTTGCCCCACCGCCGACGGGGGCCGAGCTGCAACCCACGTCTTCCTTTCCTGACACGCTTCACACGATCGCTGGCCAATCATCGATCGTGGCGACTGCCGCAGCGGAGGCGGCAGCGGCCTGTGAAGAGCTGCCGTGGAGTCGGGCACCGTCTTCAGTTGGCTGGCGATACCCGCCCACTGCCGTCCCTCGTGCCGGTCCGCTGCGTATGACCATAGGGGACGTGAAGGCGGCAACGCTCGCGACAGTTGCGTGGCAGCAACTGGCAGACCTGACAGAGGAGCGGCAGGCACAACTGGCAGCGGACTTGAATCGTGAAGCCGCCGCCGATCCACTGGAGCGTGCGGGGGAGGCACGGTGTGCTGCACTTCGTGTGCAGCTGTCAGCTGCACGAGAGCAGCTGACCCTCTCCACTCTGGAGCTGGAGGCGCTGCGAGAGCAGGTGGAGCAGCGGCAACGGCGGTTGCAGAGACAAGAGGAGGCACAGGCCAAGCTGCAGAGCTATCAGGTTTACACGGTATCACCCGAGGCGGGAGAGCAATCAAGGGTGACGGTTCGCGAAGAGGAGGCACAGCGCGCGCGGCTCCGCGCTCAGCTCGCCAGAATCCGGCAGCGGCGCGCGCGGGAGCTGTGCCTCGTATACACGGTGGAGCTTTCGTCCCAGTACGCGAATGAGGCCTGCACACGCGCGGCGGACGCGAAGGACCACATCAACAAGTGCGCGCTCCCGATCATGTTTGCTGGACGCGCCGAAGCTGACACTGCCTCGCATTTGGTGGCAAGCACGGCAGAGGATATGCAGGAGGAGGCCATCGCTCTCGGCCATGCCGGTCACCTGCTTGTTGTGCTTTCTATATTGTACAGCTGCGCACTGCCCTATCCGATTGTTCTAGCAAGCGGACAGAGCCAAGTGCTTCAGTCGCCGAACATCAGCGCCGAGCAGGTGTTGGCGGCCCCTTACACGCTCACTGATGCGCGCAAGTACCCGCTAAGTTGCCACAAGGTAGCCGAGCGACCTCTCATGATGGCTGGTGTGCATCTATTGCTGCGCGATGGGATTGCCCTGGCAAAGGCGATGGGCAAGCCAGAGCGCCGCGTGCTCGCCTGCTCTGATCGGCTCGGCGCGCTGCTCGATCTGCTGCTACACGACGTCGAGTGAGGTTCATCAAGGAGAGATGTATGCTCGTGTGTGTGTGTTTGTGTGCTGGCAAGATTCACATGACGTACCCAGATGGCAGCGACACCGTGAGGGGGGAGGGAAGGGGTATGCACAGACCGTTTTGACACCCCCTCTGCCCCACAGCGTCTGTTCTTCCCCTCGTCCTCCCGCAAGTGCTTTACAGCAGACACGCGCGTGCACTCCCCACGAAGGCACGCACACACCAATGCGTGCTCGTTTCTCAATGCGGTGGGTAGGCGTGTGAGTGAGCAGCGCGCCACGTCACCCCCGGCCCGACTATCCCCCGCTCACCGCCCATGCGCGTCTGTTCTTCGCGTGTCTCTGCTCGCTCTTTTTTTCGCCCTCAAAGGAGGAGGGAACGAGGGACAGGGGTGCAACTGCAGCAACAACGAACGAACAAGCGCAACACCCGCTCTATCCCTCCCCCGACACACACACATACACACACACACACACACAGGTGAGGCGGGCCGTGCATGTGCACCAACGTACATACTAGCAGGAGACAGGGGAGGGTGGGAGGAGGTTAGTTGCGGAACAACCACCCCTTTCCTTCTCTCGCTGTCCTTGGTCACCCCCAACCCCCACCGCGCACATTTTGTATGCCGTGTGGCCTCTCAGACCGCAGGTGGCGCCCTATCTTCCCCTCGTTTTTCACAGGTGTCGCTCACTTGCTTCCCTCTTCTACCTCTGCATTGCACTTGCACATACTTGCACGCATACATGCATATGAGTGTATGCAGTGTGGGTCGTGATTCCTTTTCTCTCCCATCCGCTCACAGTGACGGCACCACGCATCGACACTGCGACAGTGTGTGCTTGTGTCGGGGCCAGCTGAACACACGCTGAGCGGGGGCCGATACAGCGATACGACGGAGGAGGCGCGTGACCTCGGCGTCCCTCCCTTTCCCCTCTCGCATACCCACACGCAGAGCGACATACAGACACACGCACGAGCACGTGCCCGAGGGCAAACACGTAGACGCGGTCACCACCAAAGCGTCATGTCTTCTGCACCTGCAAACTCCGGAGACGTACCCTCCCACTCCCCCGGCTTTGCCACTGGAGCCACCGCCGCCTCGGCCAGCGTCGATGTCTTCTCCTCAGCTTCTGCCGTTCGCATTGAGGAGCTCCAGCGCACGCTCGAGGCGCTTTATCGCGATATTCTCTTTCCGTTCTATGAACCGGTCGAACGCCTCCGCGTCGTGACCAATCGAGCGATCCGGATTCAGGACGTGGTGGATGCCGTGGAGAAGCAAAGCCAGGGTGCGCTGTGAGACTGAAAGCCCCCCCTCCCCCCCTCCTTCCACCGAGGTGACTTGATCAGCGCAGGGAGCAAACGCGAACCGCGGCATCGGCGTTGTTGTCGATGCGATTCGTTGCTTTGTGTGTCTTCGTTTGTATACTACTGATGAATGTTTCTGAGAATGCTTCTGTGCGTGTGTGTGTGTGTAGGGGGGGGGGCGGTGCGAAAGGTGCCGGTGGATGCGCGCTGTAGAGAGAACGGGAGACGACCGCACTGAATCTCCCCCCTGTTCGCTCCTTTCCTCTCCTTCCTCCGATGCTCAGCTTCAGCTTCCACGCACTGCAGCGCTGGCGTTCGGCCTCACCAGCCGACGTCCCTCCTCTCCACTCCTTCCTTTCCTCTTTCACACGGAGACAACCGGAAAACAAGAAGAGCACATCCACAGACATGAAGAAGCGAATGAAAACGTCAAAATGTCGGCAACGCCCGGAGAAGCGGAGGACTTTACATCCACTATCGCATCTCACACGGCTCCAGAGGGCAAAGCGAAGCAGCCGAAATGCCTTCGTTTGGGGGTGGGGTTTCAAGTGCGCAACGCGCGTTTTTCAGAGCACGACGGAGAGCGCCGTGGACGAGGGGCAAATTCTCTTGCACCTCTGCAACGCCCTGTGCGCTGCGTTCAGCTCCCTCTGCCCTGTCGTTCTCTTTGCCTTTGTGGCTTTCCATCGTCACGCTTTGGACCACTCCCTTCGCCGCTCGCCGCGCACGTGAAACACAGCCACGGCTGTTGTGCGTCTCTCTCTCTCGTATCGACTTCATCCACTCCTTTCGCTTGCACACGCACACACGCACGTACACGAGGTACATCGCTGGGTGCGGGTGCCTAAGTGCACGTATGGGTGGCAGGGAGGGAGGAGGGAAGATAGCATGCCAATGCGAGAAGCCGACGCGCAAAAGCCGATCTCCCTTGTTTTCCGTTTGCCCTACTCCTTCCCTCCCCTCAGTTCGGCGGCGGATTCTTGAGTTGCCGAGGAGGAGGAGGGGGATCAACAGCCACACAGAAAGCGGCACTCTGTCTTCCTTTTTCATTTGTTTTGTTGTCGGGTGTGTATCTTTCTGCACTTGTTATCAACGCGTGTGCGTGTCTGCACATCCGCGCAGCTGCCGCAGCCTTTGTTCTGACTGAACGAAGAAGAGCACTAAAGTCATGAGGAGGCCTCATGTGCTGCGCCCTTTTCTTTCTCTTCCCGCACAACGAGAGCCGTGCGTAGGCGGGGACCGCTCTCGACGAAACGGGCCTCATCTGGCTGCGCCGCCGCTCCTCCGTGTGCCCTTGTCGATTTCAGCATGGCGCTTGACTGCCCCCCTGGGGGTGGTGCAAGTGGCGGGCACTGCAGACTCGGTGCCGCTGGCATCGGGTGAGGTCGCTGCACGGTCAAGGTTTCCAGATTCACACGACAGTGATGAATCGCGCCCGTCGGCGGCAGCGCTAGTCTCTTCCTCAAGCATTCACGGCGGCAGCTGCGCCGGTGAGGCGGCCGAGGAGGCACCTCTGGCCCCTACACTATTCCACCTTCTGCAGCTCCGGCGCTGGGGCGATTTGCACCCCGCTTTCATAGGTGGTGCACACTCGTCAGGCGTGATGGCCATGCCTGAACAGATGTCGATGGGCACGCCACCACCACCGCCGGCCAAACCGTCCTCCCAGCAGGAGGGGGATCTTGTGGGCCTGAACCGTGAAGTCCGCGCCTTGGGCGACCTGCTGCGTGCGTACCACTTCTCGTATCGGCCACTGCCCATGTGTGTGCCCAAAACGACGCCCTCCATTTCCAACACAGCTCAGAGGAGCCGCGGAGGGTCACGAAAGGACAAGCGCGCCCCGGCTCAGCTGGTGGCTACGTCGACGGATGCCGAAGAGGCGTGGCTGCTGCCGTTGCAGCGCGATGTCGTGCAGTGCGTGCTGCGCCGCCTGCAGGTGATGGAGCTCGTTCTCAAGAGGTTGGTGGCTCGAGGTACATCACAGAAAGGCGGTGCAGTCGGCAGTCCTGCAAAGGCAGTACATGAGGAGGTCACCGCATTCTTCGCTGAGGAGATCCGTGTGGTCGCCGAGCTTGTGGCGTTGCGCGGTGTTCATGAGCGCGACGCCCAGTCGTTGAGCTGCCTCGTCCACGTCCTCACTGCTGCAGCGGATGCAGGTGTGGTCGTATCCGTCGCCACGCTTGTCGAGGCAGCAGCTGCGGCGGTGCAGCACAGTCAGTGTGGTGTGAAGGAGGGCCGCGCCTCGGTGGCAACGACCGCCTGGCGCAGCTGTGTGCCGTGGCTGCTTCACTGCTACTCCACAACAGATATGCGGGTATCACCATCGCTGCTGACCACCTCGGTGCAAACACTCGGCGACGACGCTGCAAGCTGGTCGACTGCGAGCGCATGGATGACCGCCGCTGCGGATCGCGTGTGCGCCACGCAAAGCACTGAGCTGCTTCAGCTCACGCCAACACCTGCGGAGGCGCGGTGGAAAGGCGTGGTGACTGGCAGCGGCGCCGACACCTCGGTGCAGCGCGAGAAGGCAGCGAGGGCGCATACGTTTTGTCCGTGGCAGGGCGTGCTGGATGCCGAGGCTACCGAAACGGCGGAGGCGCAGACGTACACGTTCGAGGGAGACGGCGGCGGCAACAGGAGAAGGGCGGCAGGGGAGACGTGGCTGCGCGACTGGTGTGCAGGGTGCGGCATCACAGACGTCGGAGGAGAGAGCAACAGCGACTCCACCGGCACGTGGCACCCCTACTGGAAACTGGTGGTCAGTGGGATGGTGCGAAGCTGTGCCCGCGCTGTGGATGCGATTGTTGAGCTCAGCGAGGGAACTGGCGAAGAGAGGTGCAGTGATGAGCTTTCTTCAGCGAGGCCAAAGACTACGCGACATCGCAGCCCGGCATCGTCAAACTCGACGCTTGCCACGCTGGAAGAAATTCAGTTTTACGCCGTTGGATCTTACGTCTCTCTCCGGCGCATTGCAAGCTCGCTGCAGCGTCATCATCGTCTCATGCCGCTGTTGCAGCTGCATGAGATGGTGAGCGGGTTTGTTGGCCCGTCTGGCGCAGTCGCGGGTGCTCTCTTGCCGCCGCCGCAGCGACGACAATGGCACGAGAACAATGCCCCCCGCCGCCGCGCTGATGGTGTCTGCGGTTCTTTATCGACGGGGGCAGCTGCAGCACAGTGGCGGCGCCGCCTCTTGTCAGGCGAACTATTGCAACCGCTATCCACCGCGCCGGGTACTCAGGGTGAGCGCCGACGGCACCGTCGGAGCGATCGCCCACCGCCGGCGTATCTTCCGCAACGACATCAGGCAGGTGCGATGCTATGGCGCGAGGTGGCTCTCTTCGACGCGTACACCCTCATCACTATCGGCCACGTGAGCGAACACGCCGTCGACGGCGCGGAGGTGGACAAGAACGCTGTGCTGCAGCAGCTGGCGTGGCTTCAGCAAGAGTGTGCGCAACATCTCACCGTGCTGGAGGCTTCAGACAGCGAGGTAACGGAAAGGGTTGGCACCGACTCCGAGCCTGCCGAGTCAGGTGGTAACATCGACTCTGAGTCATCAGCGACCAAAGACCGTGGCGCATCCTACTCTATGCCACTTGCACGAAGGTCAATGTTGCTGCGGTGCCTCAAACAGCGCACTCGCGCTGGGCTGATTGCCAAGCTGCAGGAGGGACTTCGCCTTAGTGCCAAGGTGCTCGCCCGCTGGGGCACGCCGGAGCAGATTTGCGCACTCTACCTTCGATATCCATCGATGGGAGCTAGCTGGGAGGTGGGGCGGGCATTGCTTCAGTGTGGGCAGTACAGCGTCGCTGTGGAGGTGCTGGAATCGTTGTTGCAAGCGAGTGCGACCGCGCGAGGGGCGTCAGCGACGTATCCGTCGGCCGTCTCCTCTACATCCTCTCCTCCGTTGCTGCTGTCCAACAGTGCGATTGCGGTGCGTCAGCTGTTGCTGGAGGCGATGGAGGGTGCGGCAGCCGCCTTGGTGCAGCACTCACAGCAGTGCCACGCAGTTCCTGCCTCAGGATCCTCTTCAGACGCCGCTGCCACCTCTATCGACGGCAGTGCGGGAGGGGAGGAAGTACCGCTCCCCGCAGAGCTGCGTACGCGACTGCATTCCTTGTACGCGCACCTATACTCACTACCGATTCCACTTCCTCTGTGCCTTCATGCAGTCGTGCGAGGTCTCACTTCCGCGTCAGAGGAAGCCGCTGTCTACGGCATCCACAACGATGCCGATGCCACGTCCCCGTTAGCTGCACGTCGGCACATCAGATCAAAATTCAGCACCTCTGCAGACTCCCCGTCTGCGTTGCGGCCTCCGTCACGACAGCCGCACACGTCCGCAGAAGAGCGCGCCCGCACGACGGCGGTGCTGTGCACATATGCTCTGCGATGTCATCTCGCTGAAAACCCGCATAAAGGGCTTCTGGCCAAGACAGTAGAGCTCTGGGCGTCGTGCGTGGCGCCGTACTTGTGTCGACGCAGCTGTGACGGCGCTGAGGCTTCACCAGCGTCTCCTTTGACGTCACTGAAGCTATCCCTCACGGATCAGTACCTCCGTGCGGTGACAGCAAGGATCCTCTGCGGCTACCCTCAGCTACCGGTCGCTCGACTGCTGTTGTCGCGTCTGGTGCAGCTGATGACTCCGCCGCCGTCGATGGCGCCATCGGGGACTTTAGATGCTCCATCAACCGACGACGCCGACAACGTCTCTGCAACAAGTGATGCACGGGTAGCGCTGACGGTGGTGTGGTTGCTTGGAGTGCTCTACAAGCTTGCCGGCATGCCCGCAGCTAGACACTCGGCCACCAGCCACGGGTCTCGTTCTCACGCAAACGTTGCCATACCCACATCCCTCGCGTATCGGCTATGTGTACCAGTGACCACCACCACAGCTTCAACGCAAGACACGGAGAAATCGGCGCTCATGTCATGTGACACGCAGCTCCTCGCCGGCTGCCGCGCATGGAACGCTGGCTTCACGGAGCGTTACGCGCTGGACACACTGCGCTTGATGCCGCGTATCGCCTTGGAGGCTCTCGAACGGCTGTTGCGCTCGTTAGCGCGGCACTCTGCTGCCGTGGCTGCCACCAGCCCGACCGGCTCTCTCATTGCGGCCGTGCAGAGGGCAGCCACTCTGTCTGGACGGAGCGTCGGCTTCTTCCACGATCGCGTCAGCGTGATCTTGCAGTACCGTCGAGCCGAGGAGGAGCAGCGTCAGCCCTGGCAGTGCAGCGCGTGCTACCTGTGGAACAGTCGGTACGCACGAGCCTGCAAGCGATGCCATGCCTTGTCGACGGTGCTGCTACAGTGCCGCGCGTGCGGGTGCTTGACGTCGTCCGCGGACGACCGGGATGATCATGGGCTGAGCTGCGACGTGTGTGGGATAGCGTTGGTTCCACCTTTGTCGTTTCAGAGCAGCGGCGAGGTGCCGCAGTCATCTTCGTCAGCGGCAGATCCCTTGCTATGCGCTTCCACAATCGATGCAGGCGTGGTGCATGTGCGGACACAAGACCTCACGACTGCCGCGGGTAGGCGCTTCGCCGCTGCTGCTGCTGCCACTGTCACCGGCACCGGCCGCGCAGCCAATCGGTTCACCGCTTCTGCCGCCATCGCACGCGTCGTGCCGCTGCGACAGTGGACGTGCATGCACTGCCGCACCGTGAACGATCCGCAGCACGTTTTCTTCTGCCGCGGCTGCGGGCGAGCGACGACCGATCCGGAGAAGCGCGAGGCGGCGGCGAGCGCTGCTGGTGTCGATGGCGCAAGCAATTCTGCGGCTGCGCTGGCTTGTGAGGGTTGTAGGCACAGCCCCAAGTCCATCGAGGCACGTATGCGGCCGTGGTGCGAACGGTGCGGTGCTCTCTATCAGCGCGTTCGAGAGCTGCACAAGCCGGCTGCCGGTAACTGCACCTTGTCATCGTCGACCAACTCGCCTTCGCATGTGCCCGCCTCTGCCACCGGCACGATCCCTCCTACCGCTGCTTCTACAGGGCAGCACTCACCATATCTGTGGTGGTGCGCCGAGTGCACGGCGGCGCTCAATCCCTGGACACGCACTCACTGCGAACTCTGTGGCGCCGGCCGGCCGGCCGCTTCTGCCGCTGTGCCGGAGGCGACGCCTGGTCTCTCACTCCTTTCAGAGAAGTACAACGCTGCTGCCCCGTTCATTGTGCTGCCTTGGCTGATGCAGGCGTGTCACTCCTGCAAGGCACAGAGTCGTGTTGGCATGCTTCATTGCTGGCAGTGCCACGCGCTGCTGACGTGGCCGCTCGAGGTGCAGCGGGCGGTGTCCGACGGGTGGCGGCGGTGGGTGACACAGGTGGCGCACATCGTGATGGACGTCAGAGATACAGAATCGCAAACGGAAGATGGGGCCGCCTGCTCATCCACAGGCGCAGATACCCCATTGCACGTTCCATGCGGTACGCAATGGCTGTGCTTGCATGACGGCTGCATGCATGTCAACGTTGTCCACGGCGCAGCAGCAGACGCTTATGGCGACTCAGGCGCAACACCAGCGCCTCTCTGTCATACATGCACCGCGTGCGCCTTTGCACCGCGCCGTCCAGCCGAGGTGCTGAGTCCGTTTCACGACCGCTTTGCCTGGAGTGAGGCAGCGGCGCGGCTTTCTCCGACGAACGCTGCGTTGGTGGTGGAGGCACTGCTGTTGCCACCGAGCTCACCGTTGCCCGGCGACGTCACCATGCGACACTCCGAGTCGTTCGGCGCTGTGAGCGCAGCGTCGGAAGTGTTGTCTGCGGTACGATCAGAGGAGACAGCGGCAACGGCGCCACAGTCACACGAGCGATGGCTTCACCGCTCGTGGTTGTCGGGCGTAGCGACCACCTTTGTCTGCACTTCATGCGGGGCGAGTGGGGCGTCTGGGGCGGCGGCGCCGTCAACACCGTTGCCGGTGCGTCTTCGCCCGCTCTTCATGGTCAACGTGTGCGCCTCTTGTGGGTTTTGCGCGTGGGGTCGGTCGTCGTGCGCGTATGACATACCCGGCACTCCCTGTGCCGGTGCTGGCGATGACGTGAGGCAGCAGCCGTCCTCGTCCCCGGCACGTGGTCAAGCGAGAGAAGGCGCGATGGCGCAGCCGCCACTGTTGCCGGGAGAACATGCCATGGCTCTGCGACTGCTCCTGAAGGCCCTGGCGCACGCTGTACGGGAATGGGTTGCGCTTGAACTACCTCCGTCCAAGCGCGTGGCCTCCAGGTCAAGCTGCACCGACAGCGGTAAAGCCTCAATGGCGGCCTCTTCTCCGGTGTCTGTGACGGGGCCAAGTCGGAGGCTGGACTGGGCGTGGCTGTCTCGTTTTGTCCTCTCTGGAGTCTGGCTCATCACCTCGTCCGCGTCGGAGGCGCTACCCCACGGCGACGACTCTCGTGGGGGCTCGTGCGCCCTGCGTCACCAGCACTGCCTGCACGAGCGCCTGCCGTGGCGCGGCTGCGACTTGGCGTCTCCGCAGCAGGCTTGCTCCGCTGAACCGCGAGTGGCCGTGCTCGAGAGTCGCGGCCACGGCACGGGAACGGTGCACTCGGCCATTGTAGATGTGCGTCAGGTCTTGGACGGTGTATGTGCTCTTGCCGAGCACCGTGTCAGTGGGTCACTGTCGTGCTCGAGGTCGCCGCGGCGACGGCATCGCGGCAAGGGCGATCACGCCCATCAGCAGCACGCGTCTCCACCGGCGCTCCCGCCGTGTCTGCAGGACGCATGGACTCGTCGGCTGATTCTTGCAGCCCTCGAGCTGATCGATGTGGTCAACGCCAGCACTGTCTTTGACGACATCGGCTTTGCCACGCTGCGCCGTCTGTGCCTCCTGCTCCGCCCTGACGAGGTGGAGCACATCAACACGGAAACCAAGTGGACATACCTGCAGGACATGAAGCTGTCTCGAAGCCACGTGTTGCGCGGGTGTGTACAGTGCGAGCAATGCTTGACAACCCACGGGCCCGATCAGCCGTGCGCCGCTCCGTAGCCGGCGCATCACCGGTGCTACTCACGGAAACTCCCGCACACACACCCCCACACAAAAAGCGACGTGGACGACATAGCGTGTCGCCTGCTGGTTATGGGAGCGTCGGCTCTTTTGTTTGAGAGAGAAGTCAGAGGATTGAGGGAAGGGGGAGGGAGGTACTTCGGGTGGCGCTGGTGCAGCACATCGCACGCGTTCTCTCGACGTTTGTGTGCTTGTTCGGCCACCCGTTCACACGAAATACGTTTGCCTGTGTCGGAAAGACTATCGCGAAGCGACCAGCGAGCGTGCATGCCACGCACTCCTCCCACCCCTCCGGACATGGACGCACTTGCACACACGTTCCTCGACGACGCTCATGACACATCATCATTCATTCCTTTCATGTTGGAGAAACACCCGAGCAGAGGAAAGCGAATGCCGTACGATGTGCACGTTCGTCTGCAGCAGCAGCGATGGTGAAGACGGCTCGCCTGCTTGCGCGCTCATGTCCAATGCGGCCCCACGATGATCCCCATGCGTTCCCCTCCCCCTCAAGCCATGCCGCGTACACACGTACACAAATGTGCATGCGCTTCGCTCATTTTCCTTGCGCGGTCATCTTGACTCCCTTTCTTGCTGCCTTCCTTGGCCAAACGCGTTAACGCACCCACCCGCCCGTCTCCTTTGGTGCCTCCTTGCTCCGGCACCTCACACGCGGACTCGTTGAAGGAAGCACTCGGTGAGCAGCTGTGGGTGAGCCCATTGGTGTGCCTGTTAGTTGTCTGCTTTATGGTGCGGCTCCTCAGCAATACATGCATAGGCAAGCAGCTGCGCCTCATCTCTGTAGTCGCCACGCCCTACTTCGTTTTTGTTTCGCTTGTTTGTGGCGTTCTCACCTCGGGCGGTACGTGCTGACTGTGTAGTCGCTCTCTCTCTCTCTCCATCGTGGTGACCTCTCTCATCCTCTTTGCCACCCCCCCTCTCTCCACCCACGCGCTTGCACGGACACATTCGTACGCGCACCTGGCGGCACCTCCGTTGAAGAGGCTGCTTGTCTCCTGCCACGTTGCTGCGGTCGTCGTCGTCGTTACTTGTTTCTTCTGCATCAGAGGCACGCTCGCTTCTCTCTCGCGCGCGCCCCGCTGAGATGTTGCGACGCAGTGCGGTGCGGTACCTCAAGGCGCGACCAAAGACGGTCAACATCGAGCCAGGTAGCAACCGATTTCTCGACCCCAATGTGGAGGCGAAGGCGAGGGACATCTTCGCCGTACCGGAGTTTCCGAACAAGGCGGTGCTGCACAACTGGCGCTTCTTCATCAAGGCTGGCAAGGCCGCAACGGGGCCGCCGGTCGGCCAGGAGTTCTCGAAGCTGGGACTGAAGGCGATGGACTTTGCCAAGGCGTTCAACGACCGCACCAAGCCGCATTTCAAGGACGATATCGAGCTCATTGTGCGCATTCAGGTGTACTTTGACAAGTCGTACATCTTCCGCATCGAGCCGCCGCCGACGGCGTGGTTTCTGTTGCGCGCGATTCGCAAGAAGAGAGGCGAGACGGGCCCTGTCGCTCTGCGCGGCAACTACTGTGCCTATCTCACCCTAGAGATGTGCTACGAGATCGCCAAGATGAAGCAGATGTCGTGGGGAAAGGTCGAATACCCACCAATCGAGGTGCGTGTGCGGCGTGTCGTTGGTCAGGCGAGGCGCATGGGCATTGCCATCATCGGCATCGACACTGTGCACAGCTCGCCCGTGAAGGACATGACGGAGAAGCAGTACCTCGAAGAGAGCGAGAAGCACCGCAAGGTGCACATGATACAGTATGAGGCGCTGAAGGCGAAGGAGCTCGAGTCGGCCCCGCTGATTGAGCGTCTGCATCGACCGAACATGGCCCCGCTGACAAACACGCAACTTGAGGAGGGCCTGAAGGATGCAAACCTGCTGAACGCGCTGTGGAAGTCGTCTCACCCCAAGAGTCTCTTCGCGCAGGACACGCGCGATCGCGAAATGGCGCGCCGCTACCTGAACACGCGCGGCTGGTTCAAAGAAATGACACCGGCGGAGATGCGTCTTGTGTTTCTGAATTACCGCCTCCCCGAGCAGGATCGCCAGCGACAGCTGAACATGACAGACGGACAGGCGCAGTCGCAGGCCTTCTGGTCGCGTGATGCCGCGTCACCGCAGTAAAGCAGGCGTTTTTGTGAGACGGGGAGAGCTTGTGTGGTGCTGAACAGGGCATTGCTGGCTGTGCTGTGCCTGAGTCGGTTGTGCCGCCACTTACTTTGCTCTTTTCTTTTACCACACACACACACACACACAAACACACACACACACACAAGACAGGCCCTCTCGCCTCTTGCTGTTCTTCTCTCTTCTCCAGCGTTGTCTGAACCCTCCCCCTCCGTCTGTCTCCATCCCTTTCGCCTCTCATTTTGGGTTCTTCGTCGCCTTCTCCGCGCCCGCGTTAGCTGCGTTGCTCCCTGCCTCCCGTCGTCCTTGGTGTTGCTCATCGCGTACAGCCATGCAACTCAGGTGATGCGTAGTGTTTCGGGCGAGGGGAAGACGGGGGTTGGCGGATGATGAGATCAAGTACGTTTTGTGAAGAAGAGTAGGGAAGAGATAAGCCGCGAAGCGAAAAGGATGTGCCTACAGCACACAGAAGGTTTCCCTCCAACGGCAACCAGAGCAGAGGGTGTCGTGGATCGAGGAGAGAGATCGACGAAAGGAGGGGGGAGAGCAAAGGGCGACACACGACGGGACCGCCGTGCTGCACCCCCCCCTCTTTCGCTCTCCGTTTCCCTCACTCTCTTTTCGTCTTTTTTTATTCAGGTCCTCTTGTCCGTCGACCGCCTCTGACCCATCCACAGCCTGTTGCGTCTTCGACGCCGACGGCACCGTTGCTGCCCGATTTGTTCCACCCCCTTTCTTGCTCTTGTGTTCTTCCTGCGCCCACCTACCGCCTGCACACAAACACACGCACGCGTGCGCGCGTACTTCCTCCGTCGCGGGGCCCCACAAAAAAAACAAGCGAAGCATCACGCAACAACGACGCACTTCGACACCTCGCCCATTCTTGTCCTTGCCCATCTCTTCCCTCAACGCACATCGTTTGCTCTCCTACCCAGACTGCATGCCACCCCAAGTTGCCTCCTGAAAACCGTTATTCGCGAAGTCACTCACCCCCATCACCGTCGCTACCATCACATCAGCATCAATCACAGCGGAGGACGAAACGGCAAACGCGAACACAGCCGCTCCGTGCACGGGCACTCACGCAACCACACAGGTCACGTGGCCCACTGTTGCCACCTAAAGCTGCTTGTCCTCCCTGGCCCCTCTGCGCCACACAGCGCTGCTTCCCAGCTTCCTCAACCGCAGCAAAAGAAAAGTGCGACGATGCCGCCCAAGGTGAGCGAACTGCCGCAGCAGCGGAAGAACACCGTTCACCACCTCCCCGATGATGACATAAGCCTTTTCTTCCGCGTGCTGCGCTTTCTCTCCGCCCACTCCCACCTTGCCACCCTCGACGCGGCCACGGAGCGCCTCGATGACGCCGACCGCAGCCCATCCACCACTCCGTCCGCTCCGGTCGCCAGGCGTGGCGTGCAGTGCACCCAAACCGGCACGAGCGCCTCCGTGAACAACCGAATTCCAACGCCGCCCGTGCTGCGGGAACCGCTGGAAGAGTTCCGCATGATGGCGACGAATTTGCCCATCGATCAGGAAGGGCTCGAGGCGGCGCGCAAGACTGTGTGTGAGCTTCTGGAAGGGCTTTGCCACAAGCTTGCAGATCCTGCCATCACGAAGGAGCTGCGGCAGAAGGTGCTGCTGACGGACGGAAGCGAGCTTCTGGGAAACTCGAGCAGCAGCAGCGGCGCACTGGGCATCTCCGCCGTGGAGTGCGGCGCCATACGTAGCTTAAGCAGCTTTGGCATCGATAGCCTCAACCAGATGCAGGAGATTGTCCCTGGCCTGTGGTGCGGCTCCTACCACCCAGCGATCGATCGCGAGCTGATGAAGCGCCACGGCATCACCCACGTGTGCTGCTGCATTGGCACGCCGCCAAGCTTCCCGGGGGACTTTATATACATGACGCTGTCGGCCGACGACCGCCCCGACTACGACATGACGCCGCACTTTGCACACACCTTTGAGTTCATCGAGAACGCGCTGGTGACGAACCATGGCGGGGTGCTCGTGCACTGTGGCGCCGGCATCTCTCGCGCGCCGACGGTGGTGTCAGCCTATCTGATGCGGAAGCTGCGCCTTTGCTCGTCTGCTGCGATTCATCTTGTCCAGCAGCACCGCCCGTGTGCGTCGCCAAACACTGGTTTCCGGCAACAGCTGTATGAGTACGGCATGAAGATCGGTGTGCGTGAACAGGAACCAGCGGCGCGTAGGGAGCTGGCGAGCGAGAGCGCTTGGCGTGCGGCGAATGCTCTGAGGAGGCCGTAAGTGCCCAAGGTGGGGGGGGCCATCGGCTTCTCGACGCCCTCCTCTCGTCTTGGCGCAGGGAGACGATGAGGAGGGGAGGGGGGAAGGGGAGGCAGAGACTCATCGACAGGGCTAAATGCTGAGCACGCGCATGCAGGCATGCACGCGCACACGTAGTGACAAGAGGGCAGAGGTCTGCGCTATGTCTCGGCGTCTGTCTTTTGAGTGGGCACCGACGCTGCCTCTCACTCGCCTTTTGCGCACTGAGGCCTCCTTCCCTCCCTTCTGCAGCCTTTTCTCTG
Source organism: Leishmania infantum JPCM5 (assembly GCF_000002875.2). Lineage (NCBI taxonomy): Eukaryota > Euglenozoa > Kinetoplastea > Trypanosomatida > Trypanosomatidae > Leishmania > Leishmania infantum. The sequence continues at coordinate 931,185 of NC_009411.2, read as the reverse complement.
CCGCCTGTGCATGCGTTTACCCCTTCTCGCCATGTATGGAGATGTGGTACACGTATGCGCGTGGTGGTGCGGGTGCTCGGCCGCTCCGTCTTCCTTTTGGCACCCATCTATCTGCCCCTTTCGTTTCTGTCTTGTCACAGCGCGCGCGGAGGCACATGTCTGCCCTGCCCCGTGAGCGTACATATGTACATCTATGTGTCGATCTATAAACATACGTGTGCCTATGTACATCTTTTCGTTTGCTGTTTTTACTGCGCTCGCTCTCCCTCTCTCTCCGTGCTTTTGCTTTGGAATGTGATGAGCCGTCGCTGCCTGAAATAGACGTACTCGCGTGCCTCTGGTGCCTCTTTCTCCCTTCCCTTCCCTCCCTTGGTCACTACTGGTGTTGCTGCCTGTCGGTGTCACGGCTCTCTCCTTTTCGCTCTGCCCTCGGTGCGTTGTTGCCGGTGGTGGGGGTACTCTTTTCATCACTTCTCTTATTCCTCTCCTATACCGGAGCGCGTTGCTTGCGCACGCGCTCGATCCCCACACTCTCTACGTGTTTCTTTTTCCTTGTCTCGCATAGATGATTGAAAGCAGGTACGAGGGGCGGGCGCAGGGGCGAGGAAGGTCGGAGAACGGCCGGGATGTTGGGCGTGAGTGACATGGGTAGCTGATACGATGAGCGATTTTATCGCCTCCCCTGCTTTAGCGGAGCGGAGCGCAGCCACGCGCGCGCTTCCTCACTCCCTCCGCACATACTCGCACACACCGCGTTGCCCTTTCTTTTTCGTCACTCCCTCCCTTAACGGCTCCGTTTATCGTGTTTAGGTTTCACTGACGTGCTCTGTTATTCGCATCACCGTTGCCCCGTTTTATTGCTGCTCTCTCTCTTTCTGCATGATCGCTACCGCACTCGCACCCTGCGTCTTTCGCGGATTGGGGGGGGGCAGGGGCTGCATCGGATGCGCGTGTCATGGACGCGCCGATCTGCGCTTACGTCTTGTTTTTTCTCTGCTGTTCTCCCTCCGTCTGTCCCTCTCCCACCGACTGTGCACGTGCGCGCGGGTGCTGGTGGCAAGTTTGACATGCGCTTCACACACTTACACCATCTTTCCCTCACATACACACAAACACGCAGGCGAACGCTCGACTGGCTGACGATGCTTGCCGTTTCTTGGGCTCTTTTTAGTTCCTTCCATGTCGAGTGTATACTGGCATCTTTTCATTGTCGCCTCCATGACGGAGGGAGTTGCACATGTGTTGCTCATGGTGGCGCTGTGCTCTCTGCTCGACGTGTATCCGGTGATGTCATGCGTGGAGATCGATGATGGCGCATGCGCTTTCATCGCTGCCGCTCCTTAATTATTACTCTTCATGCGCGCGCGCGTGTGTTGTGCTGGAGGATGCCCGCTGGTGGCAGACGAGAGAGAGAGCGATACCACAATGCGTTGCTCACGCACGTGGCGAGTTTGGCAGAAGAGGGGAGGGGGATAGACGGCGCAGGAGATGCAGGGGCGTGCATGCAGACGGCGGTGGCGTTTGCTTGTCAGTGCACTTACCCACTCACGCACCCCCTGTGTCTTCTTGTAGCGTATTGTCGGGCTCCTGCTTCTTGATTGCATGTTTATTTTCTGTTTCCCTTTTGTGTGTATAGGCCCTCCTCCGCGAGGTTGCTGATGCAGCGGCTGCGGCGTGTGGAGTTGATGATGATGGCCAGGGGAGAAAGTAAAAGCGACTAGAAGCACACAGAGGGGGGCGATAGTATGCGTGGGGTGCTGCAGAGGTTTTTCGGTGGTGGGAGTGGAGACGCCGCCGTGTCTCGTTGATGATACCATGACCCCATGCACGCCTTTTGATGCATACATACAATTTTATTTTGAAACCATCCACAGCGGTGGGGAGGGGGCACATTGTGATGAGCGTGTGTGTGTGTGCGCTGACGGAGGGAAGTGCCAGAAGGGAGACGATGAGGTCTGCACCACTACTCTTCGGTGACACCAATCCTCTGTAAACCTACAAGGATGCAGTCTCTTTCCTTGAGTTCCCTCTATATCACCTCTCGCAGCTCAGAGACACTCCAAGAAGATGAGTAGGCTGCACCTAGTAGAGGAAGAGGCTTCTTCCTGTGTGCTCCGGCTTGTAGGGAACGGCTGCACCAAAAAAAAACACGCGACACACACACACACACACATACACACAGATGCACAATGAAGGAAGAGCGCAAAGGTGCTTCGGGCATGTACATCCACATAGGTTCTATCCACCGCAGTCAGCGTTGCCTCGTTGTTCATCGAGTCTCCCCTGTCTTTCTCTCTCTTGACTCTCTTGCCGGTCTCGCGCATCTGAGGACTGGGCACATCAGCGTATCGCAACCACGCCCACAGTCACAAGCGAAACGAAAAGAGGGTAGCAGCATCATTCCTCTTCGATCGCTTCTTGCACCAATCATTGACCTACGTGACACCCCCCTCCACACCTGCATTCACAGCTGCGAGAACGTGCTTCTCGAGCACCCAAATACCTTCTTGGACGCATACGGACGCACATCGGCATCATGCTCGGCTCTGGCAAATCGAGCGGTGTGGTGAACGAGGCCAGCAACCTCAAGGCCAATGAGAACCTTACCGCCACCATAGAGCAGATGAATTCGAAGGCGTACCGCCAGAGCCGTGACATGAACGACGTCATTCCGACACACCGCCGCCCGGTCACTGAAGCTGTCCGCGACAATGGCGTCCCCGTGTACGACCCAGCTGCGGAGAAGCACGCGGAAAAGGTCGAGCGCGGCAATGCGGCGGGCGCCGAGGACGACGACGATGAGCTGATGGAGTTGCGCCGGATGCGCCTGCAGTGCATGCGGGCCAACCAAGAGAAGCAGGCAGAGTGGCGCAGCAAACAGCACGGAGAGTACCGTGAAATCTCACAAGACGACTTCTTCAACATCGTCGTGCGTGAGAAGGGTGGGAGCGAACGGGTATGCGTGCACTTCTACCACAAGGACTTCGAAACGTGCAAGGTGATGGACCGTCGCCTGTCGGAGCTGTCGCGCACCCTGCTAGCCGTGAAGTTTGTGAAGATCGACGCCGAGCGCTCGCCCTTCCTGGTCGAGCGGCTGCGCGTGACGACGCTGCCGCACTGCTTGCTCTTCTTTAACGACGTGTGCATTGATCGCATCGTCGGCTTTCAGGGGTGCGTGACGGAGGACGGCACCCTCGACGCGAACTTGTTGCGGGAGCGCATCGTCCATGCACTCAAGCTCAAGGGCGACGAATAGGTACAAGAGTCGAACCGGCGACGGCCCAGGTGAGCACACACACACACACACATAAGGCGCTGAGGGAAAGCTAGAAGAGACAGGAGCTGACGTCAGAGGAGAAGGGTGCGGGCAGCGGTTCGGCTGCTGTTGTGCACCTCGCCGTGATCCACGCGATGTTCTTTCATCGACGAGGAAGAGATTATGTCGATGTGTGTGTGTGTGCCCGATCTCCTCCACCATCCCTGCCCTTCCTGCCTCCCTTAAGCCACGCGAGCCTGTGCTTGTGTGGCTGCTGACGTAACATGGACCCGACAGGTTGCCGCCGCTGCTGCACCTCCGGCTCGAGACAGCTGCGCTTGTGGAGATGGTTGCACACGGGCTCGCTATTTGTGAGTGCGTGTGTGCGCGCACGGGCGCACTTGTCTGACGCGTACAACATGTCAGTGGGGAGGAAGCATTGAGGCGCGCATGCGCCGCTAAAACCAACACGTGAGCAAGAAGACAACGATAGAGGAGGATAGGCGAGGGGCGGTGCGCTGGACGGCGCGAGACCCCTCTTTCTCTACCGATCACTCGACACCCTCTTATCAGCTGCTCGCACTTGCGCATACTTGGGTGTAGAGAGCCAGAGAAAAAGGGCGTGCACGACTCGCCGTCTCCCTCGCCACTCTATGTACCTTGGGTCACCTTCGGCAACCCCACGCATCTGTATAATCAAAAAAAAGCAAAAGGAACAGAAGCAGGCGACGCTTCTGATCATCTGTGAAGTCAACAGGCTTGTGTGTGTGTGGCCCCATGTGCATCGCGCAAGTGTCTTATCACTTCTCGTTTTTCTGCATTTCCCGCCTTGAGCTCTTCTCCGCTTGCGATTCCGTTCGGGGGGTTTTCCGCTTCTGTACCACGTTAGTTTTGCACCCCTCCTCTACCTCTCTGCAGATGATCTCCTCTCCATCCCTTCATACACGCATCCATACATACATACGCACAGCGGGTGGGGCGGGCGGAAAACGATAACATGATCAAGTTCAACCTGAAGTTGATGGGGTTGTGCCTTGTCGGCTTCCTTTTGTCAAGCTATGCGTATTCCGTCGAGGTGCACGCCGAGCGGGCGAAGCTGCTCGGCATCACCTACAACGCCTACTGCGATATCGGACCTTTCTCATGCACGAAGGTCTTCTCTTCGGAGTTCAGTTCCGTTACCCACTTCTTTGGGCTTCCAAAGACCTCCAACGCGCTCGTGGGGATGCTCTACTACACGGTGGAGATGCTGTGCTGCTGGCATCCGACGCTAATCTTGATGGTCAGCGCGCCGAGCATTGTGGCCACGGTGTGCCTCGCCTTTATTCTCACAGTAACCCTGCATGACTTCTGCGTGGTGTGCTGCTGCACCTATGTGGTGAACGTGACGACGGTGTACGTTGCGTACCGATGGTGGAAGCGAAGCGCGGCGAGCAAGGCGGCAGTAGCATCATCGTCATCGAAGAAGTCCAAGAAGCGCGCGTGAGTCACCCATCTCTCGCCCTCTTCCTCCTTCCTCTCGTTGAGTGGTGAACACATGGCGAGGGAGACTGGGAAGAGCGCTAGCACAGCCTCCGAACGAGGCTCATGCGTCGGAAGCCTTGCGAGACGCAGCCTGCTATAACACAAATGGGTCCCATGCTGAACACGGAAGGAGGAGGTGCTCCCGTGCGTCAGTGCGGTTGATGTGGGGTCGAGGGTGTGCGCGTATTGGTGCGAGACACTCGTTCTTTTTGCTTGTTGGGTTTCTCTGTACAGTTGCGGCGAAGAAGATGGACGTATGAGCACGCTACACATGCGCGATGCAACGATTTGTGGGGTGGGTTGATCAAGGGGCCCGGGCATGGCCTCTGCGCATATTCGCCGCCTCCTCTTTCTCTCACTCATCAACAACCACGCTTATCTACACCTTCAAGGGTGTGGCCGAGACGTTAGCGCTGCTCTCTGTTGGAGAGCGATGAGCGCGCGTCTGTGCACCACAGCTGGAGACGAGGGGCAAAAGAGGAACAGGACGAGGACGGGAAAGGCTATATCGAATGCCACCACGACGGCCCACCGCTGCTTTGTCTCGCTGTGCCACGCACCCATGTGTTCTTCCCTGCCTGCACGATGCACTCCGAATGCTTATCGCCGCTTTTTCTTTCTTTCTCCCTCTCTCATGTCTCCCCCAGCACTATCGCTTCGATCCTCCTCTCTGCTGTCACGCTGTGCATCTTCATTCAACAGGGAGCCGAAGAAGCGATAACGTTCGTAGAAGGGCCGCACTGAGAACACCTCCGCTACCCATCCGAGCACACCCGGCACGCGCTTGAGACGGGACACTTAGCGCGCATGGGCGTGTATGTCTTTCCGCGCCTGATATCCCCCTCTGCGTGACCGCATCTCTCTTGTTTGTTTTGAGCGTGAGAGGGATCTGCAGCGCTGCTGGGAGAACAAGCGGGTGCCCCTTCGGATCACCATCGAATAAACGCCCACTCACCCACCCACCTACACACACACACACACACACACACACACAAAGAGACTCTCGCGCAGATCGACGCCGAGTGCTCCGCAGTTTTGCAGGCCAGCCCCTCGTGCACCAACCTTTGAAACCAGCGCTCGTTGCATCGCCGTGCCCGCTGAGCACTATTCTGCGCCCCTTTCTCCTGCAGAAGCCGACACGCAACCTCACTGCGTCTTCAAACCGCAGCTCACCATGTACCGCTGCTCCCGTGTGCGGCTCTCCTCCTTTGGCAGCTGGTCACCTTTTGGACGGCCAGACCGCTTTGGCGATGCCTCTGGCGCGAAGCCGCGCTTCGGTGATGGCGGCTCCGCACCGCCTGACTTGTTCCAGAAGACGGCGCTGCACCGTCAGTCGCACTACGCCGTCTCTGCCGGCGGTCGTGGCACTGTAAGCTCGTCTGAATCGCTCTCCGCGTCCTCCTCGACGACGCGGAGGAAATCGTACGCGGAAGCGGCCGCTGGGGTGCTTGGGACGGCCAGCAGTGCCGCCCGCCAGAAGGGCGTGCACATGTACGCTAGCAAGGAGAATGCATGGGAAGGCTACACGGACGATCGGTTCTACGGCGCCAAACGCTTTCGCGAGTACTGGCAGCGCATGCTGGCCGACCGAGGCGTTCGGTACTACATGTTCACCATCATTATCCTCATGATGGCCGCCACGGCGAAGCTCTGGCAGATGCAGAACCTGCAGCGCGAGGAGAGCGGCTTGCTGGGGCCGCGGAAGAAGCAGTACCGCAGCCGCCTCACCATCGTTCTCGACGTTGACGAGACCATAGTCTCCTACGGTGACAAGGCGTTCCGTCTAAAGGCCGGCCTCGTGCCCCGTCCCTACCTGGCGGAGCTGCTCGACTACCTCACCTCTATCGACGCCGAGGTGGTGCTGTGGTCCGCTTCGAGCGAGCGGTACATGCGGCAGGTGCTCGGCATAATCGACCCCATGGGGGTGCGCGTGTCGCAGTACCTCTCGCGCGGCAGAGAGTGGTTCACACACGACAACTACTACGAGAAGAACATCTTGTGGCTGAAGCGGCCGCTGGAGGACACCCTCATTATCGAAAACCGTCCGCTCTCAGTGCGCAACTGCAACGGGAACGCCATCCTCGTGGACGACTTCATCCGCGGCGAGTACATGGACACCGGCCAGGACTACCCCGCGAACGACCACGCCCTGCGCACCATCAAGAGTATTGTGCAAGACCTCGAGACGAGCGGGATGTCTGTGCCGGAGTATCTCGCGAACCACAAAGTGCGCCATAAAGAGATCAAGGAGATCCCGTGCCACCTCGCGATTCGGCAGCTGCCGGACGAAATCGCGCGCGGCGTCTTCTACTTTGTGGGCGACAAGTACAAGACCAAGCCCAACGCTGCCTGATCATCTGCCGTCTAGGGTTGTTGGGTGAAGTGTACAGCCAAGCATTGCTCTTCGCAAGGTGCAAGCAGGACCGGGGGTGGCGAAGGAGGTCGCGACACCGATCTTGTTGGTATTAATAGCGGTGCTGACGCGTGATGATTGATGGTGTTTTATGTTTTCTTCATGCGCCTCCCAGAATCCTTGACGGCGCGTACCTGAACATGCATGCAGAGACACGCAGACATGACAGGAGGCACTGCCGCAAAGTTGAAGTGGTTTGCCGCTCTTCGTCCCCCCTCCCCATCCTGTGCGCTGAGTATGCGCCCACACTATCGATGTGGGATGCGCAGGGCTGCAACTGAGTCTCTCTCTCTTCCGACCGCTCGCCTCCGCGGATGAAGGCGATGAGGCAAAGTGGTCGCGGCAAGCTGGAAGCGAAACCAAGAAGGAAAGAAATGGATGCCGCTGTCGTTGTGAAACGACGTACCGTGCCGATCACCCGCTTCTCCCTTTTCTTTGTTCCCCTCTATGCGTGAACGCGTGGCAGGATGTAAGCTCCTCCAGGGCCTGCCGACTCTCCTTTTATCTGCGTGCGCACGTGTGTGTGTGTGTGCTCCACTTTCTCCTCCTCTCTCCTCTCCGCCCTTCGCCCCTACAACGGCAGTCTTTGGGCGCTGCGCGGCTTGGGTGCGTTTCCATCAGTTCTCCACCTGCAGCCACCTCCTCCCGTTGTGCACGTCTGCTTCTCGTTTTTTTTTTCGGTTCGCAGCTTCGTCCCTCGCTCTCTCTCTCCTGCGACTGTGGCCTCGGCAATTCAACTCACGGCCGCCTTGTACGCATTCGCCTCTCCTCCTCGCCTTCCCTCCCCCCTCTTTCTTTCTGCGCGCACGTCTGTGTGTGTATCTGTGGGTAAGCGCGTGTGTCGCTGCGAGGATCGACTGTAGACGCCCCAGCTGAGAGGAGGCAGGGCTGCAGTGCGAAGCCTTGGCTGACAGCGGACACACTCGCCTCAGTGCCTCGTGACACACTGAAAACAGCGACACAGACTTCTTTCGTACGGGCAGAAAAGGTGCCTCGACACATGAAGGTGAGGGGGCGGCCCTTGACCAGCACACAGACGACGATAGAAGCAACGCATCATGGACTCGAGGCGTGCGCTCGTGAAGCGCTACGTCTTTGGCACGAACCATGACGGCAAGAACTGCTTGCACTGGCTTGATGACGGCTCACTCGTCTACCCGGTCGGCAAGACCATTGTGCTGCAACAGCCAAAATCGTGCACGCAGCGCTTCCTCGAGGCGGCGTACCAGAGCACGGCCATCACCGCCATCGCAATGAGCGCGAATAAGAAGTTCATGGCGATCGCTGAGAGCGGCCCGCATCCGCAGGTGCAGATCATAGACACCGTGACTCGCAAGCGCCGCAAAGTTCTGAGTGTGACGGACCTGGATAGCGATCGGTATGTAGCCCTCAGCTTCAGCAGTGATGGGCGGCACCTCGTTACCCAGGGCGGCGCGCCAGGGTGGAATTTGCACTACTGGAACTGGGAGCGCTCGCAGCCTCTGGCGTCCGTGTCGGTGGGGCAGCTGTACTTGACAAGCGCGCAGGCGCAGGGGTCGACGTCGAGCGGCAACGCAGCTAGCATCGATAGCGACTCCATTCTCCAGGAGGGGGGCACGCAGAAGCTCGACGCAGCTGCCCGCACTGCGGCGCGCAGCGCCCTCGCGACATTGCGCGCACCACCGCAGGTCGTCACGAGCATCGGTGTCTGCCCCCTCGATCCGCTGCTGGTGACCGTGGCAGGTATTGGCTTCTTTCGCTTTTACCGTTACACTGAGGGTCTCCTCCAGCCGCAGGCGAGCACGGGCGTGCCGCGCGAGCAGTTTGAGAGCTTTTCGACGCACCTCTGGGTCACCGAACACAACGTCGTCGTGGCGACGCACAGTGGACGACTTTTACTGATCCAGGACGGGCGGTACATGAGTGCGATTGAGATACCGCCATCGCCGCCGTCACATCTGCGAGGCTCAACTTCCGAGCCCCTCCTGGAGGGGGCGGGGGCCGCCGTGCCAGTGGACGTGGTGATGTGCATTGTTCCCACACATCAGCAGCAGCATCAGCGGGCGCAGCACCACAGCGGGTTCATTGCCGGAACGAGCCAAGGTAATGTTCTCATTTTCCAGGGCGACAACAACGCCGCTGGTGCCGACGGCGTCGCGGACGCACTGAACGGCGAGATCGTTGCAGGTGACACGACCGGCTACACGTTCGTGTGCCGACTAGAGGTACCCGCCTACGAGGCTGGCGAGCTGCAACAACAGCGCTCGCCACATGCACCGCATCACGCATCTGCCGGACAGAAGCCGGCCGCTCCAGCGCTGATGTCAATCACAGACACCGCCGCTGCGGCTGCTGTGCCACCGTCGACAACCGCAGACGCGGAGAGAAGTGACAAGGGACGCACCGGCCGCCTCTTCCAGCTCCGCGACCAGATTGACGCGAAGGGTGCCAGGGCGAAGGCGTCCGCAGGGACAGCTGCTGGGCGACGAGGTCAGAGCACCGCAAGCGACGACGCAAGCGCCTACAAAGGCGGCATTGATAACGCTGGCCAAACCATGGGCAGCAATGGGCAGCGGTACAGGGTGTCGGCCTTGGCCCTTGATCAGGCGGAGGAGTGCTTAGCGGTGCTCACGGCGTCCGGAAAGCTGTACGGGCTTAACTTCCAGCAGAACTGGGCGGCGCGCGAGGCGATGTTCCACACGTCGAACGTTTCCACGATGACCTCCGCCTCCGCTGGTGGAGCAGGTGGTGATGAGGCACCGGTGCTGCTTGCGCAGCTTCCCTCCCTCCTCGAGCACAGCGGCGGCGATCTCGGGCGGGCGTCGTTGGCGGCCATACCCGGGCATGTGTCGACTCGCAGCATGCTCTTCCAGTCTCTGTACCCTTTCACCCACTGCGGCCGCGTAAACGGTATGGACTGCAGTGTTCGCAAGCCGCTGCTCATCACCTCCGGCAGCGACCACAGCATCCGTGTCTGGAACACGCAGACGGGGCAGTTGCTCATGTGCCAGTTCTTCGCATCGGAGCCCGGCGCTGTCGCGATCCACCCCGACGGCCTCATGGCGGTCGTCTGTTTTCCTGACAAGGTGCGTGTCATGAGTGTGCTCTGGAGTTCGTTGCGTGAGCGCCGCACGATCAACCTGCGCAACGCGTCCGACGTATTCTTCGCGAAGGGTGGCCAACTCTTTGCCATTGTGCACCACAACCTTGTCTACGTCGAGGACGCGAACACGTGCGAGCTGCAAGGGCAGCTGCGCGGCCACCCGCAGCGCATCAAGGACTTCCAGTGGTGCTCTACGACGGCGTACCCAACGGACAACCGCGCCGTGACGTGCTCGTCGGATGGCATGATCATGGACTGGAACATATCCGAGATGCGCAAGCAGACGGAGCATTCCGATAGGCGCTTCCAGTATGTCGCAATCGCGTCCGATGACCGCAGTGTCTGGGCGGTGGCAGCACCTACACCGGCGACGGCGCTGGACGTGTCGTGGAAGGTGCTGCTGCGCGAGATTGATCGGCAGAGCCTCGGCACCATCAACGCAGGCACAAACAAGGGCGTCGCAGCGGGCGGCCCAGGCGCGCGGGGTGCCGCGGGTGGCATGACGGCGACGTCTTCGGGTGGTGGCGGTGGTATTAGCAACGTCCTGGGCAACAGCGTGGGCGACTACGAGTTCACTGAGACGGCCCTGACGCGCCTCCTGGTGGCGCCGCACCAGCGCGTGCTGATCGCCGGCGCAGAGGACGGCTCCGTAAAGGCTATGACGTTCCCGCTGCAGGCCGGCATTCAGGAGGCCCCGATTGCCGCGCACGCGTTGCCGGTGACCCGCATGGCGCTGTCCTTCGATGAGACGACGCTCTTCACCGCCAGCGCAGACGGCAGCGTCATCATGTGGGAGATCTTCGCTGAGAAGGATAAGGTGAAGCCCACGGGTGCGGGAGCCACCAGCACCACTGGCCAGCACCACGACCCGGCGAGCCGCCGCAACATGAACTTCACCGAGGAGGTGCTCGTCACGAAACAGGAGATGGAGGAGCAACGCATTGAGATTGAGAGCCTGCAGCAGTACATTGAAAAACTGAAGACGGACATGGAAAGCGAGGATAAGCGTCGCGCGCACGAGCAGGGCACTCGCACCCGTGAGCGGGCAGAGGAGCTGCAGCAGGACGCCATCGCGTTGGCAGCAGAGTACGACGCCCTCCAACATGCAAAGGCGGATCAGGAGCAGACCTTTCTGGACGCCAAGAACGAGATGGCACGGGATGCAGCGCAGACGCTGGAGGACGTGGAGATGGAGCGCCAACGCGAAGTCGACACCCTTGCCGACGAGTGCGGTGCGCTTCAGCACCGCCTTGAGACGACGAAGGTGGCGCACGCGGCGGAGCTCAAGACGTTGCGTGCCAGCCTGGCGCAGGCCCGCACCGAGGACGAGGCGCACTTCCAGGACGTTCTGAGCCAGCGCACCGAGGCTGTGCGTAAACTTCACCGCCAGCTGGAGCACAGTAACGAGACGAACCGCGTCACCCTCCATCAGCTTGAGCTGGACACCGACTCGGAGTCGCAGTCGGTCTTTCAGAAGCAGCAAGGCACTCTGCAGCGGGCACGGGAGCGATTCCTGCACCTGAAGGGCGAGGGGGCCGTGATGCGGAAGAACTCGATGCGGCTGGAGCGGGAGATCGAGGTTCGCACAAACGAGCTTCAGCTGCTCGACGGCGCCAAGGCAGCCCTGCAGAGCCAGTTGACGGACCTGACGCAGCAGGTAGCGCAGCTGCACCAGGACATCGACGAGCGCGACAGCGTCACGGAGAAGAAGGAGAAGGTCATCTACAGCCTCAAGAAGCGTAACCAGGAGCTGGAGAAGCACAAGTACGTGCTCGACCACCAAATCCGCGAGCTGAAGGGGCAGATAGAGCCTAAGCAGCGCGAGATCGCGGAGCTGAACCAGGAAACGAAGCAGCAGAACGCGAACCTCGAGGAGCAGCACACGAGCAACCTTACCCTGCGCCAGAACACGGAGGAGTTGAAGAAGGACATTGCCGAACAGCAACGCACGCTGCAGGCTCGGCTGCGGGAGCTGCAAGGGTTGGAGACGTACCGCTCGCGAGCTGAGCGTGACATTGGGGAGCTTGCCCATCAGCTACAGGACCCGGCGTCCTTGGCTGCCGCCGTTGCGCGGCTGTACGAGGTGCACGTCGCACCGCGCGATGTCAAGCAAATCGCTCCGGCGGACCCGAACGTAAAGCACGAGCTGCAGTCTCAGCTCGAGTACCTCTCCACCTCTGTCGACGCCCTCCGGCGCAAGCTTAAGTCTGACGAGCAGCGGCACAAGAAGGAGGTCTCGGCGATGATGACGGAGAACCTATCACTCATTCGCGAGATCCACTCGCTGCGCGGCGAGATGGATCATCTGCGTGCGCGGGTGGCGGCAGACACGGTGTCCAAACAGCAGCAGCAGTATCAAATGCAGCGGCGCGCGGGCGCGGGCGGGGGTGGGGCATGCCGCGGCGCAGGTCGCGCCAACGACGAGCGCAGCAGCGTCGCGGACGCGGGCGCCACCGACACAATGGGCTCCGCCGTCACGGACGCTGTCGGACGCTCGATTCAGCTTTCCCCCAGCGAGGTGGATAACACCCGCGGCGGCAACAGGACGCGTCGGCGCGGTGGTACTGGCGGCAGCGCAGGCCAGCGACCAGTGACACCGCAGTCAGAGATCGAGATAAGCAGTCGCGAGCTGCGCATGTTGCGCGCGTACATCGAGAAGCTAGAGCGCTCCCTTGCTGGGCTGCCGGACTCTAGAGAGGTGCAGAAGGAGAGTGTACGACTTCCACCCGTAGACTCCCTTGCCATCACGTAGCAGAGCTACAGACGATCATCGTCCGTAGAGCAACGCACGCACGCATAGGCACCCGCACAGGCACGCGAGCGTGTGGAAGTAGAGGTGGGTGGGCGGGTGGGCAAAAAAAGGGAGCGAGAGCGCTCACATGGGTGGGATGACCACAACCAGGCCTGTGCCATGCAAGTATGCTCACATCTCTCTCACTCTCTGTCCGTCTGTCGGTCGGTCCCTTCCCTTCTGCGCCCTCCCACACCATCGACGTGTGTCTCTCGTCGCTGCCCGTTGTTGTCTGCGTGCTGGGCTGTTCGCAGTTCGCTGATACCCCGCCATCACATAACACGCTGGCATTCTCTTCCACTGTCTGTGCCCGTGCGTATGTGCCTCTTTCTCTTTCTCTCTTCTGATTCTTTTCTTTTCTGCCTTCCTTGATGTATGACTTCAACGTTTCTCGAACCACACGTCCCCAACCCACCCGCGCATACCCGCCGATACGTTCACCCGCACACGTCGTCTAGTTCCTCGTGTCTGGCGATGCTCGCATCCTCGTTGCTTTCCTTTGTTTGCGTGGTTGTTCACGCTTTTGTTGCCAGATGCACCGTGCCCGTCCTCGCGGTCTCTTCTCCCTCTCCGGTGCGCTTCCCCTCCGTGCACTGCCGCTGCCCCTAAGGTGTGGCGTTGATGCAGCGCAAGCATGCATGCGCGTGTGCGGCTGCGCGCTTGTGTATGTATTCACATGTATCATACCTCTTCTTCTCGCCCTCTCTCCCCTCTCCAGCGTGGGCACTTTTTGCACGTGTCTTTGCGTGCTGCCTCTGTCTGTCGGGCGCGCACTTCGACCAGCATCTTTACGACCGCCCCATTCAACAAACCATGTGAGGATGATGATGACGAGGGTCGACACTGTGAGGGGGGGGGCTGCAGAGGAGAAGCGGCAGCAGCGGCAGCGAGGTTGCCGGTCTGCAGCACATCCGGGGGCATGCGGACGCCCTTGCTCACCTAACAAACGCTCTTGTGGGCACTGAGGAGTTTGCAGACGGCACCTGCCACTTGCGGTGTGGGATGGACACGGCCGATGTAACGCCTCATCATCGGCGCTGCCTTTTGTTGCTTCTCTCTCTCTCCTACCTACTCGGTTGGACTGCTATGGGCAGCGTATATGGGTGCACGGGCGCCTGCGTGACTCTCAATCTGCAGAACACCCACACGCGCACCTACGCACATACACGTGACAACGCGCTAGTCCCGGTGTTCTCTCCTTCCACTCTGCCCCAGCCTTCTCCTTTCGCACCTCATCACACTGAACTTGTGTGCCACGCTCTCGTATTGCCATGGAACGCGCTTCTCACACGTCCATACACTGAACTCCTCGGATCCACATCCACATCCCATGCTACTCCCTCTCTCCACGCACACGCAAACCGTTGCACATACACACAAATATGCGCATGCAAATAGAAGAACATCGATGCAGCGCGTGCTGACGCAGGACTGAGAGTGGAAAAGGGAAGTCGAGGAGAAGAGGGGCCTAAGCTGATCGCCCCCCCCTCCCCCTCCAAGTGCGTTCCTCCTGCACATTCTATCGTCTTTGTTAGGATGCGACGTACATTGCAGACGGCGAACAACGCCATGGGTGGGGGCCTCCCCATCCACCGTGATACCACGCGCAAGCCGCGCCTCGTGACGGAGGTGGGAACGTGGCTGTACAAGAAGGAGACCATGCAGAACTTCAGCAAATGGTGCCGCGAGCGTCAGGTGCGGGCGTACGGAAACGTGAAGATGACGTCGACGATCCACTTTGCCCGGTGTCTGCGCGCCTCGAAGCCGATCCGACCGGGGCAGGCCATCATCACCAGCCCCCTTTCCGCGTGCTTCAACTTCTTGACGGTCGCGAAAGAGATGTACGACTGCCCGTCCACGGCTTTTCCGCTGCAGTTGAACTGGATGAACTACAACGAGCGCTTGCCCTTCATGAGGAGCGCCTGCATGTACGAGTTCGCACAGGCTGGCTGGATGACGCGCATCGCCTCCCTCGAGGAATCCGTGTACACGCCATACGTGCATTACCTCTTGGAGGACACGCGCGGCCGCGACGGCATCTCGAATGGCATGGGCAAGGAACGCGAGGAGGAGAGCGGCGTGCTGGACCACTATCTGTCCGAGATGGCGACAGACGCCTGCGAAGACCCGGAGGTGTTCCTGGAGAACTTCTTTCGTGGGCTGGCGTGCGTGCACCTCCGCTCGCAGCCGATCGAGGCGGCCGCCGTGGAGGCATTCGTGCCCGGCACGAACTTCTTTAAAGCCAAGTCGAGCGAGATGTACGTCCCGACCCTCGTTCCCCTCGTCGATGCCGTCCCGCAGCTGGAGAACGGCTCGCACAATACGGTTCTCGAATACTACCCCTTCACAGATGTGGCGACACTTCGGGCGCAATGTGATGAGCTGCAGATCTCCTTCTTCGAGAAGGGCAAAGAGGAGCCGATTGTGGCGCAGGAGACGCGCACGGCGCGAGGAGTGGCACAGCGGATCAACCTGGAGAGCGAGTTGATGGACCCCGCACTTCTGGAGGGTGGCGGCTTTTTTGCCTTGCGCGCGCTGGAGCCGCTGGATGTTGGCGACGTGCTGTACCTGCGTCGATTCCCTGACGTGTGGAGTCGCGCCGGAGAGCGCATGATGGACGCGCAGGTGATGGAGGCGAACCGGCTGCTGTCGCGTGACGACGAATGATGGCATGTTGATATGTATATATACATGTATATATATATATATATATGTGTGTGTGTGTGTGTGTGTTGGGCGTGCGTCTGTGCGTGACTCTTCGGCGAAGCTGCAGTATGCGCTGTGACTGAGGATGCGGGGTGCTTGCTCTCACTGCTATTACCGAAAAGGGCAAACAACACCGCCCATTCCTCGATGCATCCGGCACGTTTTCCCTGCGACTCTTTTCTACTTCCACGCACACCTACACTCGCTCGCATCGCTCTCTGCAATCTCCTCTTGTGCTGGTGCCTCACCTGTGACACAAGAACCTTCTTGCATGCTTGTGCAGTCGCGCGGGTGTCATGCAAACGCACTCGCTGCCATTACCGTCATCTCTTCGCCACCCCCTTGGTGGTCGCACGGCGCACGCATTCTGCATTGCGTATCTCGAAGGAGCCCCACCTTAGGGCGGACCTCTGCAACACACTCACACGCACCCATGCGAGGGACTAGTAAGGCGCTCAGCCACCTCGCGTCCGCTATCGTTGTCAAACCGCATTCCCTCGCTGCTCCACGTCAAGGCGGCGGAAGAAAAGCGCGCCGGCACACGAACGTTCTTCTTTTCAGTTCCGCCGCATCCACTTCTCTCCCTCCCGCTACCCGTTCCCACCGCCTTCCCCCTCTTTTTCATCTCCTCCCTGTCTGGAGCGCTGAGACGACGAGGCTGGCCACATCGAATTCCTTTCCTTTCTCGGTTAACGCCATTGCCGCCGAGACAGGCCTCCTCTCCTCCGGCTTGCGACTCATCGTTCTCGATCGCATCGCATCCACGGGATCTACAACACAACGCAACACCACAAAAGATGAGGTGGGTGTCCTATCAGTCCAACATCTACAAGTATGGGCTCGTGTTCATGTGCGCCGCGTCGCTGCTGGCGTTGATGAATGACGGCGGTAGCACCAAGGAGAGTTGGGACTGGATGCGTCAGCAGTACGACCTCCGGCAGGCGAAGAAGATTCAGTAGAGTGGGACTGAAGGGACTCTCGGAGTGTGTGTGTGTGTGGGGATACAATGGAGGAACGCTGATCGAGTGGGGCACACGTGCGTCTTGGAGGTGAAAAGCAAGCACGTAGCATCATTGCAGGCTGGAACCTTCCGCTTCTCATCTCCATGAGCGCACTGTGTCTCTCCGCTTCGCTCTCCTCCTCTTCCCCTCCTTCTGTCACCGCGGATGTCGACCTCTTCCCGCCATCGCGCCGCTTCGCTGCATTTTCCCTCACCTTTGTGAGGGATGGCACGCACAGGCATACGTAAAGACGTGTGGGCAGACCGCCGCGCATTCGTAAACGCACACGCAGACACGTCAGGGTTTCCCCTTACTCTTGCGTTGTGCCTCCCCCATCATCATCACGATTTTTTTCGGTTGAAGTGTGTGTGTGTGCTCTTATTATCTTCGTTATCATTATCATCGCTGTTGATTTTTTTCCCCGTCACCGCCAACACATCAGCCGCAGAAGCCCCGAACAGACAAACACAGGGAGTGCACCCAACAAAGAGGGAGATTCAGAAAGCGATGGCGTGTCTCTTCAACTGGACAGCAACGCCCACCCCGGATCGCGAGCACGCGCGTGGATGAGGCGCTGTCAGGGAGAAAGGTGTGCTTACGGTCACTGAATTCGTACCACCCTCCCTCTGACATCCTTCGCGTTCTCACCCACACCGCATGCTGTGAAGCCAAGCAAGAGGCAAGCAGCACTCGATGTTCTCTAGTCGTTTTTCCTGTCTCCGCTTCTACGTGCCATGGCGTTTTTTTCTTTCCCTCACATCCCAGCTTCGCTCTCTCTCTCTCTGTCTCTCTTCCGCGTGGTGACCGATAGCTCAACGACCGCCAACGCGACGACCACCACGACCACACACGCAATACACAACGTTGCTTTCTGCATGAAAGCTTCCCACAAGGCGAGAAGCGCGCGCACCCAAACAATACCGCATACCTGAAAGGCAGCAGTGACACCAACGGCCAGGAGACGAGGCGTAAGACGGAACGGATTGTGGCATGCCGTCGTTTTCTCTCATCGTTTTTGTGTACACGTTGCTCTCTCTTTCTCTCTCTGCGTGTGTGCTTGCTCGCGGCCTACGCCGAATTTCTCTTGTGCTACGTGTGCTCACGCGAGCGCACCCGCTGCGTTGCGCATCTGATCTCTCTCTACTTCTCTTGCGCCGTTCACACTTGACCACCGACTCATACTTGTGTGCACCAGCACGTGCTTGCTCGCTGCACTCGTGCCTTCGCAGCCGCAGCGAAGAGAACCTCGAAAAACAGCTCGCGCAAGTCTTTTATCTCCGCTTGCCGATCGACACTCACCGTCTCGTCTGCCAAGGTGGCCGTAGTGTGTAAGCGGGGTACAGCCATCAGATCGGCTGCCACTTGAATTCCGCCCCCGCTTCCCCCCCCCAACACACACACATACATACGCACCAACCGACGCATGACTGACGTCGTCTTCGTGCATGTGTGTGCGTGGTGATTGAGTGTATTGTTCGTGTTGATGCACAGCACACAACTCCATGGAGACAACGACGACAGCAAGCATCGACAAGAGCGAAAAGGGCGCAAGCCGCTGTGAGGACGGCGTGATTGAACGGGCAGAGAGAGCGAGAGGGAAGGAGAGGAGGAGGGGGCACACGAATCTGTCAGTGCTCACGAGAATCAACTCCAATAAACCATCTCCCTCCGCGCACACGTATACCCACTGACCCGCCCCACACGCACACAGAGCGAGTCTTTCCTTCTCACACGCGGCCCCTTCCGCACCCACTCTTTCCCCGCGCCCCACTCCTCATTCCCCTGTCCGTGCTGGTGGTGCGTGAGCACTTCTGTTTTGTGGGTTCGCCTTTTTCGCGTCTTACCCTCCAATACGGACAGTGCACCTTCTCTTCCCCTCCGCTTGCCTCTTCCTTTTGTCCCTCCCCACATCACCGCTGTCGTACTGGCGCGACGACACATCGCGACGCACACGCACAAGTCCTTCCCTCCCTCCTCCCCGGACAGGAAGCGTCTACGTATACGTGCATACATATGTATCTATGCATGCATATAACCACACGCCAGGCCTCTTCCTCTAGTTCGTTTTTCTTCTCTTTCGTGCCCTGGCTTTCGTAGTCTCTCTCGCTCTTTCTCTCACGCCCACCCCGAGCGGCACAGCCTGTGCTAGACCTCGACATCCATCAGCTGCCCATCCCGCTCCGCCGCCGTGCTGCATATATGACAAACCCCTTTCTCGCGTTCTCCCTTCTCTCGTTGCCTTTCCACTTTGTTGCTGCCTTCTCCATCGAGCTCACGCACCGACTAACAGACACACGCACGCACGTTCGCACGGACGAGGTGGCGGCAGCAGTTATGTGCATTTTACAGTTTCACGTGACTGTATCGTCGTCGCTTCGTCTCTTGAAGCTCTCTCTCCACACCCCACTGCCTTCTCCCGCTTTTCCACCTACCGCACGCTGTTCTCTGTGTTGACCATCATCATCCTTTGTTTTCCTTCTTCTATGTATGTGTATGCGCGTGCCTGTGTTTGCATGTTGGTACGCTGCTTGGGTGTGGGTAACGCCCGTGACATCATCTCTTTGCATCGCATTTACATGCCTGGTTGCTTGAGCAGGCTTCGAATGTGTGCTTGCGTGTGCGTGTCTCATGTGCATGCTTACTTGTGTATGTACAGTGCGGCATTTGTTGGTTGACTAATTCGCTTGTGTGCGGAGCCACACACACACCCACACACACACGCACGCATCTCTTACACATACAGCACATCCACGGTCGTCAAGTAGCTGCTTCTTCTGCCTCTCTCCCTCTTTTTTTTTTTGTCTTTGTTTCGACGTCTTCCTTCTCTGCTTCCTGCTCCCTCGCTCTACACACCGTGCGTCGAGCACTCATCTATTCTCCCCTTCCCTAGCTCCTGTACACCGCTGTCGCGACCACCACCACCACCGCTGCTGCATCTGGCGTGCACCGCTTGCCGGGGGCCCTCCATGTAGTGGTGGTGCTGCGTATCTTTTTTTCCTTTCGTGCGTTTGATTGTCTGCCGTGCCAAGCCCCTCCTCGCTCATCTCGACTCTCTCTCGCTCACTGCATGTGCATCTCTTCGTTGGTGTCTCTCCTACTCTTCTCTCGTTTCGAATTCGTTTGTGTGCTCTTGTCTTGCCTTCATCTCTTTGGTGGCCGGCGCGTCTCCCTTTTCCTTCACGCCCCCACCATCATCTTCGTGTGCACTCCTGCTCAGCTCTTCTATTGCCGCTGCAGTGTGTGCGTGTGTGTGTACGTGTGGAAGGGAGGGGGTCTGTCTCTTCCCGCCAATCGCCTCCCACCACCCGCCGCCAGAGACGCGCTCGTATTTGCGATACAACCTCGACCCCCCCCCCCCCCAGCCGTTCTTGCGCTTCTTCCCTGCTCTGAAACGGTGCGTGTGCCCTCCGAAGCTACGGTGGCGCTGGTGTCGAAGCACGAAGAGGCCGGCACCGTCGCTGCTGTCTCGCCTTCGATACCGTCGTCTCTCTCAGTCGCGTCATCAAGTCACAAGGAGATGCGAGAGGAACCGCGGCGGCGCCGAGCCGAGGTCGCCGAAGACGTGCGCGTTCAGCAACATCGAGCCACGTCGGTGCCCACGTCCCCGCTGACGCCGCCGCTTCTGCTCCAGCGGAATCGAGAGGTAGTGGCGCTGGGCAACTACACATCGAGAGGGGTCGAGGGGTCTGACGAAGGCAGCGTGAGCACGACCGTCACCTCCAACGTGACTGACCGTTCTGGGCCCGCTGGAAACTGCAAGAGCGGAACTCCCCACTCCAGCAGCTCCCGCGTACTGGACTTGACGCCATTTGCTGAGAGCGCCGAGGACGACCGGGACGACCGCGGGAGCAAGTGGGACCGCACCGCCGCTTTCGGCATCCCCGCGCCAGCGACCTTGCGCATATCGACCTACCGCACGACCGCTGACATCACTACCGATCGCACGAGGAACAGCAAAAACAGCAGCAGCACTTGCTTGCATCTTGGAGATGCGTGGCAGGAGCGGGAGAAGAGCTCGCCAGATGCAAACACAGCTGCGATCCCCACAGCGGGAATGACGCCGCCTTTCTCAATCTCTCTCTCGTCCGACTCGTTGTCGTGCGCTATGCCGAGCGTGAGGAGATCCTCCCCCGAGCTGGTGAGACGCGGGAACGGCACGACACGACAGCTCTCTCGCAAGTGTCTACGGAACGCAAATTCGGCGTGCGGTGATAGCGGTCGCTGCACTGGACCTGTGGCGCGCACCACTACGCCGACGACGGCACCGTCTACCGCCCTTCTCTCTTCCTCTTACGTGGCCTGCTTCCAGGGCCACAACGCCATGCCCATCAGTGACAAGGACGGGGACAGCTCGCTGCGTCTCCGTCCGCGCCGATGCCGCGGCGGCAGCAGCTGCGGCTCGTACGAGCACTGGACCATGAAGCCGCGACTTAGCGGCGTCAACGAGGTTCTGCTACAGAGTGCATCTGCATCCGGCGAGCCTCAGCTATTCCGCCAGGCGCTCGCTGCCTTTCAGCTGTGGGACACCCTACTGCGCCTGGAGCTGCACAGCAACAGCGCAGGCGGCACGTACATGGTGCGGCTTGCAAGGCCGTCGTCCTCATCGGCGACGGCGACTTTCGCGGCGACCGACAGCGACAGCCATGGCGCCGTGGTGGCTGTGTTCAAGCCATGCGACGAGGAAATCGGCCAGGAGAGCAACCCACACGCGAATCGTGAAAGCGACCGCACGGAGACGTTTGCCCCCGGCAGCGGCAGCCGGCGTGAGGTGCTCGCGTACCTCCTCGATCACGGACACAACGCCGGGGTGCCGCCGACGCTGGAGGTGGCATCGACCTACTGGGCCGGGGTGGGTGCGACAACAGCCAACAGCAACGGGGGTGGTGGTGCTGCTACCGCGAGCTTGTCCACAGGCACACTGGGCGCGGTGGCAGGAGGTGGAGATGCCCCTGCGAACAGCGGCCTTCGGAGTTCACGCACGGGTGGGACAGACTGGAGAGGTATCGGCGCTGACGATGGCGACAGCGTTGCCGCTCGAGTGGCAGCATCTACGCACCTCCGGATCGGCAGCTTGCAGCTTTTCGTGCCTGGCTGTGAAGAGGCCGCGGACGTTCTCCCCGGCCACTTCGACGTCGACGAGGTGCACGCGCTTGCCATCTTCGACATCCGCACCCTGAACGGCGACCGACACGGCGGCAACGTACTTGTCTGCAACTATCACCGCTGCCGCGACGGAAGAAAGCCCGTCATGGCACGTCGTCCGCGGTGCGCCCGCCTAGCTAACGCTGCGGGGAGCGACGGGACTGCATCGTCGCCTTCGGCGTCTTCGACAGCGGCCCGATTGTCACCTGAGATGCCCGCGACCATCACCACGGCCAAGGAAGACGTTCCGCATTTGATCCCGATCGACCACAGATATATCTGTCCGTCCGGCTACGCCGATCCGGACTACGAGTGGCTGTCATGGCCCCAATCCAAGAAGCCGTTTTCGGAGCGCAATCTGAACTACATCGCCGCCCTGGACGCAGTGGCAGATGCGGAGCTGGTGCGATCAGCGCTCCTCGCACACAGCGGCGTCCCCACCCACGATGTGTCGACGCCGCGAACAAGCGCAGTCTGCAATGACTTTGAGATGGCGGAGGGGCAGCGAGACGCTGCGCTGACGTCGCTGACGCGCGATGATGCTCAGTATGCCAGAGCAGCCATGGGCTGTGCGACGGTTGACGCAGCGAGTGCAGCGCTCGCGTCGCGTCACCTTCCGCGGGAGTTTTTCGGCCGGGGTGCTGCCGCCGCGAGCTTGGACGATCTCACGGGGCTCCCGCCTCTGCCGACGGCGTCGACCAAAAGAGCGGTGGCGCCGACAACCAGTGCGGCTGCAGCACCCTGCGCGTCTAGGGCTGCAACCGCGAAGAAAAGCAGCACCATGGATGGTGGCGCTGAGGCCCCCTCCGGCCATCCGTATGTGAGCACTTGGGATCCAGCAGCTGTAGAGCTGATGATCAATTTCGATCGAGGCGATAGTTTGAGCACGGAGGCGATGCACAAAGACGCTGCTGCTGTCCGTGCTCGTGCAATGTCGACTGCGTGGTCGGCGTCTTCGTCCTCCTCCACTCCACCCCTTGAATCCTTGCATGCCGGACCACGCGAGCATGCATCCAACTCTGTCGCGTACGACAGGGACGCGGCCAACACGGCGGCAGAGGTGACGTGCTGCACGACGCGCCTGCTACAGATCGCAGCCCTTGAGTTTCACATGACGGCGTACGAGATCGGAAGTCTGTGCCGGCGCCCGCGCGTCACGCAGGCGTCGGTGCTGGAGGAAGTCCTCGAACAGGCGAGAGATGAACAGACGTGGGAGCCGGTCTGGTTCAGGCTCGACGATGTTGTCCGGCAGCGGCTCGCTGACCTCAGCACGTCTGGCCAGTAACGAGTCTGAGGCCTTCGAATCACGCGTTTGTGGGCGTGCCGAACAGCCGCCCCTGCCAGCGCTCGTGTCGTGCCTGCTGACCCATCTATCAACATCCTCGCCGACATATTGTCTCTCCATCTCTCTCTTGCACTGTTTTCTTTGTATTCTCCGATGCACCGTAGGTTTCTATCCCGGTGCGTGAGAAGGCGTGCGACAAGAGGGGAAGAGGGAAGGGGCGGGCTGCACTCAAACTTCTTGCACCCCCAAAAGAAACTGAGCACCACACCCACGTGCATCAGCATCTGTGTCCTTCTCTTCCACATCGGGTATGCCGGTCTTCCTCTCCCCGCTCTCCTCGCACCACTTATCGCTTCCTCCCTCGTTGATCCTTATTGTCGAACCGCTTTTCTGCACGCGTGTGTATGCGTGTGTGTGTGTGTCTGCACCACCCCCGCTTCTTCTCTTTCGTTTTTTCTCTGCCCACCCCCATCACCTTTCTACTGCTGGCCTCCCATACCGCTGTGTAGCATCTTGCTCGTCTTGCAGCTGCTTCGCGCGATCCGTTACCCTCCCCGACCCTGCCGCTACCTGAACTTTCTTCTGTCGCTGCTTTCTCGTCTCTCATGGACTACACTCTGTCCTTCAGCGCCCCTCCGCCTTTACGTCGAGCGAGCTAGAGGTGATGGCGTACACCCGACACTGCCCATACGTTTTTTTTTAATGTCTCTTTTTTGTTGTCTGGGGATGATCCTCGACGCGTGTGAGGGGCGCAGAACATTCTAAGGAGCGTCTTTGTGTGTCTGTGTGCTGGCAAACATGTCTCATCATCTCGATCCCTCATCCCCAGCCCCTTCCGTCTGTCTCTCTCTCCCGGGGGGAGGGAGGTAGGGAGACATGCGTACCAGATATGGTGATACCGCTTTTTCTGCTTCTTCTTCGGCCCCCCCTGCCGGCGAGTGGGCACACACCTCCGTGCGTGGCGTCTCACGGTCCCGTACCTCCCCCTCCCCCACTCTGTGGCGAAAGTCAGGCAGCCCCCCACCCCTACCCCTGCCAGTGCCGAGCCGCTTCCGGTGGTGACAGGGTCAGGTGCCTACCCCACAGGGGAGGCCAGCGCGACTCCTGTCCGCAGCCAGGCCCTGGACGGCGTGTTGCTGGAGCGGCCGGCGACTGTGAAGGCGCTTGTGCCGTCCGCGCGATGGGCCAAGCGTCAGCGCGGCTCGCGCGCACGCCACCCGGTGCTCGCTGCCTGCTGGCGGGGAGCCTTTATGCGACCCCGAGGGGGTGCACCCGGTGGCGGCGGGCGGGTGGGTGGGTGGGGGGCACAATGGGCGCGGCTGCGAGGCGGCCTGCGGGGCGCGGGTGGTGTGCCGACGTTGAGGCGGAGGCCGCGCCCCGGCGACTGTGGCGGCGCATTGCCGGGAGGCGTGTGTGTCCCGCTGCTTCGCGCCGCGCGATGACGGTTCTGTGTGGCCGGGCCGGGGGCCAGAGTGGTGGTGGTGGTGGGGGTGGCTGGGCTCGTGCTCCATGGCGGCGAATGACCGCGTTGAAAAGCGAATCGTTGTTTGCGGCCATCATTGCCTGCGCATGTGTTGCTGACGTCTCTCTACCGCCCAGCGTCTCTTTCTCCCCCGCAGCTGTGCTTCAATATCTGTGCGTGTTTTGGCGTCTGCGTGCTGCGGACTCCCCACGCCTCCCTCCCCTCCCTCTGTAGCCGCTCGGCATGACGGCATGCGGTGGTGTGGGCAGGGTGGTGGAAGAGAGCAAGGCAGAGGGAGCGGGAAGGAGAAGGCGACGACTGCCTTGCATTATAGTAGCACGATTTCGTGTGTGTGTTTATGGCGTCAATGTGATGGCGGCTCGTTGCAAAGGGGGAAGGGGCGGGTGGTTGAGGGGCGGAAGATGCTGCGCATTTACGCGTGGGCGAAACTTGAAGGGGCTGAAAGTCTTAACTTGGATGGGTGTGTTTGTGTGCATCAGGGCGAGGTGGGGAGCGGGCAGTGAGATGCACTGTGAAATGGACGGCAAACACGCCCTCTCCATCACCGCCCCATCTACTCGCACACATCGACGCTCACCTTTGCTTCATTTCTGTTCTATCGAAACCGTCACAACAAAAAAAGACAACGTGGATGCCAGCAAGAGCAGTAGCAGCATGGCGAGCGCAGTCAAACAGCCACACATGAACTACCTTGTCACGGGCATGGCGGGGGTCGTGTGCACACCCCCCGCTACTACTGCACATCGCGTTGCACCGTCCCTCTCCCCCACCCTGCAGCGCTCCGTGCGCCGCGGACTCACTAGCGTGCAGGAGACATGGAGAGGGGAACGTGGCGTAGGGGAGAGCAGATGAAGGGCGACAGTGTGTCTTCCTTCTGGCTAGCTCTGCCCCCCTTCCCTGGGAACCTTTCGGCGCGAGTTTGCGACGTGGAAGGCTGTGGGTAAGAGTACGCGCAGCTCTGCGTGCGGGTGCCTCCCCTCTGACCATCTCTTCAGATTCGATAAGAGCACGCATGCACAGACAATCATTCCCATCTCCCTCTGCCCTCTTTCTCACGCTCTTTGCATTCACGTCTTCATTGCTATCACGTGTGGTGCCGCCTAGATCAAACACATGTGCTACGGGGTCGGTGTGCCTGAGAAGTGTGCGTGACTACCAATCTCGCCTCTCTGCTCCGCCCTCCTCCTCCTCTTCCCTCCCGCTGGCAGTCGGTGAGATGAGCTCCGCCCTCCCCTGAAAGAGAAAGCTCATCGTTGGACGACATGTGCAACAAGGGCCAGTTGACACCCCACACTGTATACGCCATGCCGGCGTCCCCCTCGCACGCATGCCGGACCGGCCCCGGTGGCGTTGTAATCCGTGCATGCACGCAACCCACCTGCGCATGGACTCGTCATCCTGGATTAAGACGCCTTCATTCCGTTGCTCGCCGAGTTCGATGTGAGAACCTGATGCCCTTCAATCAGGACGGCACCACAGAGGTGTCATTGGGGGACTCCGATGGCTCACGTTGCTGCACCCCAACGCAGCCATCATGCGATTCTTGCGAAGCGAAGGAGATCGCCCCGGTGCGTGCATTACGCAGCTCAAAAAGACATGACGCAGCAGGCGCCTGCAAGTGGCGCTTCGAAAAGCTTCCCTACCTGGCGGGAGGAAGAGAAGCCGAGTGAAGAGAGCCGCCACCTTCTCTTGGAACGAGTTGAAAGTGATCGGGGAGTCCCCAGCCCCACATCGCCCTCCACGAGCCCCGGACTCGAGCTCCAGCACACCGAAGACAACGTGAGGATTCTCATCAGCGTCTCCTCGGCGGCGTACAAGACGCTGGCCAACGAGGCTGTGTCGGCTCGGGAATGCCGCTTCATCTTGCTAGAGGTGCGAGCTGAGATTGCCATACGTGGCACTAAGTTTACGGACGCCACGGAGCCTCTGCTGCCGTGTAAAGCGAGCATGCGCTGCTGCGGCTACACTGTCATGGCCGTTAGTCACGCGTGCAACACAGCCGAAGGTTGTGTTGGCGGATGCTGGGGGTGGAAGTGTCGGGCAGCGCATGCAAGGCATTCGGGGGCACCACCACGTGGCGGCAGATACCCAGCCTGTGGCCCCGCGTAGCCCCATATCCGCGATTGCCAGCGATCCTCCGCCGAAGGAGCACACACAGCAGTGTTGTTCGCTCATGCTACTGAAGCGTCGGTGCAGGCAAGGCACACGTGCGCTGGCCACATCATCAGCATCTTCAGGAGGCTTGGCAGCTTCAAGGCGGGCTCTCACGCTGATGGACACAGCACTCAGAGCGGATGGCAAACCAGCTCTCCTCCAACGGGCGAGGCCGGTGAAGCGAAAAATGACGTGCTCCCGATGTGCGGCAGCACAGAACCCCCCCCCCCCACCCCCGGTGCGTTGTTTGCTGCTGCTCGCGTGAAAAACGGCGAGTCGATGGCACAGGATCCAGCGTCTCGAATCACGGAGCATTCGCTACCTGGCCAGCGATGCGATCAACCTGTACTTTGGTCCCGAGACCAAGACCAGCAAAACCTACCCGTATCCACGCTGACCTGTTGTGTGCGCGATACGCGGAGACGGATCGGAGATGCTGGCGCAGTTTCTGGTGACCGCAAGAAGAGGACAGCAGCCGAAGGAGAACATGCATGTGCTCCTCACACCTCGAATACGCGACATCTTGCTCCCGCACACGTACCCGGCTCACAGCCTTCTTGGGTTTGACACTCCTCGCCATGCTCCTTGCTCAAGGAGTGCTTGCGATGTGCTTTCTTCGCGCTGCCACTCGAAGTCCCTCTCGGGCTCTCTTTCGACTCTTGCGAGCGCATTGGAGGCAGGCCCGCCCCGGCCCACCTCTCCACCAGGCCAGACAGGAAAGCCCAAAGGATGGACGGTCCAGCACTCTTGCGAGTAGCGGAACAAACAAGAACAACAACAACATGCGCATACCGTACGCGAATACCACCTTGCGTTGTGAGGCTCGGCGCAGGCGGCACAATCGCATACACGCCCTCCGTGGGCGATGATACGACTCTGCGTGTGCCACTGCTGACACGGCCGACTCTCTCTTTCCTCCACGCTGCCCCCCATCCCCTCCCCTCTTCCCTGTTCTCTCTCTCACGCTGGCGAAGGAAAGGAAGTGCTGCTCGCTGCACACGTATGTACGCTTCGCGGCGCGTCGCCTCTCACCGCCCCACGCTTTCTCGATTATTAGCTGGTTTTGAATCACTCGCAGCTCACCGCCGCCCCCCCTCCCCTCCCTCGTTCTGCAGTGCGTCGTTGTGGGTGTGCGAGTGTGTAAGGAGTCGCGTCTTTGCGTCGCCACGACCACTCTAGCAAGAGCATATCTGTACACTCTTCGGAGCCTTGCCCGTTGTGCCTGTGCGCGTGTGTAGCTCATCTTGTCTCCGTTTCCCTGGCTGTGCACGTTGCGATAACAATTTCTCGCTACTGTGATGTCCGCCACGACGTCCGCGCGTCCGCCAGGGCGACGCTCTACCCAAATGTACGGGGTGCCGTCTACTATGACACCCGCCGATGTCGCCAGTGCAGCAGGAGCAACAGCGGCCCCGCCCTCAGAGGCCGCCTTCCACGCTGTCCTGCCTGCTGAGGATGGCGGCGTGTCGCCGCGCGGTCACAACCCTCCTCGGATGCAGTACAAGTTTATCTCTAAGCCACCGAGCCCGCAGCCCGCCTACAATCGCATCGCCGACGTGAGCGTGAATGTCGCGGGCAGCAGGTCGCCGGCTGCTGCTGCTGCTGCGGCTGCTTCCACTATGACCATTCGTGGGCTGCGAGGGCGACTGAGCGACGGCACTGTTCACCGCAAGCCGTACCCCTTTACAGCGGCGCAGCCAAGCGCAGGAGGGCACAAGGGCACGGCGCGGCCGCTGCTGTCGCGCCACGGCCGATGCCTCTCTCGCGCGCGCACAGGTATGGCAGTCTCAGCCTTGACAGCGGTGTCTTCTGCCTCGGGTGCTGGAGCCGATACGGCGACGACGGAGTCGACGCGCATGGTGAAGGAGGCATCGCTGCGCAATACGTGGGCGGCAAACTTCAACAACACCGCGACTCTGCGCGAGACGGTGAGCACGAGTAACGGGGCCTACACCGCCTTCGAGGAGGAGCTCGTGCGAGAGTTGAACGAGTTACGGCGTGCGCCGGCGGCCTACGCGGCGGTTGTCGAGCGAGAGGCCACGATCGGTGCTCCGTACGTCCAGGAGAACGATCTTTACTTCTGCGACGAGAGCGCGGCCGAGAGCGCGGCCGTGGAGTTGCGCCGCCACCTGGAGGAGCAGTACTGCCCTGTGCAATGCGAGGTGGCATCCACTGCCAGCTCCGCCGTGTCGCGGGCTATGATGCAAGCCATGTCGCCGAAGAAGGGTATGCAAGCCGGTCAGGAGAAGCGCAGGAGCAAGAAGGCTCTCGACGGTCCCCCATCATCTCCAGCGCTGTCCACGGGTGGTGGTGCGAGCAGCACCGCGCGACGGCGCAGCGGTCGGCCATCGCCAGCACCCCAGCGGCACACCACGGGCTCAGGGGCTCCCCACGGCGGGGGTGGGCCGTCGCCGCGGCGGTGTACGATCTCGTCCGATCTCCCCGGCGGTGGGGTTACGGTGGCGGGTGTGTCTGCTCTGCACGCGACTCCGGCAACGCTGCGCAATCAAGGACTGCATGAACTGACCCTCTCTCAGCTGCGCCATCAGTTTCGTTGTCAGCAGCGCTACCGCGCCGCGCTGGAAGTGGCGCTGCGAGACATGAGAGCCTCTCAGAGGCAGGCCGAAGCGGCGCAGCAGGCGGCGTGGGCCTCCGAGGCCGAGAAGGCGCTGAGGAAGGGCCGCCGCCTCATGACGACGAACGCCTTCAACGTGAACATGGGAGCCTCCTCGACGCCACAACAAAACAACACAGGCGAGCCGAGCGTGCCGTCGGTGGTGCCACACAGCCACAAGAAGCTGAGCCATACCAGCACTGCCAACTCAGCGATGCGCACAAGCGGCTCCTCGGAAGATCCCGTTTCGCTGCGCCGCTGCGAGGACATGGCGCAGCTGCGCAGCATGCACGAGGCGCGCATCCGGCACATAAAGCAGAAGCTCCGCGACGTCCGCAACGCTTGTAAGCGCAGCCTTGCCGCCGCCAATATCGTGCTCGACGCGGTGCGTGCTCTGCGCGAGGCACAACCAGCGCCGCCCGTGCAACGCCACCGTGGCCTCTCGTTGGCCGCCCACGACACAGCTGTAATGTACTACGGCGACGAGGAGCGGGTGGCGGCGCTACAGGACCTCTACGCGGTATCGCGTGCCACGCTGGTGGGGTTGGCCGAGCACCCTGGTGCACCTACGGCACCCCTGCTGACGCTAGAGCAACTCTCGCGACGGCTGGAGCAGTGCCAAGTAGAAGAAGCGAAGCCTAAGATCACGAGCGTCAGCAGCTCGCCCGGCCGGCGCAGTCGCTCTGAGGACGGAGAAGAGGGCGACGTGCGCGAGCGGAGCGGGACGGAGGCGGCGCCGTCGTGGGTGTTGCCGTTGCTGTCGGAGGAGGCCTCGCTTCTCGCCAACGTCGCAAAGAA
The DNA here is from genome assembly GCF_000002875.2 of Leishmania infantum JPCM5. NCBI lineage: Eukaryota > Euglenozoa > Kinetoplastea > Trypanosomatida > Trypanosomatidae > Leishmania > Leishmania infantum. The sequence continues at coordinate 900,936 of NC_009411.2, read as the reverse complement.
TGCATGCACGACGTACGGCTACATATCTGGCGAGGTGCACGGGCTCCACCTGCAGGTTGTAACCGGGAGCCCACGCTCCCTGCTGCTGCAGATGATCCTTGGTTTACTGACCCCTGTTCTGGACCTCTCGAACCACAGTCTACCGCAGAGCAGCGGCCAGGCAACGCAGAGGGCATCGACACCGGCGACGGCAAATAGTACCAACGCAACACGGTGCTACGCAGGAGTGCGCATCGAGGGTCATGCGTACGCGGCAGCCGGCGCACCCACCGGCACCAGAGACGCCGCGACGCGCGCAGACTTGCCGCAGTTCCAGGTGGTGTCATCGCAGCTGGGGACGGGTGAGCGGGACCGCGCCGATCAGGTGCCGGCGGCGAGGCTGAGCAAAGAAGAAGCGCAGCTCGCAGCTCCTGAGCACAAGAGCAGCAACAGCGGCACTGACGCCATCACGGACGCGCCCCACGCTCAACGAGCTGCTGCTGCTGCGGCGCAGCGGCTGTGGCCTCTCCTGTGGACTGGCGCCTACACGATTGGGTGCGCCTGGCAGCAGGTGCGTGGCTGGCGCGATGTACCAACGTTTGCGGAGGCGTGCGAGGAGCGGCAGTCGATACGGTGTGCATCCTCCGGTACCCTGAGCAGCAGAGGGGCTGCGCCCCCCTTCACAGAGGAGGCACACACTGTCACTTGCACGACGCTGCTGTTTGCCTCCGGCTTTGAGGAGTACGAAGTGGTGCGTGGATGTCATCATATGAGTCCGGCAGCGACGCGACGCGTTGTGCAGAGCCCGCCAGTGACGGTGTGCGATGGCGGCCCGCAGAGCGCCAGCCACGGCGGCAGTATTGCGGACTCGGTCGAGGCGCGCCGTGCCGCGGTGGACGTGCACTCGACTCTGGGTGTGACACTGCTGACGCCCACCATGCATCCAATGCATATACACGCCAGCGACCCGTCGTGCCGCGCTGTCTGCGTGGCTGTGCGTGTGCCTTACACCTCACCAGGCTTCTCCTTCACGCACAGCTCCATGTGCGCAGGTGAGGATGGGCGAGTGTGCAGCGGCGGCTGTCGCGATCCCTCGATCCGTATTGTGGCTCAGGTGACTCGTCAGTGCGAGCTGACACCGCCACACCCAACCACGTGCACGGCTGAGGTGCTGACGCAGCGAAGTCCTGTGGACCCATCTGTTTGGCTGGTGCTGGTTGACACAGCTGCTACCTTTCAACGCCACGCCGCTGCATTCACGGACAACGACGGTGCCGTCTTGAAAGCAGACGCGTCCCCCGGGACGGGCGCGACGACGATGTCTGCTGCGAGCGCTGCCGTGCCGCTTGCCCTGCACATCTACGCAAAGGACATGAACGACGCGATGGGCGAGTTCGAACACGTTGCCTTTATCCGCATGCAGCAGTACCCACAGCCGCGCGAGGTGAATGCCGGCGCTGTCGCCATCGCCGCCTCTGCTACGCCTGCTACGCCCGCTCCCTATGTGCTGATGGAGCCGGAGTGGCGCTACCTTCTGAATGGTCTCGCCTGCGTCGCTGCCTCGCCTCTCTCGACGCAGACGGCGACGAGGCTGACCGCTACTTCTCACACGGCGGCGCAGGCATCTGTGCTTACGAAGGTGGCCAGCGCCACGCCGACCGCGAGGTCGGTGGGGTGGGCCACGCTGCATGAGCCGCTGCTTGGCAGGGATGGCGTGTTGCTCTGCCCGCTCTCTGCGGATCTTCGGGAGTCGGAGCGGTGCGGCGACATGCTGGAGGCGCTGCGAATCCGTCAGGAGACGACGATTAGTGGCAGAGACGGCAAGGCGGCTGGAGCTGCTGGGCGTGTGATTCGTGTAGCAGTGCAGCTGCCTGCTTATTCCAATGTACGGTGGTGGCGTCGGCGCCTGATGAAGCTGCGTTGCCTACAAGAAAAGCTAATGGATGAGGTGGTGGCAGAGGGCGACGAGCAAACCGCCGCCTCGACGGCGCAGTCGCCAAGCGCTGCCTGTACACACCAAGACCGCTCACCAGAGTCGCTAGCGGAGGGATGCCATCTCCCCGCAACCGAATTCGCTCCGCCGTCGGATGATGGGCATGCAGACGCGAAGGCCACGCCCCTCGGTGCGAGCAATGGGTCAGGAGAAGCTGCGACATCAGCGGCTTCTGTGACGCCGATCCTTGGATCTCCGTGTTCATCCGCGAACCCAGCAGCGATGGATGCGGAGGCTGGTGCGGCCGTAGAAGGCTCCTCCTCCGCTGAAGTCGCCTTGGAGCCGCCCAAGGGGAAGGGTTCAGAGAAGAAGAAGGTGAGCAGCGACGGCAAGCGCGAGGCGAAGAGGTCCCCAACCTCGGCTGCAGCAGGTAGCAGTGGAGCGAAGGCGCAGGATAGACACTCGCCCTCCAACGTCGCTCCTTCCGGCATGTCAAAGAAGAAAGCGCAGGCGCTGCACAAAGACAGTGACGGCGCCATAGCGTCTTCGACAGCCGCCGCTACCGCGGCAGCTTCCACGGGATCCTCCCTGGCACCCACGCAGGCGCGCCTTTGCACGCTGAGCGTTAACACGGCACCCAAGCTTCCCGAGAGCGGTGCGCTGCGCGAGTTCGAGATCATGGTGCAGCGTGCTGCAGGTGCCACACTTGTGGCATCCCGTAGCGGCAGCGTGCAACCGTGCCTGCAGCCGTCGTTAATCTCCATCATCGGCCTTCGAGAGCTCTGCGCGCAGCTGCACACCGACCTGCAGGTCTGGGAGGCGCACCTGAGGCGCGTACGGCCCATCCTCTGTGGCGAGCGCGACCGCATAGCGGCGGAGATAGTGAAGAAGAAGGGGAAGGAGCAACTGCGCCTGCAGCACGACCACGAGGACGTGGTGGGCGAGCTGCAGGTGATTGAAAGGGGCGTAGCGTCATTAAATCAGGCAGCCACGGCGGCCACCGACGCGCTGCGCACACGCGAGCGCACCCAGATGCTGCGTCGCGCTCGCCTCATGCGCATCACTGAAGAGCTGGCCGCCATCGAGTCCTCGCCACCGAGGTTGGCTCCGAAGGATACGAGTGACAAGGTGGTAACTGCACCGCTACCGTCAACACCACCGCCGTCTGCAGCGCCGAAAGTGACGCTCCGTTTCTTCAAGACGGAGGGGGTGGCTGCCGGCAGCGGTTGTAAAGCGGCCTTCGCCGTCGCTCGTCCTCCGCAGCACCTGTCCTCACAGCGGGCTGGCGTGCTGGATTGCACGATGCGCGAGGGCGCCCCCAAGCCCTCGGAGAGGGAGGCGGGTGAGGTAACGCTGACCCCGCAGCCGTCGTCCGCCCATGATGCAACGTCCTCCTCATCGCCTTTGCAACCGCTCGAAGGCGACGGTAATAGCGCCGCTGACGTGTACGCGGCGACCTGCTCGATACCGCTGACGTTTACCGGCTGCGCCACACTTTACATTGACGGCGAGGTCGCTGTGACGTGGCGAGTGTGAAGTCTCCATCGCCGCGTAGGCTGCGCTGCCCAAGACAAGTGGATTGGTTTCTCTCCACGAATCTGTCGAACGCCCCCACAGCGCGAGAGGGTGAGTGCGTGTCTCTGTGTGTGTGCTTGCGGCTGTCCATCTGTGGATCGCAGGCATGCCGTTATACCCGTGTACGCACGCTGTCTCTGCGCTTGTGCGTGTTCGCGTTTGCCTGCCCATGTACTGTTAGGCGTCACCTGCTTTTTCTGGTTGCCTTTTCGGCTTGTAGTTGTTACGTGGCAATGGACACCTGTGTGCGTGTGCTCAGCAGTCTGTCACGCACCTGCCTCGCCACCGTCTGTCTTGCATTCTCCTGATCTTTTTATTCTTGGCAAACCGTGTGAGGCGAACGTGCATTGCATTGTTTCACCTTTTTCCTGTACTTGCTCTTCCTTCCTTCAAGGAGCAGCAGCAACAACCATGTACACTAGTTGATGTCGCCATCAAGCCTGTTCCGTTTTCTTTCTTGTGTGTATCTTCAGCCGGCGGGTGCGTGGGATGCCCATGCCTTACCCTTTACATGCTTTCGATGCCTGCGCAGACGAATAAAAGCTCAAAAGATGTATGTCTCATGGAGTCGGTGCTGCTGGGCGCGCACACACGCACACGCGCTGACACACACAAATAGCGCTCCTGTGCGCTATCGTTGTTGGACAACGCTTTTTCGACCACTGTCTCTCGTTGATGTCCCCCCCCCTTCCCGCCTCTCTCCTCTCTTCGTCTCTTTCTTTTCTGCTCATGTGCGCCGTCCGTGAGTCGTTGACACAGAGGGCAGCGGACAAAACGTGCTTGCTGCGCGTCGATGGCACGCCAACGCGGGCGTGGGCGAGGCGGAAAACATGGATATCACTGCGACGGCGTGTGCGTGTGTATGTGTGGCTTCCTTTTATCTCACCACTCAAGAGGAGAGCGAGGTTCTTTGCACTGCACATGACTGCTCACATCTACCGCATCGCCATGATCCTTGTCTCTGCCTGCCTTTGCATACCACCAGTTTGCCCCTCCCTCCTTCCACACACACGCGCACACCCCCTCCCTACTCGCTTTCTTTTTATCGTCGAATGGGTACCACCTTTTGCTCCTTATGTCTCGTCGCCCAGGCACCTTGCCCGTCACCACTTTCATTGCCCCCAGCCTTTCCCCCCACCCCCGCATGTATTCATCGTCTTTTCGCTGCACAGCTGTCGATCGCTCCTTCTCCGTCCCATCTCTTCGCTACCCCCGACTCCCCCAACGTCTCTCGGAGCATCGTCACTTTCCACAGGACATCCTGTCTTACACTCATCCCAGACAAAACAAGCCCGCGCCCTCTCCCTTATTCTCGTTGCACGTCGCACCGTTGCAACTCTGGGCTTCCACGTCTGCCGCTCTCGATATTCAGAAGCACGCAACGAAAGGAGGGCGTCGTCTGCTCATCCAGCGCCGCGCCTCAGCAGAGGCACCGTGAAGCAGCGCAGGTCGGCGTCACGTGATGCTGTTCTTGTCCATGTGATGATCGTCCTCGGAAGCCTCTCCAAGCACATACCTCCTCATCGTATGCGCACAGAACACATCCATCGGCCACCCACCCACCCACCTCCACCTCTGCGCCCGTGAGGCTCTGCTCTGCTGGCCCTTCCGTACCTCCGCTTCCTTTTCCGTGGTCCCCCCTCGCCTTCCCCCTCTTTTTTCTCTGGTGCATCCAGCGCAGGGTGCGTCTCTCTTTTTCTCCACCCCCTCCACTACCCCGGGGCAGTCCTGTCTGTGGCGCTCTGCGTGTGCGCGTGTCTGTTCCTCCGTGCGTCTCTCTCCCCGCGCTCTCTCTATCCACATTCTCTTCGCCCCATCGCACACGCTCGCTCACACACCGATACCCACGCGCGCGGCAGAAGAGGCACACCGCCATGCCCAGCGACACCCTTCAGATCAAGCTGTCACAAGACAGCCTCTTCTTTCCATTGCCCTTCACAAACGCCACCATCGATAATGTCGTGCAGGTGAAGAACATGCTGCCGGTCGTGCAAGGCGACCCGAAAGCGAACGTCATCTCGTTCAAGATCCTGAGCCGGGTGCAGAACAGGTACTCTGTTCACCCCCCTGTCGGCTTCATTGGCGCTGGTGAGCACGCCACGATCATCTTCTCCTTCAATCCCGAGCATGTCAAGATGGCCAAGAACCCGGAGGAGCGCGAGCTGCCGACAGAGGCTACAAAGGACGCTATTCACGTCGACTTCGCTGTCGTTGACGCGCAGTCGGTGCAGACGGCGCTGGCGCATTGGGTTCCTGGCAGCAAGGAGACGAAGACGTCGCGGGAGGTCGTAGCCGACGCTTCGCGGTTTTGGAAGCAACGCGGGCAGGTGAAGAAAAACTCGCCGACCACGATGCGCTACAAGCTCAGGTGCGTCTTCGCGACGCGCAACAACGTGCCCGACAGCCTTGTGATGTGTATGAAGGAAGAAGGCGGCTGCTGCAAGCCGATTGCGGATGGCGCCGCGCCGCTGCCGAGGACTCGGCCTCCCGTGACATCGTCGACGCAGCCGCAGAACACAGCCCCTCCGGAGGCGCCGCCGCACCGCTACTCCGAGAGTCAACGCACCACGCCGACTACGCGGTCCCCGCGCAGCGATGCCTGTTACACTCCGTGTGCAACAGGTCCCCCGCGCATCTTTACAACGGGGCCGGGTGCGGCCGCGGCCGCGTCGGCGCCGTCCGCCTCTCCACCGTCTTCGGCACCAACACAGAAGTCGAGGACTTCCGCCGGGTCTACTTGTGGCGACATCACACTGAAGAGCATCGCCGAGCAAGTAATGAACTACAAGCTCTCTTACAGGGCGGTGGGCGTGCTGCTGTTCCTCACGCTGCTATGCGGCCTGCGGGACCAGTCCAACCTCCTGACGTGGCTGATTGCGAAACAGTAGCATTGCGCCCGCATCCGCAGGTGAGTGCACAAACGCACCGCGTCTTTCAGCTGCGCTACCCATGTGTGGACATGGCGGCGATTCGTGTCTTTGTGTGGCCTTCGCGCGCACTCGCTCTTCCTCTCTTCTCCCTCTTACGCTGTTAGCACTTCCTATCCTTGGTGCGCTCTGGCGTTGTCTCCTTGTCGAACGCCCGGGGCCGACTCTTTTCCGTCCTTTTCATCGCTTCTCGACGCCCCGACTTGTTGTTGTTTTCGTTGCCACGTGTTGCTCTGTCTTGCTCCGCCACCCCCTCCCCCTCTCCTCATTGGGCCCCACGCATCCCTCGTGCGCACCGGCGTCGTCGCTGCTGGCTGCTGTTGCTGCTGCTGCTGCATTTGGGCACAAATGTTGTGCTCGCAGAGGGGATACTACCGCTCAAGCGAAGAGTCGGGATTCGAGGAGGGAGTGGGAACGGGAGTGCGGAGACTGTCGAGTAGAGAATAAGCGATCGTGACGTCGGGGTGTGAGAGGTGTAAGCGTGAGGGTGGGGAGGGTGGGGGCCATGCAACAATGCCAGTGCAAGAGGGGTATACCAATATCGTGTTGGATTTTCCCTCTTGTTTTTCTTTTTTGTTTTGCTTCGGCGCCTCGTTCGCGTCGGCGTTTTGTGTTTCCGCGGACGTCGGTGCACAGCGGCAGGTGTGCTCCACTTAGTCAGTCTCTACATCTGCTGTGTGCACTGTGCGACGAGGAAGCACACATGACGACCTCCTCCTTCCCCCCTTCCCAAAGAAAAAAAGAAAAAGGGACAAGAAGAGGCCATGTCACTGGGCGGTCGCAAGTGTGCGCTAGCGGCAAGCCGTATGTTGTCTTCTCTTCAGTTGCCGAGCTAGTACAGACTCGTCTGCCCTCAGCGCAACCCACCCACCCCCTCCTCAGCTGGCTCTGGCTCGGCAAAGATGGCACCAGAGGAGGAGGTAGATGGGGTGTTTCGTTAGTGGTACCATCTACCTAGATGCACCTGACCCATCGTGATAACGGTGATGGTGATGCTTTTTCGGGCAGCAGTGCAAGGAGAGACTGACCGGACGTACTCGTGAGGCTATACAGGCTACTTGTCCGTGCCCTTCTCCATTTTTATCATTTACGCTCGCTTGGTGCGATCCTCCCGTTCTTTGTTTGTTTTCCCCTGTTGTGCTTCTCTCTCCGCGGCCCGCCCCCGCCCCTCCTTCCCCTCCCTTCTTCGTCTTCTCACAGTCTTCCGCATTTAATTTTCGTGAGCGCCTAGTTTTCCTTCTTGCTCATCTCCACCTCTTTGCTCTTCCTCTCCCCGTGCCTCTCTCCTCTCCCATACGCATACACACGCCTGCCTCGATGCCAGCGCCTCGCGGCTGTCAGTTTGTATGGCTTACTTTCTTCGTTGCACTCATCAAAACTTCGAAGAAACACAAAAGGAGTCGCGGGAGACGCGCAGCGGAAGGAACACTGCTTCACCTTGCTCCTTCTCTGTTTTCCGCCACTGTGTCTTTCCTCATTTCCCCGCGTCTGTGTTTCTTTTTTGCTCTCCCTGGTGATGGGGGCACACACCTCCGTGCGTGGCGTCTCACGGTCCCGTACCTCCCCCTCCCCCACTCTGTGGCGAAAGTCAGGCAGCCCCCCACCCCTACCCCTGCCAGTGCCGAGCCGCTTCCGGTGGTGACAGGGTCAGGTGCCTACCCCACAGGGGAGGCCAGCGCGACTCCTGTCCGCAGCCAGGCCCTGGACGGCGTGTTGCTGGAGCGGCCGGCGACTGTGAAGGCGCTTGTGCCGTCCGCGCGATGGGCCGAGCGTCAGCGCGGCTCGCGCGCACGCCACCCGGTGCTCGCTGCCTGCTGGCGGGGAGCCTTTATGCGACCCCGAGGGGGTGCACCCGGTGGCGGCGGGCGGGGCGCGGGTGGTGTGCCGACGTTGAGGCGGAGGCCGCGCCCCGGCGACTGTGGCGGCGCATTGCTGGGAGGCGTGTGTGTCCCGCTGCTTCGCGCCGCGCGATGACGGTCCTGTGTGGCCGGGCCGGGGGCCAGAGTGGTGGTGGTGGGGGTGGCTGGGCTGATGCTCCATGGCGGCGAATGACCGCGTTGAAGCAGAAAAGGACATAAAAAACCAAATTCTTTGGAGCAATTCGCGAATCTGTGAACCCCAGGGGTCGATCTTGCTTATACGTACGAGCGGTCACGCAGCAAGGCACCCTTGCAGGTCTCCCGCCAATCAAACGGGCGTATGCATGTCTGTTTAGTTACTTCTACTCTGCCACCTGCTGCCTCCTCCCCCCGATTTGTCTCCTGTCAATCCCTCCACTCGAGCACGTGCACACACAGACACACAGAGACATAAAAGCGCTGCTTTTCCTAGCGCTGGGCAAGATTGCAACGCCACTCGTGTCTTCCTCTGCCGATGATCCATCACATACGTCAGCCACTCGCATGTGACATATTGCTGCTACCACGAGTGTTGCGGCTGCTGCTCTCTTCGCCGTCGGGCGCGTGTCGTTCTCTTGCCTTTGGTGCTTCCCTTCTGTGCTCGCGTTCACCAGCTGACCACCGTGTGACGTCTCATTCTTGCGGCTCGCATTGCTGACCTGCTGATTCTTCAATTCACAACCAGGTTTGCTTACTCGCTTGTGCCCACTGTCAGCGTTAGAGTTGTTTGGCAGTTGCACGCCTCCCCTTTCCATATTGGCGTGCCGCTTGCGTTTTTCGCCGCACTCGTCTGTCGCTCGCGCGAGTTTCGGGCTTGTCCTTTGCCTGCCTCTCGTCCTCGAAGAGGCGGACGAAAGGGTCCATTCCGTGTGGAAGACACCCATACGCGCGCGATCGAGGGGCCTACTTCCCCCTTCCCCTGCATAGGCGCACCGGCACGCGCTCCTGTCGACAGCCACGCGTGGCATCTTGCTTTTCGTTGTCGTCTGCGTCACATGCGTGTCTGCTGCTGCCAACACCGGGCGACTGATTGAACAACGTGTTGTGAGAGGTGAGAGGGAGGACTCGTCCCGCCGGGGGAAGGGTGGGGTGGAGGGCGTGGCACAAGCGTAGGCGCTCCTATAGGGCTTCTTTTTCTTTTGTATATTTCTGCTCTTCCTTGCTCGCCTTTTGAACAGGGCCGACAACGGTGCAGGCGCGCCGCCGTGACTGTCGGCCAGCGATGAGCGCGTCCGCATCAGCGTCTTCGGAAGATGATGCGACGGCGGGTTCAGTGACAACAACGCCAGCGCACGGCGATTGCAGCACCGCTCCGCCGTCTGCATCGGCAGACGCGGTGCCGTCCTCAGACTTCCTGCAGTATCTTACTGAGAAGGCGGCGGCACTAAAGCTATTCAGGGAGGGCCAACCTCAGCGAGCGGCAACAAGGGCGTCAGACTCAACAGCGGCTGCCGCAGACTCAACAAAGACTCTCCCGCACACATGCGAAGCAGAACCGCACGATGCCGGCGGTCTACCGACGGTGGTGGCGGCCAACCGACCGTGTACGCCGCCACCCGCTTGGGCCACTACGCTGCCCAGTTCCATTTCTGACAAGATACCCTTTAACACCTTCCTGTCGCATCTGGCCCTTCCAGGCGTACGCACGGGTGCAGAGCGCATGACGGATTCGCCTACGCCGATGCAAGACGGTGAGCTTGGCAGAGGGGCGGAGGGAGCCGACAGCACGAGGGCCGTACCCGAGAACCGCGCGCCGTCGTCTACCTCGTCGCCGCCGCATGTCCATCAGCTGCGGTCGAGACAGTTTTTTCTCCCTGCCCTTTGTGAGGTGTGCAAGCAGACGGTGCTGAAAGCGAAGATGTGGCCGCAACCACAGCCGCAGCAGGCGATGTTGACGACGCTGCAGTCGGGCACTGCCTCGTCGCCGCCCTTTGCTCTGCTATCGTTTCTTGCATCACCCACAACGCCATCTGAGGCGGCGTGCTCTCTGTTACCTGCAACGGCGACCCCCTCCTCCTCGTCGACGTTCTCGTCAGCTGTGGCTGCTGTTGCTGCAGCTCCGTCTCAGCCGTTCCTTGGATTCGGCACGGAAGGCTACCGATGCAATATCTGCGGCCTTGTCTTGCACATCCACTGCCTCGCCAAGATGCGGCTGGTGCACGAGTGCGAGGTCCTTGCTCCGGTCGCGCATCAGATGCCGTCCACCTTGCCGACATCGGCTTTATCTTCCCCTTCTACCTCCGCGCTCACAACGTCGGCGGCGGTCGAAACGGGCACTACATTATCCTCGATGGTTAGCGGACCCTTTTCATGGGATCGCGCCAAGGCAATGCTGGTGAGCTACCTCGACCCTGACGACAGCGCCAACAACCTCCGCGACGCCAATGCGAAGGCTGTGCTTAGGGGTGTGTACGCGCTGCTCGACACGATAATTGCGCGCTATCCGACGTTGACGCCGCTTACTTTTTTGAAACGGTACTCGACGATGCAGGATCTGAGCAACGCGCATCAGGCGCTATATGCAGCGTGTGCGGCATCTCTGGACGACACGGCGCTCCTCGGCAGCATCAGCTGGGATGAGGTGCGGCTGCACTGGCCAGCGCAGACAGGTGTTGCCGCCACCACATGCTCCACGCCCGCCTTCGCGGCCCTTCGGCCGCTGCGCGTGGACAAGTCCGTCCTCGAAAATCTCAAGACGAGTGTGAGGGGTGCCGGCGTCAAGGGCTTCTTCTCGTCTCCCTTCTTGCGAAAGGGGGCGGCAACACCGATGATGGCACAGCGGGCGGCATCCGATGATAATGATGATGACGTTGCGTCATCAACGTGGCCCCTCGCTCATTATCCGGTGCAGCTGCTTCTCTGGCAGGCCATGCGGTACGCTACGGCAGTCTACGGCGAAGTGTACCGGCGCGGCTCCCTCTCCTCCACGTTCTCGGTCGCACTGCTCTTCACGATCAAACGCAGCGGCGCCGAAATATCGAAGCAGGAAAATGACTCAGCGGTGACGAGCTTGCTGGAGCTGCCACCGAGTGCTCTGCGGCTGTCGCGGTGGGCCTCACAGGCTACCGAGCCGAGTTACGCCCTCCTCGTCGACGACGTCGCCGGCCGCATCGTCGTCTCCTTCCGCGGAACGTTAAACACGTTCGACATCATGACAGACCTCGCTGCGGTCAGCCAGCCATTTTGTGGTGGCTACGCCCATCAAGGCGCAGCGGAAGTGGTGAATACGCTCTTTGATCAGCGGGCCTCGCGGTATGGGGAGAGAGTGGAGCAACAAAGGAAAGCAGCCGCAGCTGCGACGGCGGTCGAGGCCGTCACAGACGCGACGCCGACCACCGCGGAAGACGCAGCACGTCGTGTCAACATGCGTGCGACAGCGACTCCGTCGTCTCCAGCGAAGAGAGTCGTGGGTGTGGAGGAGCAGACATCGCTTAGTGCCACCGGCAGTGAAACAGATGACATCAGTGCCCCTGAAGCGACCAAGGAGCCGGTGATGGTCGCGCTGGAGCCGTATGCACTGCAGCCGCTGGACACACCAGATGGACTTCTCGACGGGCTCGAGCAGCTTGCGGCGGAGCACCCGTCCTATTCGATTCTCATCACAGGCCACTCGCTCGGCGGCGGCGTTGCTGTGCTCTTCGCCACTCGGTTGCACTATGACGAGGTACTACCGCCGGCTGTGCTCAAGCGTATTCACGTGATCGCGTTTGCACCGATGCCGACCTTGTCCCTGCCAGCTGCTTCGTGTTTTGACCAGGTGAGCTGCGCGCGGGCCGACGGCGGCTACAGCCGTCGCGATGTGCCGCAACAGAGCGCTCCAGCGGGCGCGTGCTTTCCGGTATGGAGTGTTGTGAACGGCTTCGACTGCGTGCCGCGGCTGCAGGTGAATACCATTGATCGACTGCTGCGGCAAGTGGTCGGACCTCAGATCGCCGCCTCTGCCGAGGTGTCGTCAGCTGCGGCTCCGGCCGCCACAGATGCACGGCAGCAAGCACTTCGAGATTTGCGTGAGCGTGACACAGCGACATACGGCGTGGCTTCCGGCGCGCATGCGGAAACGGAGATGGTAGACACGCCCACAGCGCCCACCAAGGCCACCGCGACGGAGGTTCCATTGCCGTGCGTACACGACAACACCATTCCAAGGGCAGTAGATGATACCGTGGAGGACGGCGCGAACACCTCAGTTTCTGAGGTGATGATTAGAGTGTGCACATCGGTGGACAGTGGCGCTCAGGGTGCATCAAATCTCAAGAGCTTACCTTCGAAGAGCGAGGACAGGCGGCACGAGGCGCGGGATCTCTCTCACGAGCTTCACCACCCTGGGCGGGTGCTGCTACTCACCTCGCCGTGGGACGGCATGAGGAACCGCCTGGTGGACGTGCCACGTGGTCATCCTGTCATGCACGAGCTGTTCCTCATGAAGTCCATGCTGATGCAGCACATGCTGGACTCGTACAGCGCTTCACTAGGAGAGATACATGAAAATCCACGATACGCAAGTAGAGAGGAGCGGAGCTAGGCAGCGCGGTGCAGACGAGTTTCTGGGGAGGGGAGGCTATACAGGGCACGACACTTGCCCCCTCCCCACCCTCTACCTCTGACTGTAGCGGTGAGGCTCGGTTGGTCGAAGCAGGCGCACCGCTCTCACAGAGCTGACGGCGACACGAGAGTGGTGTGGTGGTGAGGCCGGAGATGCCGGGGAGAGGCGACGGAGCGGGTTGAGCAGAGGTCGAGGCGCTTCCGCCTTGATTGCAGGGGTGAGTGTGCTGGAGAAGGGGGAGGGTCCTACGACGGCAGGGTAGCTTTCTCTTTACGTGTGCTTTCAGATGCCCAATGTGTGAGAGCTTCTGCTGGAGCTTGGTGGCGGGTGGTGGTGGTGAAAGCATAGGGAGAACAAATACGAACCCGGCAAGCGCGTCGAGCACGCAAGGGTGAGCAGGCAGTGGAGTGGAAGGGGTTTGTGTGTACGTGTGTATATGCCCGAGCACAATCGCCCAGAGTCGTGATCGAAGGTTGCCGGAAGTAGAGCGGACACGAGGAAGGGGGAGGGGGACATTTCTGCGCGGGTGATGAGCAGCATCCATTGCGATGGGCGCTGGGCCGTGAGTGGGGGCGGACCACGCACCCAGTGAGAGCCGCGCATGTGCACAGGTACGCACGCTACAACGACACGCACACACTCAGACTGATATACGCACAAAATAGAAAACAAACAACAAACGTACGCATACATGCACCGACCTTGAGGTGTGCCACACTCCTGACCCCATGCAACGAGAAGGGACAGGGAGGGGGGCAACCCCGCCCACCCACCTCCACCACCGGAGCAGCAGTGACTAACAGTGCAGTAGCAGGAAGCAGCTGCAGACAGCGCAGTGAGTGGGCCAACGCTTTACCCGTTGGCGTGCTAACGATGACGTGATCGCGACAGCGATACCTCTATGTACATGCACACAGCAACATCAGTGCTGAAGCAATGCATGCTTCAGTGGCAGAGAAGCGGCGACAGCAACTACAACGGCAGCAGCAGGGAGAGTGAAGATGGTTCACTGGATGGGGTCTGTGTATTTCCTCGTGGATGGCTGGGCGACGCATGGCGGGCATCGAGAGGGGGTGGATGCAGTGAGAGGAAGCGTAAGCGGACGAGGGAGAGAGAGGAGGGGCGGGACAGCGGGAACGGCGACGGGGTGGCCGTGGTACATGTATATATACATGTGTGTGTGTATGTGTAAGTGTGTGTGCCTGCCACTGCGCCGCCTGAGAGAGCGAAGACGAGAGAAGCCGTGCATACGCATCTCTACACAAGACAAAGAGGCACACGTGCATCCATGCTGATTTCTCAGTGCCGCCGCTCGCCCCTTCTCATCCTCGGACGCTTTTCCCTTCTCCGTCCACCTTCTTCCCACCAGAATAAAGGAAACCCCCCACAAACAACACATGCACAAACACGTACACGCTCACTTCTTCTTCATCTTTCTTTTTTTTCTTTTCGTTCAGCGTTTCTTTCTTTGTGTTTTGCCTTCTTCGTGTGTGCGTGCGCCTTCTCCTTTCGGATGTGTTATCATCATTTTTTTTTATATCTTGCTGATATTAGTCTGTGTGTGCAGTTGTGTGCGTGTGTGTTTTGTTCGCGCACTTCGCCCGAACATTCCTCACCTGCCACACACGCTTCCTCTTGTCCTTTGTTTCTTCTTCGCTGTTCTCCTGCGTCTCACTCTGTCTCTCTCTCTGTCTGCCTACATGTGTGCGTGTTTATGTGTGCTTCTCCACCCCCTTACACACCTGTCCTCTCACTCTCCAACGTTTTGCGGCTCTTTTTTGTTGCATTGGACTCGAACCCTGCGTGTGCCCCCCACGTCACACCTCACACATCCCACAAACCCCGCAAACTCTACGCTACACCACACACACACACACACACACACACACAAATCGGTGCACCAGTCCTCTCTCTCTTTCTCTGATCTCTCTGCTCTCTCTGCGCCCTCGCCACCCACAGGAAGCGAAAGAAAACACAACAGGCGGAGTTTTTAGGCTCGAACGTGCACACGTTTTAACCGCCCCTTTTTCTTTGTCTCCGTGTCTCGGTGCGTGTAGTATCAGCGGTTGTGTGTGTGTGTGTGTGCGTGCGTGCCGCGGCTCTGATCCTGTCTGCGTGTCTGTCTCCCGTATCTCTTTCGTGTGCGTGTGCGTATTCGGTCACACGACACTTCCATCACCGTTACCACCACCGACCCCTTCGCGCTCTTCGGAACATCAAGGATCTCGCTAAAGCCATCGCGGCCCTTGATCACTTTCGCTCCGCCTGACGCGCACTGTGATTCGCTCTTTCTTTTTCGTCTGCTGTGTTCTGGGGGCATTTTGCCTTTGTGTGCGTGTGTGCCTGTCTGCGCGTGCCTGTGGTGCGTGTCAGAGGGAGCCTTGTGCTGGTGCTGTTGTGGTTTTTGCTTGCGCACACCCTTCGCTCCCTTCGCGTGTGCTCGCGTACCCGCAGCGGGCTGTGCACACGGGGGCTCATCTCGTTCTTCTTCTCGCCCGCCGGCCCCCCTCTTGGCGGTACAGAGATACTGGCACAAGTGTGTGTGTGTGTGTGTGTGCTGGAGTGCTGTTTCTTTCGTGTTTCCCTCTTCAAGAAAGAAGAACAAGGAAGACACGCCATCATGAGTGCCTGCACCGTCTACGTGACCGGGATGCCGACCTCGGCGACGGAGGATGACATCTTCGATTTCTTCACTCGGATCGGCAATGTGGCAGAGGTGCACATGCCCTCCGCGGAGCACCAGCCGGCTTCCGGGGCTGCGGCAGCCGTCGAGGTCGTCTTCGACAAACCCGAGGATGCCGTCAGTGCTGTGTCGATAAGCGGCAGTGACTTCCAGGAAGACATCCCAATCTACATCTCCGCTGTGGCGCCAACCGCCGCTGCGACAGAGAAGCCGGCTGGCAACGCTACAACCACCGCTGCGAACGCTGGCGGCGATTCCAACGGCAACGCGGCTGCAGCAGCAGCTTCAGCGGAACCGGGTGCTGGCCTGCTGATGCGTCGCTCGGCAGATGCTGAGAGGACGTCCAAGAATAAAGTTGTCATCTCGTCGATTTATCCTCATACGACGAGGGCGCAGCTGCGCGAGGTCTTCAGCCCGTGCGGCGCCATCTGCGACTTTCACCTGATCCCCACCCGCCACATGGCCTTCGTGGGCTACACGACGGAAGAGGCGTGCGAGAAAGCGTTAAAGCTGGACGGGGCCATGGTGAACGGTAACCCAGTCGTCGTACGGCCCTGCCCTCCACGCGACGATGCGCCTGCGCCTGCATCCCGGCGCGACGCGACGCGTCGCGGCAATGAGAGCACCACTGCTTCTGCGCCGAGCCGGCGGCAGCTGGATGTCCGCGTCGTCGTCCACGGCGTCCCCTCTGATGTCACAAAGGAGGCGCTGCGCGCCTTCTTCTCTCCCGATTGTGGGTCGCTCACAGACGTGTTTATCAAGCCAGAGATCGGCGTCGCCTTTGTGGCCTTCACCTCAGCCGAGAACGCCAAACGGGCCATCAGCAAATCGGGAGAGATGCTTATGGGAACCCGCGTAAGGATTGAGCAACGACTTCCACTGATCTGCCGCCGGTGCGACAAAGAGGGGCACGTGGCGGCACAGTGCAAGGAGCGTTCGCACGGCTCCCGACGCCGCAGCAACGAACGTCGACGCCGTCGTCGCTCGTCTTCCTCTACGTCCGATCGCGACCGCCGTCGCCGTCGCCGCTCTGACTCGCTCGACCGCGACCGCCGCCGCTCTGACTCGCTCGACCGCGACCGCCGCCGCTCTGACTCGCTCGACCGCGACCGCCGCCGCTCTGACTCGCTCGACCGCGACCGCCGCCGCCGTCGCCACTCGCGCAGTCGCAGCCCACCGCGTCGCCACTCGCGCAGTCGCAGCCCACCGCGTCGCCGCCGTCACAGTCGCAGCCCGCCGCGCAGTCGCAGCCCGCCACGCAGTCGCAGCCCGCCGCGTCGCCGCTAAAGGCAGCAGGCCCAACCGGAACGATGTGCGCGTGACGGTGGTGATGGCGCGTTTAGGCGAGCGCAGCGCGACAGTGCCCTCCTCTCGCCTCTCGTCCTAACGTGCCTGATAAGAGCACTGAGGCGATGCGGACAGTGTCGCAGGCTAAAAAAAGGAAGTTGCGTAGCATAAGATGGCATAGATGGGACGTTGCGCCTGACGCGGATGATGGTGACATGAGCGTTGTACACGTGTGCACGTCAAGGCAGCAGAAAACGGATATCGGTAAAGAAGAAGATGCTGTTCGTGTTTTATTATATATATATGTGCGATGTTGGTGCGAGTGCATATGTATTCTGGCACCCGAGGGAGGTGTTGGTGCTCATGTGCGTGGCGGGTCTTTCTCTCTTCTCCGCCTCTTTGTTTTTTTTTTTTGTTTTCCGTCGTGGCCTTCCTCTTCCTCCCTCCTCCCCCCTCTCCCTTCACGACGTCTTTCCGGTGGGTGGTGATGCACCGACATAACCGCGTGTGCAGCACCAGCGAGAACTGCACACACAAAAGAAACTCAGAGAGCCCCGAAAGAAAGTGGTGCCTTATCCCCACTACCACCTCCCCTGCCACGACAGCCGTATACGGCGGTGTTGGAGTGTGTGGGCGTGGGCGTGGGCGTGGGCGAGTGTAGAAAGAAAAGCGCAGACGGAGGATGTGGTTCCCTCCTCGCCGCCCTCTCTCTCCCTCTCTCGTCTTGTCGACCAGATCCGCGGCGGAAACGGCGTGCTCAGCTCCAGAGTGGCGTGTATAACGCACACGCCTGATGTGCGCCGCCGTCGACCTTTCTCTCCTTCGCGTAGTCTTGTCTGTGCTTCGCATTTCTCATGGTGCCGATTCGTCACAACCACGTGGAGGAGGGGGTCTGTATGAGTTTGCGTCTGTAGCCCTCTCTAGCTGTCTGTCTTCGTTATTGCCTCTACCGGCCATCCCCTCTCTCTCACTTCACCCCCTCTCCCACGCCCACACCAACACACCTCTGCGACGGCTAGGATGGAGCTCCATCGTAAAGAAGCACGCAACGCACGCAAAATAACACAAACAGAAAATCGTTGACACAGCACACACACTCGCTGACACCAAAACAAAAAAGGAAAGCGAAAAGGCCGAAGAGCGGATTGGGTGAAGACCGAAATATACGCATACATATTATACATGTATACCTTATACTTGTATACATAATTTGTCTCTCTCTCCTTCCGTTCTTCTGTGGTGAAGAAGATCCGTCTCCCTCCGCCCCTCCCTCCCAAACAAAATATAACGGCGCACCGTTTTTCATTGCCTTTCATCGACGTCTAGGTGTTTGTGCGTCTGGTGCGCGCGCGTGTGTGTGCACTCGACCTACGAAACCTAAATCTCGTTGTGTGCGTGTGCGCTTTTCGTCTTCTCTCTTTCTCTTCCCTCTTCGCACGCATTTACGCATCCGTCTATCTCCTCTAACGATGAACCCGAACGAGAGCAACACGGGCCACAAGGTCCTGATAGCTGATCTGCCGATGATGTGGCCCAGCGATATGCGCCGCTTCGAGAAAGAAGGTGGGGTGTGGGGCCGACAGTTTAGGCAGCGGCGCCGTCAACTCACCTTTGCGCTGACCGTGTCCGCGGCGACGACGCTGCTCGGGTCGTGGTATGTCGTGATGCGGCGCAGAAACACGTATTTTGTCCTCTTCTCTACTTTCAGCGGCTTTTCAGTGCTCGGTTTCTGCGTGGGCATGTCGCTCGCCCCGCTGTGGTACGAGAACGTGGCGAACAACAAGGAGACGTCCATGATGCGGCGCGTGTGGTGGGCGAAGGAATGCGCGAAGCACTGGGACTACTCGCAGGTGAACAAGGAACGCTGGATAGCATCGTACCCCAAGGCTGCGTATCCGTGCAAGAAGATCGAGTAACTTAGCAGCAACCCAAACCTCTTTTTATTTTCTCGCCTGAGGTGCGGTTGCGTGCGCATGCACATCTGGGTGTCTTTCTCTCCATCGTCGTAAGTCCGTGATGCTCCGCGTATTGGCGTGTACGAGTGCTGCGGTGGTGGGTCTGAAGGACAAGGCCTGCTGTGGCCTCTGGTGGCTTTTTCTTTTTCCTCCTTTCTTTCTCTTTGTTTTTCGTTTCGTTCGTAGTGCCTCTGACGACGGATGGGCGGGGGGGCACACACCTCCGTGCGTGGCGTCTCACGGTCCTGTACCTCCCCCTCCCCCACTCTGTGGCGAAAGTCAGGCAGCCCCCCACCCCTACCCCTGCCAGTGCCGAGCCGCTTCCGGTGGTGACAGGGTCAGGTGCCTACCCCACAGGGGAGGCCAGCGCGACTCCTGTCCGCAGCCAGGCCCTGGACGGCGTGCTGCTGGAGCGGCCGGCGACTGTGAAGGCGCTTGTGCCGTCCGCGCGATGGGCCGAGCGTCAGCGCGGCTCGCGCGCACGCCACCCGGTGCTCGCTGCCTGCTGGCGGGGAGCCTTTATGCGACCCCGAGGGGGTGCACCCGGTGGCGGCGGGCGGGGCGCGGGTGGTGTGCCGACGTTGAGGCGGAGGCCGCGCCCCGGCGACTGTGGCGGCGCATTGCTGGGAGGCGTGTGTGTCCCGCTGCTTCGCGCCGCGCGATGACGGTCCTGTGCGGCCGGGCCGGGGGCCAGAGTGGTGGTGGGGGTGGCTGGGCTGATGCTCCATGGCGGCGAATGGCCGCGTTGAAGCAGAAAAGGACATTTTTTGTGTAGTGGTCACGACCGGCCTCTCTCCGCCTTTCCCGCCGACCCGTTCCAGTCGCGTACGCATTGGCATGCGCGTGTGTCTAGAATCATGCTTGCCCCCGGCGTTGCACGCACGGGCACAAACGCCGGCGTCGTCAACCCGCGCGGAGAGTATGAACGCGTACCCTTCCGCGCAGACACAGACACACACACACACGCACGGTGGGACACTCTAGAAGACGTTTTGGACGAGTCTGACCTCGCGCTTTCCCCTTCTCTGAGTTGGTCTGTCTGTCTGTAGGAGGGGTTTCCGTGAGAGCGCCCACGACCGAACAACGGAAACATAAAACATAGGAAGCAAAGAGCGATTGGAGCAGCAGTGGTAGCGCAAAGGAGAACCGAAAAAAAAAGATTCAACGAAAAGGAAGTGCAACACATGCGCGAACAGTAGACGTGCCGAGACAGGCACGCATGAGCGCGCCTTTTCGCCGTTGGTCGCCGATGGGTGAGGAACTGAGGCGGCTGCGTGGAAAATGTTCGTGACGTCTGGGCACTGCTGGCGTGCAGGTGCCCAACGGACTCTCTTCTCGCTTTCTTTTCCGCCTCCCGCCCTCCAACACGTACGGTGCACGTCATGATTGCCGTGAATGTGCATCGACCCCCCCCCTCCCCCCACCCGTAGGCATCTGCAGATGGGTTGTGTATTCGGACAACACGCATGCAACAGCAGATGGACTGCCTAGCTGCCGTAAAGGCGGCACTCAAGGCAGCAGCGACAACTACACACCTACGCACCAGAGCGCCTCTGCTCGCCTTACCTTTCGCATTCTCTTTCTCCCTGTCCTTTCTTTCAGCTCACCCCTCTCCCTCCTTCTCTCGTTTTGTGCTTTCAGGGCAACGCAACATTCTCTGTCTCCGTGCGCGACAAGGGCATCACGCGGCAGGCCGCACACACACACACACACTACTTCCTACACGCCAGCCCTTCCCTTTCTTTGAGCGGGCGATGGAGCCGCAACTGACCCGAAAGGAGGTAGACGTTGTTCTTGCTGAGCAGGAGCTGCAGGGCCAGCTGGCTCGTGTCTACTACAACCTCGTTTTGCGGCAGCGCACCTACCGTGCCCATCTCGACTACATCAAGAAGATTCATGGCATGATACGTGACATGGAAGGTCGGGTCGAGGCGCTAACGCCGTTTCACGCGTCTAGCTGGTCGTGGCGCTTGGATGGAAGCCCTCGCGGTGACACAACATAGTCCTACCGCACTTTAGACTACATGGCTCCGCGCCTGCGTCGTCGCTGATGTGCGTCCTCAGCCTCTGTCGTGCGCCCCTCTCCTCATCAGCACTGCTCTCTCTTTTTCGTTGTTTTTTTTTTCTATCGGTTGCATCTCAGGTGATGGCGAGCCGCTGTCTCTTCTTTCCTTTGCTTCCTGTCCTGCACGTGCGAGGACGAAAGGGTCCTTTGTGATCGCTGCTGCTGCTCCTCTTGCAGTTGCGGCTCTTTTTCTGTCTCTCTGCATGGCACGCGCCAGCACATCTGCCTGCCTGCCTGCCTGCCTGCTGCCACCTTCTGCTATGTCTTGTCGTCCGTCTTCTATCGCCAGCCCACAGAAAATGAACAAGCTGGAAAGAACGCAGAATACTGGGACGAGAGCACCCTTCTTTGTGAAACACCTCTGCTGCGCCAGCGACCAATGTTGCTCGCTAATGCATCTCCATGGGGTGCAAATCATCGCGTCCTTCCCTCCTTCTCGCCCATTCGTTTGTTACCTTCCTTTGTGTCCTCACATGCACACACAAACACACACACACACACACACACACACACACGAACACCAACTACGCCAGCGGCAGCGCATCATTGCGCTCAAACACAGCTCTACTCCTCTCTTTCTCTCGCTACATGAAGCTGAGAAGCTGCTGTGCACGGACCCATCCCTACACACGTACCCTTGCGTTCACAGGGAGGCTGACCGACGCAGCTGCGCCTAGCAAGAAAGGGGTGAGAGTGGGGGAAGGGGGACATGGCAATGCCATTCACTCGTGCGCTGCGGCCACTGACAGGCTTTCGCTCGCTCTCTCTGTCACTCTACAACTCTGACCACTCCCAAACCTCTCTTCCCTTATCATCTCCTCTTTTAACGAGCTCCTCCGGTACTCTCCCATCTCGAGTGCGACGAGAGCGAGAGCGAGATGGGGGGAGGAGACTGCCGCCACTTCTCGGCTCCCCCTTGCCTCCAGTTGTCTTTGACTTTCACCCTTCTCCCGTCGTTGGTCTGCTGCCGCCTTCTCTCTCCTAGCCCCGTGACGCTGATAACCGGCCTGAAGTATAATTCCCTTTGTAGCGCGCCTCTCGTCTTCCCCGCCTCTGCTATCTTGCAATTTCGCTGACCTTCATATGCTGTGTTTATTTCCGTCTCTCCCTCGCCCGGATGACGGATGGGCGGGGGGGCACACACCTCCGTGCGTGGCGTCTCACGGTCCTGTACCTCCCCCTCCCCCACTCTGTGGCGAAAGTCAGGCAGCCCCCCACCCCTACCCCTGCCAGTGCCGAGCCGCTTCCGGTGGTGACAGGGTCAGGTGCCTACCCCACAGGGGAGGCCAGCGCGACTCCTGTCCGCAGCCAGGCCCTGGACGGCGTGCTGCTGGAGCGGCCGGCGACTGTGAAGGCGCTTGTGCCGTCCGCGCGATGGGCCGAGCGTCAGCGCGGCTCGCGCGCACGCCACCCGGTGCTCGCTGCCTGCTGGCGGGGAGCCTTTATGCGACCCCGAGGGGGTGCACCCGGTGGCGGCGGGCGGGTGGGTGGGTGGGGGGCACAATGGGCGCGGCTGCGAGGCGGCCTGCGGGGCGCGGGTGGTGTGCCGACGTTGAGGCGGAGGCCGCGCCCCGGCGACTGTGGCGGCGCATTGCCGGGAGGCGTGTGTGTCCCGCTGCTTCGCGCCGCGCGATGACGGTTCTGTGTGGCCGGGCCGGGGGCCAGAGTGGTGGTGGTGGTGGGGGTGGCTGGGCTCGTGCTCCATGGCGGCGAATGACCGCGTTGAAGGAAAAAAGGAAAACCGTCGGTCTTCACTGTGACTTGTGGGTGTTGTGGGAGGCTCGTTTGCGGACTTGTTTCGGGCGCGGCCTCCAGCCTACCTTCACCCCCGTTTCTCTTTCGGGGTGCGTCAGCGTGCGCCTTGGCTTGCTCTGTCTTTCGCATTTTACGGTGGTGCATCGTGTGGAGCCACGGGCGCCGTTTCTTTACTTTTTCTACCCATCTCCCAATCGCTCGCGCTCTGTGAAGCAGCGGCATCTTCCCGCGTCTTCTTATCGCCGACACCTTTAGCACTCTGCCTCAGGTGCGGCCAACTCATAGTGATCAGCCGAGTTTCTTTGTGTCAGGTGCTGATGAAGACGACGGCATCGTCGGCGTTTGTTCCTGCTGTTGCTGCTGCTATTCCCACTGCTGCCTCTTTTTCTTACTCGAGGCCCAAAATGCCGTCGGCCGAAGCGCTGAGCGGCGGTTCTGGCAGTGACATTGGCGGCCTGAGGACCGACAGCGGGAGTCGAGCTCGCGCAGGCAATACCATAGCCTCTGAAACTGATGCTGCGACGGAAGCGCAGCGCCTCCGATCGGAGGGGACCCGGGAGAGCAGGGCTGGCCGTGGTGGCTGCGGCGACGGGAGAGGCGATGCCTCCGTCAGCTGTGCTGACGTCAGCATTGACCTGGCCGAGGTGCTTCCTCTCACGAGCTCCCCGCGTCTTTCTGCGAAGCGGGGGACTGGGGGCGGCGGCCGTAGCGCTACTGCCAGAGAAACCGACGTTTCTGCGCTGCGTGAGGACGAGGTCTTCTCTGCCGAGCACGGTGCGGAGGTGCCCTCTGACCGGCTAGCAGCCCGCGCGGTTCCACTCGACGTGCCGCTCTTGACCACTGTTGAGGAACAGAGGCCGCACGGCTCGGCTTCCGACATTCCCGCCGTGGTCGTCCTCCGTCATCGCATGGGCTGCAGCATGGTTGTCCTGGCACCGCATCAGCGAGCGTCCTACAGCCGCTACGACCTGGAGAACTTTGTGCTCTACAAGGAGCAGAAGTACAATGCCGTCAACGTTCTCTGGCGGTTCTGCATTCTGATGCTGCTCGTGCTCAGCTTCACCGTCTTCTGTCTTGTTCTCTGCGCGTGCACGACGGAGTGGCTGAGCGTGCAGAACAACGACTCGTTCTTGTCCGTCGGGCTGTTCTTCTCGTGCCGAGATGGGTTTCAGCGCACGTGCGCTTCATGGCAGAGCGCGTGGGTGGAGTGGATCGTTCTAGACAACGTCACCGGCGCCATCCTCTGCCATGCATCTGCGGGATTCGTTCGTCGCTTTATTGGGGTGATGTGGACGATGGGCATTCTGCAACTCCTGTGCGAGGTGGTGGCGCTGTTTCTGGGCTTTCGGATTGCGGCTCGGCCGACACGAAGTGGTGCGCTTGTGCTGCTCTTTTTCGACCTCCTGCTGAGCCTCTGCATTGGCATTGTGACGGTGGTGCTGTTTGACCTCTACACCTCTTGCGTGCGGCGCACCTGCGAGGGCGAGCACGTGCCCGGCGATGCGTGCAACGTTCACTACCGCTACGGGTACCGGCTGTACATCGGCGCCGTCGCCGTGCATGGGCTGCTGCTTGTGCTCGCGCTGTGCATGCACAGCTACATCCACAACATCCGTGTCACGTCGCGCAACCAACTTCGAGCAGAGCGTCACCGGATCTCCCGCAGTGCTCGGGCTGAAGACTACATTGTGCATATGCTGAACTCGTCGACAACCTCCAGCGTCACACGTGATGCCGCTGGTGGGAGCTGTGCTCGCAGTACCTGGGACGCCGCACGAACAACCTCGCAGCTTGATGGTAATCGGTCGACAAGGCAGCCGAGTATTGTCGCCTCTGTTCCGAGAAGCGCAACAGCGACCATCTCCATGGGTGCCGTTGCAGCCCCTTTCAACAGTCGAAGGCATGGCGATCAAGACGGCAGTGAGGATGAGGGCGCAAATGGTGACGCGCTGCGCAGCGTCAACTCGACTTCATTGCAGCCAGCAGCACCCGCACCCGATAACTTCCTCGCCGGTGGCGTGGATTTCAACGTCCAGTCTGCGCATCGTGGCATTGGCTGTGGCATCGATACTGCCACGACTGCTGCGTCAACAAGGCCCACTCCTGGCTCGCTTCCACTGCAGCACGGCGAGCTGCACGTTTCATTTCTCGGCGTGCCGGACGATACAGATGACGATGCGGGCTTCGGGTTGCTCAGTGACAGCGAATCTCGCCGCTACCGACAGCATCCGTCGGTGCCAACGCTTTCCTTCGACGACGGCGGCGCCCGCGCTGCTGCTGCTGGTGCAGCGACGGCGGCATTCAACGCATCAGATCACAACACGGAGAGCAGCTTCGTCACGCGTGGCCGGAGCGCCGGGGCTGCGGTGGCGGCCGCCGGCGACAACGCCCAGCGCCAGCGCCGTGACCGGCAGCGAGCGTCGCCTGGGGATTTGTCCCTGCCACGCACGGGTCGTCAGCGCAGCGCTGGGCCACAGACGGAAGCGACAGAGTCGTCGCTGTCCTCGAAGCAGAAGCGAGGCCTACCAGACAAGCGGCGTGCAGCGCCGGTCTATCAGCAAGCCCGCAAGCGTCAGCACAAGTTTCTCCGCTTCTTCAACCGTGAGTACGACTCCAACTACCTTACCGCCGCGGAGCTCGGCGTGCTGATCGCCGGCGCAACCGACTGGGTCTACGATGACCGCAGTGACATGTACTACTCCTTCGACCGCAACATGTTCTGGGACCCGCTGACGCAGGAGTACTACAACTGCGCTTTAAAGTCGTGGCAGGAATCACCTGACCAGGCCGTGGAGGTGCGTGACATGTTGGACTACGTACTTGAGAGCCCGGCGAGCAGCCGTAGCCGCAGTGACAGTCGATTTAATCACGAGAGCAACGAGGATTCGCTTATGCTGATTGAGAGCCCCACAAGGATGGCCACCGATGGCGATGATGTGAACTCGAGCGGTGGCGTTCATTAGACGGAGCTGCGGCGGCAGCGAGCACGGCGACACCACGGTGAGCCGACCACGTCTGTGACAGCCTTCCGCACGATCACGACGCGAGTCGGTCCGAGTGGTGGTGGCAGGCCGAGCTTGTGCTCCTCTAACAACTGGCAGCAGAGCGGCAATATGCGAAGTAGAGAGCGGATCTTTTCTAGCCCGAGGATGGAATGTACGTTGCCGCTGTCTGCCGAGAGCTCGGTGGAGCGTTGGCAGCCCGAATGATATCTCCTCTTGGCACATGCGCTGATGAGCGCGCCCCCGCGCGTATGTGGGCGATTATGCGTAGGCTTGCTGTTGTTCGTGTGCGCGCGTACTGCTTCGTTGTAGTATTCGACGTTCGTCTCCCGTGCAGCTTACCCATCCCCACTCGTAGACCCCCAGAACGAGCAAGCTCTCCCCCCTCTCCCGCACGATATGCATTTTTTTTTCCAGCTGTTTTACGCAGGTGCGCCAGCTGACGGCAATGCACCACAGTCCTGCCGCCTTCCATGGCCAAATACGCGAGTGCCTGCGCACGCGCCGCTACGCAAAGCAGCGAAAACGGGGCCGCACGCACTCTGATAGCGAAGGGCGTTGCGTGGGACGCGCACGTCCAGCAGCTCTCACCCGCCGTCACCGCTCTTATCGTCGTCGTGCGCGCTGACGCCCCACTTTGTCCTTTTCAATGATGCCTTCATCGAACGTTTTTTTTTTTTCGTTGCTACTCGGACAACGAAGAGGGCACGCTGTCTCTGCCTAGATGCGCGTCGGCGCCAGCGCACGGCGGTGTCTTGAGTGTTCTTCCTTCTCTCTTCTGCCTGCGTGCATTACGTGCTTTTCTTCTCCCCCTTCTCTCTCTATCTCGCACTCTCTCAAGCACTTCGCGCGTGCACATACTCTTCAGCTAAGCAGCACCAGGCATACCTTGCGTCCCGCGTTGTGCACAGACGTACTCACATGCACGAACATATGTGTACATGCTAACGCACGCACACTGTTTAGCGAGCTACACCGACACACACCCACCCACCCACCCCCGCACACACACACACACACAGGTAAGCGTAATGGCGCAGCAGCGGGGAAAGAAGGCAGCGCTGTCAAAGGCAGCCGTGGCAAATGCGTCTGCAAGTGCGCCTGACCCGCCGCCGTTCTTTTCCATGAGGCCCGCTACCTTCACCGACGCCATCGTCATCACCAAGGTCATTTCGGTCGTGCTGCCACTGCGCCACTTGCGTGACCGCAACATCCTGCATGCGACGCTTCTGAAGAAGTTGCTCCATCGCCCCTACGAGGCATCTGCAGAGGACCTCGCCCAACAGCAGCTCTTGCAACAGGAGGCCGAAGATGGCGCCAAGCATAGCCGCGGTGCACACAGCGCTCTCGACAACCGTGCGGCGCCCACGTCGTCATCTTCGTCGACACCCTACGTGATTGTCCACATCAAGTCCGCTGAGATTCACGCCGACACGGCTCGCCAGGTAAACCCGCGCGGCGATGTGCAGGTGAACGTGATGGTGACCCTTGTCGCAGCTCGCCTCCAACACGGGATCTGCGCCGGTGTCTCAGAGGCGTCGCCGTTCACATCGTGCATGCAAGTGCGGGTACCGACAGTGGCCGTGTCCGCCGCGGTGGCAGCCAGGGGCAGTACGGACGATGCAGCAACGCTGTTACTCGGAGATGCTTCGGAGGCAGGCACCGATAATGTGTCGCAGGAGGGGGTCAAAGACGAGAAGGCAGAGCCGAGCGGTGACGATGCAGCGCTCGATGCCTCCTTGCCAGCCACCACGACGGCTGCTGCCGCGAAGCGCAGATGCTGCACTGGTGTCCCTGAGGATCAACAGCTGCGCGTGACAGCGCGGTGCCTAGAGGACGAGCCGATCGTGCCAGGTCAAGCAGTCTTGCTCATCTCCGAGCCGGCCGCTATGCGCTGCATGGGCATCCGGCCGCCGCGTGCAGCGCCAGGCCCATTTTACCTAACAGAAACGACGCAACCGGCGGCTCAGTTCTCCAGCGGGGAGGCAGAGGGCGGGCCTGAGGCGAGGCCGAAGAAGCGCGCACGCAAGCCACGCGCGTCCGCCGGTGGCACAGGTGGTGCTACACCAGCGCGTCGTATCGTGTCCATCGAGTGCGCCATCCCGAAAAGAGAGGAGGATGGGGAGGGCGGCGCAGCAGCAAGCACCCGCAAGGGCCCGCGTAAGCGACCACACACCTAATCGAAGTCATTGTGGGTGACGGGGCCAAAGGTATGGAGAGCAGGCGCGCAGAGGGTTGAGCGAAAGGGAAAGTCGGGAAGGAGGTGAGGGGTGGTGGACAACGACATCCCCATGGCTTGTCTGCGCTGATTTTGCGCTCGCTACCGCGACGCATTTACCTCCGCGCATGTTTTCTCTGTCTCACGCTCGGCCACCTCCAGATCTCTTTCCCTCATCGCTTGCCATACGTTCATCTAACAAAATCTACGCCCGCACGTTGGCGGTTGTGCACGTGAGGGCATGTCTTGTCCTTCGCCGACCCCTCCCCTGTGCCCCTCTTTCTCCGTCGCTACTTTACAGCTCGCTTAAAAAAACGTGCGAAGGCGCATGCACGAAGGTAAACTCTGAATCAAGCATCGATACAGGCGATGGAGACGTGACAATGACCACTGCGCGACTGTTTGTGTGCACGCATACGGCGCACTGCATTCACACCCATCACAGATCGCCTTTCCTAGCCCTCGAGCACTCGCGGGGCGTCGGTGCCCTTCTTTGATCGTGGTGCTGCACTTCTCACTCACATGTGGGCCGACATCCATCATACTATGCTGTGTGAGTGTCATGCCGCCTTTCACGTGCACGTGCACGCCCATCATCGCGCTCACCATTGTCTTTTCTCCTCGCTTCTCGCTTCTCGTCACACACACACACACATACACACACACACACAATCCGCGTTCACAGTCGCATGCGAACCCCCCCCCCCACACACACACCCACCCACCCAAGCAGCCATCTCTCGCTCTCGCTCTCCCTCACTGCTTCCCCCGTTGTACCTCGATAGAAGCGCACACACACGCTCCCCTGACCACTCCTCCTCATCTCCACTTCCCATAGAAACGCATACACCCATTTTTCTGCACACGCGCTTAGATCTTCTTCAGACTCCTCTCTCCCCTCGAGCCTGTGCGATCCACGGCTCATCATCATGCCGTCCACCGAAGCCAACCTGCAGCCTGCCGCGAAGCGTCCGCGAGAGGAGGATGTGGAGGCGGAAGTCGCTTGTACGCCGACCGATGGCGCGGCCACCGATGCTGCCAAGACGGAGAATCTCGTCATGAAACCGGTTGCGGCTGGCGCCGAGGTACTGACGGCGGACAAGGTTGCCGAGGGGACGAATGCCGAGGAGGAGCCGCTGCAGCAGGAGAACCCATTCCGCTACGTCCTCTTCCCAATCCAGTACCATGACATCTGGCGCAAGTACAAGGAGCAGGAGAGCTGCATCTGGACGGTGGAGGAGATCGACCTGGGCAACGACATGAAGGACTGGGCAACGCTGAACGACGGGGAGCGGCACTTCATCAAGCACGTGCTTGCCTTCTTCGCCGGCAGCGACGGCATAGTCATCGAGAATCTTGCGCAGCGCTTCATGAGCGACGTGAAGGTGCCAGAGGCGCGCGCGTTCTACGGGTTCCAGCTGATGATGGAGAACATCCACTCGGAGACGTACTCTGTGCTGCTGGACACGTACATCACGGACAGCGAGGAGAAGCTGCGACTGTTGCACGCAATACAGACGATCCCGTGCATCCAAAAGAAGGCGGAGTGGGCTGTGCGGTGGATCGGGAGCAGCGCGAGCTTTCAGGAGCGGCTGATCGGCTTTGCCGCGGTGGAGGGCATTTTCTTTTCCGGGTCGTTCTGCGCGCTGTTCTGGCTGAAGAAGCGCGGTCTGATGCCGGGGCTGACGTTCAGCAACGAGCTCATCTCGCGCGACGAGGGCCTACACACGGACTTCGCATGCCTGCTGTACAACTCGCACATCAAGCACAAGCTGCCGCGCGAGCGCGTGCTGGAGATCATCGTGGATGCGGTGAACATCGAGCGCGAGTTCATCTGCGACGCGCTGCCGGTGCGGCTGATTGGCATGAACGCGGAGCTGATGGCGCAGTACATCGAGTTCGTCGCGGACCGGCTGCTGGTGTCGCTCGGCGAGGAGAAGCACTACCGCTCGACGCAGCCGTTCGACTTCATGGAGATGATCTCGCTGCAGGGCAAAACGAACTTCTTCGAGAAGAAGGTGGGGGAGTACCAGAAGGCCGGCGTGATGAGCACGGAGGGCACGTCGAAGAAGTTCTCCCTCTCGGAGGACTTCTAAACAGGAGCGCTGTCTGACCTCTGGCCGCCGGGTTATCCGATGCTGTGCGTTTTGCGCACGCGTTGCCGGTGTGTTTGGGGTAGGGGAGGGAGGGAAGATGAGGAGAAGCAGCAGCACCCCGTAGCCGCGCACATTCATCCGTGAATCCATGAGGCACTGCAGATGGGGGACACGAACACCACCACTGTGCGATGTCACTCTGCAGGTGCGTATGTGTTGGTGCCCCAGGGCTGGCCCGACGCTGATCTAGCCTTCCCCCTCTACACCTCGACTCTATTCGTGGGCGAGTGCCTCTCGCCCCCCCCCCCGAGAAGCCCTCTATACAGGCCATAGGAATGCGGCGAGCACACAAGCGGGGTGATGCCCGTCTCGGAAGACAAGAGGAAAGCACGCAACAGCAAAATAACGCGAACACGAAAACATCGACAAGGGAGGCGCTGGCTGCTCCGAGAGATGGCGAGGTTTGTTGTGCGTTCGTGTGCTCTCGTGTGTGTGTGTGTGCCTGCGTAAGACGTGGCTGATTGCTTCTGCTTGCTTTATGGCAGCCGTGTTGCGTTCCCGTCTCTCCATCCCGGTGCAGGTGAGTGCTGGGCGCCTTCAACTGATGCTGCTCTACCTCGTCGAGTCTCTCTTGCTCTTCATTTCATGTGTCTCTTCCATCTCTTGGGATCGCGTACTCTCATCTCCGAAAGCTGCGTGGGCTCACGAGCCTTCCCGGTGTCGCGAATATGCCGCATGGGAGCCCTCACGATGGGTTTGATGGTCGCGAGCGCGAGGTGTGCTTGCTGCTGCGACGATGAGACAAGAGAGAGCGGGGAAGAGGGCTAATGAATGGGCTCGCAGGTATGCGCACTCTACCGGCATGCGCACATACAGTGACGCGCGCGTGCTGATGGCGGATACATGCACACACACACACACACACACACACACATACTGCACACAACGTAAGCTTAAGTGCGCGGCGCTATTCTCTTCTTGTTTCAACGATTTCTCGCTCTTGCTCTATTTTTCTTTGCTCCTTATTCTCTCTCTCTCTGTGGGTGTGCGTGGAAGTCGCACGCGCGCAACACACGTTTGATTTCACGATGCCGTGGATCTTTATGTATTTCGGTTTCTCTTTTACCTGCTCGGCAGGTTCTTGGAGTTGATGGCGTGCGTCTCGCCCGGAAGTGTGCGCGCGTGTCTTCTCAACGCAGACAGCAGCTGACCGGCGCTCCATGCGTGTGGGTGAGTGAGAGAGGAAGAGCGGTGGGATCCAGCGCGGCAGCGGAGGAGGGCAGTCGCAGAGAGATACATGGACGCACATACACGTAAGGAAGCACCGCGTGCTCGCAAATGCGTTCTGCTGCAAGAGGGGTGTGACGGGGGTAGGTGGGTCTTGGGAAGCGGAGAAGAGGTGTCGGTGGGTGCCGTTGCTGGTGCCATCGTAGCAGGCGAAAGAACGACAGAGAAAGGGAGGAGGCGAAAGAGAAGGGGCCAACCACGATGGCTTCTTCTCTAAGCGTAAACTCGCCGACGCTATTCTCTCTTCTTTTGTTTCCACACCTTCCAACTCCCGTGACTACATGCGCGTGCGGCACGCGCTGATGGGCGCTCATTCCTTTTTTTTTTTCGCTTTGGTTGGGCTTGTTTGCGAGTACGTGATGGTTTCCTGCCGGAGTTGTGCATGGCGTCAGGGCAGGTAGCCAAGCGAAGGGAGAGCGAACTCTCTCTCTCCCGTATTTCTAATCTTTTCATTTGTGTCTCTTCTCTCTTCTCCACCGCTTCCCTTTGTTTTTCTTCGGTGTCGAAGTGGTGGTGGTGGTGGTGATGGCCGAAGGAGGATGGATGTTGGACAGGGGGCGGGGAGAGGTCGGCGGGGAGGTATGCGATAGATACCGAAAGAGCGCACTGCATTGGATCTGTCTGAGAAAGACTACAATGGAGGTGTGAAGATGCGGTGGTGAGTGCTGCGGAGATGGGGCTGCGCATGTCCTCCCTCATGTGTTGCTTGTGTCGCTTGCAGTGCTCCGTCACGCGCGACTGAGGCTTTCACTGACTGCCGCTTCTCTCTGCCGTCGTTCCCGCCATCTTCACTTGTACAAAAGCCCTACGACAGTGGCGCCATCCAATCAAACGCGCCCAGACATCGATTCACACACACACACACGCCAACAGACCGGCAGGCTGTTGCTGGAGCGGCCGGCGACTGTGAAGGCGCTTGTGCCGTCCGCGCGATGGGCCGAGCGTCAGCGCGACTCGCGCGTACGCCACCCGGTGCTCGCTGCCTGCTGGCGGGGAGCCTTTATGCGACCCCGAGGGGGTGCACCCGGTGGCGGCGGGCGGGTGGGTGGGGGGCACAATGGGCGCGGCTGCGAGGCGGCCTGCGGGGCGCGGGTGGTGTGCCGACGTTGAGGCGGAGGCCGCGCCCCGGCGACTGTGGCGGCGCATTGCCGGGAGGCGTGTGTGTCCCGCTGCTTCGCGCCGCGCGATGACGGTCCTGTGCGGCCGGGCCGGGGGCCAGAGTGGTGGTGGTGGGGGTGGCTGGGCTCGTGCTCCATGGCGGCGAATGACCGCGCTGAAGGGAAGGAGAAGACACAAATTTGCGTGCCTCGCTGCTCTTGTCCAGTTTCTCGCTTCCTTTTTCAACGCGAGACGGTGGCTGCCCACCCATTTCCGCCCCCGCTGGTGCACGACGTCGAAAGGCGTGCGTCGGTCGAGTGCGCTCTGCTGTTGGTTTGTGGTGTGTTTGTGCGTTGCACTGCATTGTCTCGTGCCCTCTTGGCTGTGTTTCTATGGTCTGCTGGACGTGATGTCGCTCCCCCGAATCTGCGGACGGCGCACAGGCGACGGCACACGCCAAGAGCAATGAACAGAAAAAAATGAAAAGAAACAGAGAAGGCCCAACACGGTGCTTCATGGGGTGTACATGCTTCAGACTCCATGCGCGTGACGCCGCTGTCTTTTGGCCACCTCGATTTGTTTCGCATTCTCAGGCACTCTCCGTTGAGAGGACCCACCCTCCCCTCTTTCTGATCTTGAAAATCGTCTCACCTGTGCCCTTTCCCGTCCACACCCTCTTCATCTCTGCGAGCTCAACACGAAACCCGCGCATGCTCACGCCAACGTGCACGGGTCGTGCGGCACGCACCGTGAACAACCGCAGCGCAAATCCAGACCTTCCTGGAGGGACAACGGCACGCACGTTTTACATAGCGAGAAAGAGAGATAAAAACGAAATCACAGCAACGCAGCCGCACTCTTGTACAGGCACGAGCAGACGCGTGCGCATGCACACGCGCTACCGGCGGCTTGTAGCACATCGTGGGAGCAACCAAAGTAGCCACGCGCCAGTGCAAGTGGAACTGCTCGATCGCAAGTGCGAGTCACTAGCAATTTCTCGGCACGCGGGGAAAGCTCTGTAAGTGTGCGTGTGTAGGCGAGCGTGTAAAAGGAGGCACACGATGAGTCGACATGGCTACGGCTACTACGAGGATGACGACAAGGGCTCCTGGTGGATACAGCCGAAACGCGCGTACAGGCCGTTTGGACCATTCCGTCTCGTCTCCACGCTGATGGTGGCCGTTGCCATTGGCTTCATCGCCTTCGGCCTCGCGTGCGCAGTAATGTTTGTCGCCGAAGTCGCGGAGGAGCACCCGTCGCGCACCAAGTGGATTCTTCGTGCTCTCATCTTCTTCAACTTTGCCGTGCACGCGTCCATTCTTGTCGTGGATCAGATGAGCTGGTGGCGATCGTTGCTCAGCCTCTTGGTGAATGTGTTGTACTTGCGACTGCTGCGCACCTTCCCGTTTGTGCCGGGCATGAACAGCCCGCTTGTGCTGGCGACGATGCTGGCGGTGCTGCTGGAGAGCGCCATGTGGTACTGGTTCGCACTGCGACTTATGTACTACACGTCCATACTGTTGGTTTTTGGCTTCTTCCTGATGCTGTGGCTCGTGCCGATTGGGCTTCTGTCGTCATGCGTCATAGAAGATGATCGGCTGCCGGGCGGCGGTGGCGCGGGGGCGATGTACAGTTGTAGTAGCGGCTGCGCATCCGGCGGCGGCTCATCCGCGCCGGACGCTATGGCGGGTGGGCGTCGGAGGCGCACCATTCTCAATCGTCTAGCGGACCTGATTAACAACACCTAGACACGCAGAATTGGTGGCAAACACACACACACACACACACACATACACACACGCTTCGGCTGTCCGCTCCTTCACCTCTTCTCCGGTGCTGCGTTGCTCTCGCTGACGCGGTTTGCATGCCGTTGATCTGATTGGCATTTCACGGCATCTTTGCGTACATTATATCTGCGTGTGTGCGCATATATCTATCTATATATAGATAGATAATGTCTGCGCGCGATCAGGTTCTTTTTCTTTCTCCTCCCCCGAAGTCGCGGTGGGCGGCCACGATGGTGGCCCGCCTTTGCCCATACGATATCCGCTATTTTTCGTCCCGCACTACCAGTCACCGCCATACACACGCACGCGCATCGTCTCTCAGCTTCCTCCTTCATGTCTACGCGCGTATGTTTTTCTCTCTCCACCGCAACGCCCAAGAGCCACCTCACACATCGCTCGGTGCGCTTGTCCAACTAGACCACAACTCAAGCAGACACGTACGAAGAGCGAGAGGCGCAAGGTGCGGAGCCTGTCAACCGAGACATGGGCCATTGCATCAAGACGGTCAATGCCCATGGCGACTAAATCTCTGTGTTCTTAGTTGTGTGTGCATATGCTGTTTCAATCTGTTCTCGGTGCCGATTTATCTCTTTCCCACCCACTCAGCGAGTGGCGGACCCACCGGTGCTCGTCGTCCGGATCGAGCAGTACTGCTTCCTCACCTGCGCGTGCATCAGCTTGGTGTGGATATGTATGTGCGCGCATTTGTGTACGATTTTCTCTCCGCTATGCCCCTCTCCCTTCCGCGTTGGAAGGAGGAAGGGGCGTTGGGCTGTTGTAACGAAGCGCCACATACATGGCGTCACACAGGCATGCCGCGCCTTTGCCCACCCCCTTCCCCTCCCTCCCGAACCCGCACTTTTCCATGTGAATCTCCTTTCTTTTCTTTTATTTCCTGTCTTCATCTTTCTCTGCACGCAAAACACTCTTTCCACACCTCTCTCTCGCTTCTCCTGTGCTCATCCCAGCATGGTTAGATCCGTTCTAAGTATATCCCCCCGTATCGCCTCAGACGTTGTGAACCCGAGTACGAATCACAGCGCATGCACAGACACATACACACTCGCCCATAAACTTCACTGCGCTCCCAGCATCGACTGCCCACATCTCTGTCTCCTCCCCTCTGCTCTGGTAGCGCCCCGTAGGTCTCTTGCCATGCTGCTGAGCCGACGCTGGCACCAGGCCAGTGCTGCGCGTGGCAGCAGGGCCCCCGTCGTCTCCTTCACGGCTGCGGCGCTTACTAAAACGCTGGTGGCCGATCCGCCGCCGCTGCCGCCGATGAAGGGCGTCGCCTTTGGCACCCTCTTTACGCCGCACATGGTGATAATCGACTTCAACGACGGCAGGTGGGGTGCGCCGGCGATCGTACCTTTCGCCAACTTTTCGCTGCCGCCGCAGACGTCGTGCCTGCACTACGCGACACAGTGCTTCGAGGGAATGAAAGTGTACGCGGACATTGCCGACATCACGAGGGCTGCGAGGGGTGAGAAGCTGGAGAAGCAGAGCCTGCGCCTGTTCCGCCCTGACCGGAACGTTGCGCGCCTGCGCCACAGCATGCGCTCTCTGTGCTTCCCGGACTTTGACGAGGCGGAGATGCTGAAGGTGATCATGGAGTTCGTGAGGACGGAGAAGGATTACGTGCCTAAGGAGCACGGCTACTCGCTGTACCTGCGTCCGGCTGCTATCGGCACCGCAGATAGCCTCGGCGCCACTCCCTCGAGGTCGGTGCGTCTCTTCGTGATTGCTTCGCCCGTGGGGCCGTACTACCTGCCGCCGGAGGACCAGTCGGGTGCGATGGCCATCAAGCCCGTGACGCTGCTGGCGGAGGATAAGCGCAAGCGCGCGTGGCCCGGTGGCACTGGCGGCAGCAAGCTGGGTGCCAACTACGCTGGGCCGCTGCTGGTTCAGGAGGAGGCGCAGGCTCTCGGCTACAACCAGGTGCTGTGGCTCGGCTCCAAGGATGAGGTGCAGGAGGCCGGATTCATGAACTTCTGCACGCTGTGGAAGACGAAGGAGGGCAAGACAGAGCTGGTCACCGCGCCGCTGGACGGGACGATCCTGCCCGGCGTGACGCGCGACTCGATCCTGGCGCTTGCACGGTCGTGGGGCGAGTTCGAGGTGTCGGAGCGCCCGTACTACATGTCTGAGCTGGCGGAGGCGCTGCAGGAGGGGCGCGTGATGGAGTGCTTCGGATGCGGCACGGCTGCCATCGTGTCTTCCGTGAGCATGATTGCGTATCGCGGCAAGGAGTACAGCGTGCCGCTCTCGGAGCCGAGCTACGCGCGCCGGTTCCTGAACGAGATCATGGATATCCAGTACGGCAAGACGCCGAGTCCGTGGTCAGTGAAGGTTGAGGCTTGAAGCGGGGACGATGCTCTTGGTCGCTCGCTCCGAGGACGCCCAGGCGGGTGTGGCGGCGCTTTTCGGGACACGAAGGCTCGGTGAGTAGCGCAGCGACTGCGCGGAAGACGACGGGCAGGCAGCGCAGACGCGCGATAACTTTGGCGGCACGTACTCCGCCACACACGCACACTCGCGTACGGCAGTGGGAGAGGCACGTATATGTTGCACCCTCTTTTCGGAGGGTAGAGATGGGCGCGGGTTCTCGGTGCCCATCCATGTTTTCTTTTTCGAAACCCTGGGTGTGCGTGCGCGTCTCACCGTACGACGCCATCCGTGTCTCTATGTCTCTCTCCTGCTGTTTTTTTTTTGTTTTTTTTCTTTTTTTTTGGCGTGGGCCATCGCCCATGAACCCCATGCCTCCCCCAGATCCGATCCCATCCCACGCAAGCACTCACGTGAAGGGAAGGAGAAGCGCCACGCGCCACACACTTCTTGTTCTCGTAGCATTTTTCTTCCTTCCTTTGGTCTCTGTTTTCTTCGTAATCCTGACTAGCGTCCCTGGTGATGCCAGACACCTCCGTGCGTGGCGTCTCACGGTCCCGTACCTCCCCCTCCCCCACTCTGTGGCGAAAGTCAGGCAGCCCCCCACCCCTACCCCTGCCAGTGCCGAGCCGCTTCCGGTGGTGACAGGGTCAGGTGCCTACCCCACAGGGGAGGCCAGCGCGACTCCTGTCCGCAGTCAGGCCCTGGACGGCGTGTTGCTGGAGCGGCCGGCGACTGTGAAGGCGCTTGTGCCGTCCGCGCGATGGGCCGAGCGTCAGCGCGACTCGCGCGCACGCCACCCGGTGCTCGCTGCCTGCTGGCGGGGAGCCTTTATGCGACCCCGAGGGGGTGCACCCGGTGGCGGCGGGCGGGGCGCGGGTGGTGTGCCGACGTTGAGGCGGAGGCCGCGCCCCGGCGACTGTGGCGGCGCATTGCTGGGAGGCGTGTGTGTCCCGCTGCTTCGCGCCGCGCGATGACGGTCCTGTGCGGCCGGGCCGGGGGCCAGAGTGGTGGTGGGGGTGGCTGGGCTCATGCTCCATGGCGGCAAATGGCCGCGCTGAGAAGCGAATGCGGTGCTCACATCGAAGCGTTTTTGTTTTCCTGCTCTTGTTGCGTTGCCTGTCTTCCTGTTTACTTGCATGTCGGTGCGGCTAATATGTCCTCCCCCTTTCTGTGCACACGCGGATATCTGTGTGCCTGTGTATGACCGTGACCCTCATGGCTTGCTCCCCCCATCTCTTGTTCTCCCGTCGCACCTCTCTTTGCCTCTGTTTTGTCCGCATTTCTTTCCGCTCCTCCCCACCCCCGCTCATGAGGTCAGCTGCCGGCGCCCCCCACGCCTCGCTCGCCGCCTACCTACTCTCCGTCGTTTGCTTGAATTGTTTGTGCATCCTTCGCATGCTGCTATGCATACATACATTTGTCTCTCCCCTGTCTCTGCCGCTGCCGCCGACCTCCCCCTCTGTTGATCCCCCCTCCCTCCCTCGTGCGTGCATCTTCCTTTCCGCTTGCTGTTGTGGGGGTGTCGCGTTTTGTGTGCGCCTCTTTGTCCGTCGCTCTCCTTGCCGAGCTCTGTGCGCCCTCCTCATCCTGTTATCCTTGCCGTCTTCTGCAGAGGGCTCATGCGGGAGCCCGCAACTGGTGCGAGTGGGCATGGCTACACGGCGCTTGCTGAGTGCGCTGCGTGGGTGGGTGAGAGCTGCGTTGGCGGCCGGGCGAGTGGAAGACTACAGCCATCGCCTTTTCATTTTTTGTTTTCTTCGTAATCCTGGATAGCGTCCCTGGTGATGCCAGACACCTCCGTGCGTGGCGTCTCACGGTCCCGTACCTCCCCCTCCCCCACTCTGTGGCGAAAGTCAGGCAGCCCCCCACCCCTACCCCTGCCAGTGCCGAGCCGCTTCCGGTGGTGACAGGGTCAGGTGCCTACCCCACAGGGGAGGCCAGCGCGACTCCTGTCCGCAGTCAGGCCCTGGACGGCGTGTTGCTGGAGCGGCCGGCGACTGTGAAGGCGCTTGTGCCGTCCGCGCGATGGGCCGAGCGTCAGCGCGACTCGCGCGCACGCCACCCGGTGCTCGCTGCCTGCTGGCGGGGAGCCTTTATGCGACCCCGAGGGGGTGCACCCGGTGGCGGCCTGCGGGGCGCGGGTGGCGTGCCGACGTTGAGGCGGAGGCCGCGCTGAAGCAGGCTGACAAAACTACTGCTATCGCCTTTTCTGCACTTCCGCTTTCCCCTCTATGGCACCGCATGGGCGTCAGCTGCTCATGCATACACACCAATCACACGCGCCAACCCCACTTCCTGTTTTCATAGAGGAGAGCGCCCTCCCCACACGCTGCTGTTGCACGCATGATATTTCTCGAGCTCGTAACAGTTCTTTCGCAGTTTATCGCTTGATATATTTCGCTGAAAGACGCCGTGGCTGCGCGCACTGGCAGCTCGTCGTACAGAGCCGTTGATCCCCTCATTTCTCTCCCCTTCCTATCCACCTGCGGTGCATCACCATGACGTACCCACTGAAACAGGCGGAGTACAATGTGGGCACCTTCGAGGAGCGGCAGGCGAAGTATGCGACGTGCATCGCGGAGCTTCGCAAGGTGCTGAAGAACCCTGAAAAGCAACTGGTGGTGAGCGAGAAGATGCTTGATTTGTACAGCAAGGATGAGTCGCACCACATGCATGTGCTTCCTGCCGCTGCGGTAATCCCGAGCTCTGTGGAGGAGGTGGTGGCAGTGGTGAAAGTGTGCGCGGCGCACAAGGTGCCCATGACGCCCCGCGGCGCTGGCACTGGTGTGGAGGGTGGCGTCATCCCTTACGCTGGCGGCGTCGTCATTGACACGGTGGGACTCACCAGCATGAACTTCGACATCGACAACGCGTGTGTATGGGTTGGCGCTGGCGTGAGGAAGCTGGCACTGAACCGCGCAGCGAGCGAGAGGGGCTTCCTGTTCGGGCCTGACCCCGCGTCGGACCCGTCCGTTGGCGGGATGGTGTCGACGTCCGGGAGCGGGATGTCAACGCTGCGCTACGGGACGACGCGCGAGAACGTGATCGCGCTACGCGTTGTGACGCCGCGCGGCGACGTTGTGCAGACGCGGCAGGCTGTGCGGAAGTCGTCCTCTGGGCTGGAGCTGACGCAGCTGTACATCGGCAGTGAGGGCACGCTTGGGATCGTGTGCGAGGTTTGCTTCCGGCTGTTCCCCGCGACGAAGTACTCCGCTGGCGGCTACGCCGCCTTCGAGTCTACAGGCGATGCTGTGCGCTCCGTCGTCGCGCTGCGGCAGCGCGGTGTGCCGCAGACGCTGCTGCGGTGCGAACTGATGAACAAAGGGATCGTTGAGGCGACGAACAGCTACTGCAAGACGGCGCTGCCCGAGATGGCGATTGTGCTGCTGGAGTTCACCGGCAATGACCAAGGGATGAGTGACATCAAGCGCGACTACCAGTACGTGGAGAAGATATTCAAGGAGGTGGGAAAGGCAAAGGTGATGCACTACTTGCGGTCTGGTAAGGAGATGGACGACGTGTGGACCGCGCGCCGCACGTGCCATTTCTCTGCCATGCACAGCCGCGGCAAGGCGGAGAAAGTGTTTGGAACGGATGTATGCGTACCGATTTCGAAGCTGACGGAGATAATCGAGTACACAGAGGCTGAGTTTGCGAAGGCGAACAAGAAGTGCTTAATCTGCGCACACATCAGCGACGGCAACTTCCACTTGGTCATCCCCTTCTCTAACAAGCAGGAGATAGCGGAGCTGCGGGTGTTGGAGACAAAAATGATCAAGCGGGCCATCGAGCTCGGCGGCACAACTTCTGGTGAGCACGGCATCGGTGTGGGCAAGGTGCACCTCGTCACAGGCGAGCACGGCCAGTCGCACATCGATGTACAGGAGGCGATCAAGGTTGCATTGGACAGGGACAATCTGATGAACCCCGGTGCATTCTACCCGTTCCAGCAGCGTCTGTACCCGACGGCACACCTGTAAGAGCTGCTGAGGGCAGCGCTCTCGCGTGTCCATGTGTGTGCTGGTGGTGCTGCTCCTTTTCCGCAGATTAGGGGCGACCGCCAGAGTCGTAGTAGCACCGACTCTTTTCTTTGTGGGCTTTTTGGCTGTGCCTTTCATTTGCGGTTGTCGCTGGAAAGCTGTGTTGTTGCACGCTGCGGCTGCGGCTGCTCTCTGCGTGCCCTCCTTTTACGCTCGTCTGGTTGGGGGAGGGGGACGGGCGTGTTTGCGTTTT
Organism: Leishmania infantum JPCM5; assembly: GCF_000002875.2. Lineage (NCBI taxonomy): Eukaryota > Euglenozoa > Kinetoplastea > Trypanosomatida > Trypanosomatidae > Leishmania > Leishmania infantum. The sequence continues at coordinate 860,227 of NC_009411.2, read as the reverse complement.
GCGGTTCTCTTTGAAGGCGCCTGCTGCTCCAGAAGCCCCGCCTTCCTCTTCTTGCGTCTGCGCGTGCGTGCGTGTCTTTTCACCCTTCTGTTTCTTCTTTTTGTTTTGAGGCAAATAATGTCCATCGTCGTTATGGCCGCCCATCTCTCTCTCTCACGCACACTCTGTCTCCTGCGTAGCCCCACCCTTCTGTCTCTTCCACCGTTGGTGTTGGCCCTTCTCTGTCCCTCTCGCTGTTGCTTTCGCGTTGTCCCCCACCCCCTTGTTCTCCGTGTGCACCTCCGCGTGTATCTCTCTCGAGCTCTCTGCCGATGTTGTTTGTGTGTCTGAGCGAGTGTGTGCGGCTGCGTACGTTCGCGTGCACGTGCTGTCGTGCGCGCGAGCTCCAGGACGTGGCTGCTTCTCCTCCGTCCCTCTCTCGCTGTATGCGCTGTATTGCGTCAGATGCAAATGGCATCTGCAGGGCAACAGCGAACGGGGATGGGGGAGAACAGCGACCCCCCAACACCACGTCCTTTGAGATGCCCATGCGCGCAGTGGGCGTGGGGGCCTTGAGCCATTGCTAACCGTTGCAGTCGCGAGGCCAGACAGGCGCACACACTCACACGAATGCACACTCATGTGCACCAGCGGGCGGACAGTCGGGGAGGGGGTGGTGGTGGCTGCGCCCGTTGTTGACGACTTCAACGTTGCTGCACAACCGCTTACCAGCATGTTTGACGTTCGGCGCAGCACGGCGCACTTTTCGCTTGCTATTTTTCTCCCCTTTGAAAATGCCGATGTGAAGGAATGCGAGGGAGGGATGCCATCCAGGCAGGGCGGACAGACGCGCCGTCAACGGAGGGTTGCGGCTCCAGAGGCGCCTTGGCGGGGGGGAGTGAAATAGCTCGGGAAGCCAGAGATAGAGGGAGAGACAGCGCGCGCAGATGGCTGCATGACGGCATACGTGCACGTGTGTTTGTTTCTGCAGTCAGCGGAGGCTGTTTGCATAGGAGGAAAGCCCAAGACATGCATTGCATGCATGTAAGTATGCGTGTATCTGTGCGTGCGTTTTTCTCTACAGGTAGATAGCCAATCGTGCGTTAAACAAGAGTAAGAAGGCGAGAGGCGCTACCCCTGTGAAGCCAAGAGGATGACGAACTGCCGGCACACCACCGCACAGCTTCGAGGCGAAGAAGGAGAAGGAGTAGTCGTGAGCTCTGTGTGGCTCTGCTTCGCCTTTCTTTATGCTTGCATAAGGCCTCCGATCATGCGTACGGCTCCCCTTGCACACTTGCGGAAGGAGTGCTGCTTTCGTGTAGCGTGGGAAGTGGGAGGGCAGGCAGAGTAAGGGGGGGGGAGCACGTGATAGGATGGGGAGGTCGGCACAGGGTGCCCTCCCCTCTCCCCTGGAGACTGCATACGCACACACACACACACACAGAGACGCCGTCAAACCCACATTATACCAGTGCGCGTGCTGCTCGACACTCCAGCGGCAAACACATCCGCTCCCGTTCTTCCCCACACAATGGTGCACGGACAACGATGCGCATGCTCTCGTGGCTCATGGCAAGTGGAGTAGGTAACGCTTATCTTCCGTGCTCTTTGGCTTTCTTGCTTTTGCCGTGCGGGGGGGGGCTACTAGTGCTGCGGACGCTGACGGCGCTGGCGATGCCGTGCACGCGGTGCAGCAAGTATATTCGTTCCTTTCACTAAGTTTCATTCTGCCATCTCTTTTTGTTCCTCAGCTCTCTTTTCTCCAGAGATTTCATCCTCCCGGGTGGCGTGCGTGGAGGATGGCGGGGGAGGGGGAGGGACGAACCCGCGTTCTCTCTCACACGCATGTTCCCCTCCCTCATCTGTGGCTGTCTTTTCGGCCTGTACGTGCTGGCTCTGCACCTGGGCTCCACCCTCGCTTTTCTGTTTTCATTTTCTTCTCGTTCCCTTTTCGTCTCCTTCATTTGACCCGCACACGCATCAAATTTCGAGCGACGCACCACTCAACTCGGCTCTGTGTCCGGCGCACTCTCTCGCCGTTGTCCCCTCTTCGTCTCTGAGCCATTGGCTGCTGCTGCTGCCGCTGATAAAGCCATGTTGTACACATAAGGCTTCTTCCTGCCCTTTTATGCCTGTGCCTTCTTTTCTTCTTTCTTTGTGTTGTCGCGCCACACGAGCGACGGCATCTTAACATTAAAGGAAGCAGAGCGCCTCTTCGCGCTGCGTGCCCCTGCCCTCTGGCTCGGACAGCAGCCGCCTCCGCGTGTCTCTCTCTGTGTATGTGTTGGTGCTGATGAATAGGCTGTGCGGAGGTATCGTGGCGCACCCCTGCCGCCTTCGTAAACAGCGGTTACATACCTGTACACATACAAACACATTGGACCAACAAAAGAGCGTGAGAGCGAGCCTCGAGGTTCGAGATTGTAGCGACGAAGCCGAATGCGAAGAAGATGACCACACAGGAACAGGCAAGAGACGACATGCTCGTTGCATCCTCTTGTAGCCTATGCACACGGGCGTGTATGCACCCTACGCCTATGTGCGCAGCTCTCTCTCTCTGGCGCTGTGATGGGTGATGCCCGCACATGCATGTGTGTCTGTGCCCCTCCACTGAGCCGCGGTGAGCACGCTACGGCGCCATCGCGTGTTCGTGTGCGCGTGCCCCTTCCTGTGCTCTTCTTCCTATCGCTCATTGCACGCCTGCACTGACCATGCCCGTTGCTGCTGCTCACGTGTGCGCGCAGGTGTGCTTGTGTGTGTGTGCCGCCTCTCTCCGCCAACCCATCCTCCTCCCTCTTTTCTCCTGTTGTCTCTCACGCCCCGCACGCACCCGCACTTTGCCCGTCATCCACATCACCGCGCTGTGCCACCGACATCGAGCAGTGTGGTAGGTGAGCAGCACCCACACACACTCGCACACACGTAAGCTTCATAGAGTCATTAACCTCTGTTCTATCTTGCCGCGCCTCTTCCACCTTTTCGCTATCCGAATTGGGTGGTTTCTGCATATCGGCAGCGTTTTTCGCTGTTTCGCGTCCCCGCGGAAGGAAATAGGGCGGGGGAGAAGGACTTATGTGCCAGTGCATCTTAGTGCGCGACACGGCCCCTTTCTTTTGAGGGAATGGCGCACTTCGGATCACCTGAGCGATCATCCAATCGAGTTCGCCACGCGGCACGTCCGCGCACCACCCTGCGCGTGCGAAACGTTGCCGCTGGTGTCATGTACCATCTCGTTTTTGAAGGCGACTTGCAACGACTGTCGGGCAAGCAGCTGCGCCACCATCTGGCGCGCATCAGTCACATACCACCGACGGAGCAGCAGCTCTTCGTGCATGGGCAGACGTTTTTGCCAGCTGCCGTGGGCGCTGCTGTTGGGCTGCGTGATGAGGATGTTGTCGACCTCGTGCAAACAGCCGAGAATGTGCAAGATGACGACGGGCTAGGAGGCTGTGATGGAAGCGACTCCATGGCAAGTGCGTCCTCACCGCCTTCGTCAACCGACGCCGGCACGCTTTCGCCCAAATTGCCGTGGCGGAGCAGGCCGGGATCCGGGGTCATCAGCGGCATGAGGAGAGTGGGTGGCGCCTGCTCCGCGCCTGCATCGAGGGCGTCCACCGCCTCAGCGTCGACTCGCCGAGCACCGTCGCCTGACCGCCTCGTTAACGCATCGTCATTCGCGTCGAGTGGAGTCCGGGGACAAACTACCACAGGCGATGACATCGCGTGCAAGCAGCGCACCGAACCACTACGGCAGCAGCGTCATCCTGCGCCGAACGACAGCAGTCTGCCCCTTTGGACCTCTGCCACAACGTTATCGTCCCTGCCGTCTGGGAATTGGCCCAACGGCGGTAGCGGCGACGTGGAAAGCCCGCGGCCCCAAACTCCTGCGCAACGCTCATCTCGTCGTGCGCAAGGCTACGTTAAAGCTGCCTCCCAGCCGTACGCGTATCCGCAGTCGTCGCCGCAACCGACGGGGCTTCTTGCTCGGCCGTCGGCGTCGCAGTCTGATCTGCGTCGGCAGTGGTCCTATGAAGTAGCGTCTCCACCGCCTCTAATGCCGCAGCGGCCGCACATCCCACTCGCATCACCGTCTCCGCTGAACGCGCCACCGTCACTGACTTCACGACCGGGGCCGGCGAAATACTGTGGAGCGTACGCAGAACCCGCGGCTGGCCTCAACTACTCTCACTACGATGACCGCCGCACCGTCTTCCGTGACCAAGCCAGTTGCGATCCGTCGCCATCGCAGCGCGCGCCGCACCAACAGCAGGTGTATCGCCCTCTGGCGGTATCCCCTGGCCCGCATGACGGATCAGCGCCACATGTGTCTGCGCCGGTCGCACGCAGCGCTGTCATCCGCGCGGATGAACTGGAGACTATCCTGGATGAGCAGAACTACATATGGCAGATGGAGGAGTACCGCTTCCGCACCGAGCGGCAAAAGCGCCTCACCGCACTGCAGCACCGGCAGCACGAGCTGACGCTCGAGTCGGCCCGGTATGACCAAGCAGTGGCCGAGGTGGAGCGGCAGCTTGCGCGCGAGCGGCAAAGGCTGGAAAAGCTGCAGCAGGTGATGACACACAACGCCACAACATCTTGCTCGCTGATTGACCGTGAGCACGGTTTGCAGGAGCCACCTATTGCTATGAGCGACGCGCCGGATGCGATCACGAGGAATTCTCCTGCCATGCATCACGGTCGAGCTCGTGATCACGCCTACAGCGCTCCACACGACGCACCGTACTTCCCCACGGGTGCTTCCGACGGCGTGTCGGCAATAAACGAGGAGGAGGTTATAGCGGAGGTCTAAGTGACCTCATCGCGGGACTTTCTCTCTCTATTGGTGTGTGTGCCGCTGCGTGATCGGATGGGCCTATGGGTGTGGTAGCTGCAAGGCTCGACGTGCTGCATCTCTCTGTTCTTAACACACGCTTTTCATTCTTTAGACCCCTTGCTGATCTAGATACCGTTGTTGTGGCATGTGAGTGGGTGTGCGTGCTGGTCGGCGGTCTCACTCTCCCCACTCCCTTCGGCAGGAAAGGAATCAAGACACGCTCTTTGGAAAGGGTTTCTCATGATCGTCGTGAGACGTATGGGATGGCTCCTCTCGCACTCTGTATGTGCGTGCACGCTGTTCAACTGCTGCTGCTGCTGTGTCCAGCTGCACAGAGCATCTCCATCCTTCATTGAATGGCGACGCTCTTTTCGGTAGCGAGTTAGACCAGTAGCGGTGATGGTGTCCATCTCACCTTCTCCCTCACGGCCTCCTCTCTTTCCCCCTTTTCGGCAACATTTTCCGTTCCTGACCCATCTTGAATCGCGCTTCTCCAGCACACTTTCACCAGTCCCGCCTCGGCCGTCACCTTCATCTTCACCCTCTCTCTTGCACTCGCTACGCAGCTGCTGTGCATCTTCTTATATATTTTATTTTACTCGCATCTATCTCAGGGCAGATATTCATATCCCGCCGAGCATTGGCATCGCTGATCAACAGGATCCCCCTACCATCCACCGTGTCGTGTGACAGCAAACCATCACCATACTCCACTCGCTCCGCTCGTTGTCTTGCCTCTCCCTCATCACGCGCCATTACCTTCACACGCAAACGCATACGCACACACCCACCAAAGTGAATTCTTGCTTTTCTTATTCTTCTTATTGTGCGTTAGTGATACGTGGCGAGGATTCCCCCACCCTCCGTCATGAGCTCGTCATCTGTTACCCCCGAGCAAGTGCTGGCTTTTACCGCCCCCACGGAGCGGTTTCTGTGCCCACTCACGGCGAACAAGTACGGCGTCGAGTTTTACCAGTTCACCATCCGTGATATCGAGCAAAACAAGGTACTGTTCGAGGTCGGCGAGGCCCCGGATGGCTCCGCGGATGGGAACGTTAATGACATGTTGGCCCGCGTGGCGCAGCTGTCTGAGGAGGAAGCCGCGGCTGCCCGCACCATCCGCTACCGCTTTGCCCCTTCGTTTCTGCGCAAGTCCGCCGTCGGTGCGAAGCTCGTCTTTGGCGTCAACGGCGATCAGCCAGTGCCCAAGTTCCGCATGATTGAGCGTCACTACTTCCGAAATGTGCTGATCAAGTCCTTCGACTTCGAGTTCGGCTTCTGCATTCCGCACTCGACGAACACATGGGAGGCCATCTACGACATGCCCAGCCTGAACCCGGAGTGGGAGGAGGCCATCGTCGCCAGCCCCTTCGAGATGGCGAGCGACAGCTTCTACTTCGTAGGCAACGAGCTCATCATGCACAACAAAGCATACTACGCGTACGACGGCGAGGAGCCGTAAGCTCGCTTGTATTGGTGGACGTGGCCGACGGAGTGGCGCATGTGACGAGGTGCGGTCGAGCAGCGCAGAGCACAGTGCCCAGAAGGCGATTCGCTCCTTCTCCGTCCTGTTCGTCCTGTCGGTCACCGGTGCGCCGCCGCTGTCTGGGCCACTGTAGGCGCGATCTTTCTCTTCCGCACTCTCTGAGTAGATCCCCATTCCATCCTCTTGTTTTTTTCGTTCTCTATGTGATGTTTGCGCAATGAACAAGGCGATGGTTTTGAGGGGACTGAAATCATTCGCTTTACTAGCAGTGGCAGCACGGAGTGCAGATGGCGTGCGGCCTGCTGCTGCGCTAGCAATGTGGTGCCCCTCCACCCTCGCCTGCTTTTTCTTTGCTTTGAGAGCGGCCGTCTCGGCGTTGTGCCCGATATGCCACGCGAGACTCGCGGATCTCTCGAAGAAAACCTCATTTCACGATATGACCTTGCACGCAGTGACGTGATTACGCACACCTCACTCGCGCTGCATGGGCTTCCTCCTCCCCCGTCGGGTCTTTGTGGCTGCCCCCTGTGCCCCTTCAGAACGACAAGCTGTGAGCTCATTGTGCGCAGGCACATGTCTATCCACGGGCCGCCTTCCTCTCGGCCCACCTACTCTTGTGAGCGGCGAGTGTATTGAGAGGGTTTAGTGCCCCATACCCCTGCAGACTCATGCCAGCGTTCTACCTGTCGCGACACATGCAGGCAGGCTTACCTCCCTCCCCCAGACAACAAGGTCGTCTCGGAGCAGGCCCCATGATCCGAAAATGTGTGCACTGTGCGCCAGCGCTGTCAAGCATGGTCGGCGTGGTGTATCGCACCCAGGCGGAGGAGCATCCAGATGTCGGAAGGGCAAGAGTGGCTCACGAAAGCAACGCGGGAGCGATCAATACCGATGAGCCCCAAAATGCGTGTGTGCAAAACATGCGGCATCTCCTGTATCCGACAGGATGGGGCTGATGAGGCAAAGATATCGGCTGCATGACGTGAGCACCCCGAACCTGCACCATCGAGCCCACCAGACTCGAATGTGGAGAGCTTGCACACCATGTTGTGGAATGCCGCTACTTGAAGCTGCTCAGAGCGAACCATGTCATGCAGGCAGCGGCGCACACGGTCGCAGAGAGCCGTGGCCTGAGGCTGGCCAACCTCCTCCTTGAGCCCATCCGGCATGCACGTAGACCAGCCCCTACTAGCAGCACGACGTACGCCCCCGCCTCCGCCCTCGAGCAGGACGCTGCACGCGGCCCAGGTGGGCTAAGGCGTGCAGCGCAGCCAGGCCCGTGTGGGGCCGATTGCGCTGCAGGTATGCGAAGAAGGGAGGGGGAAAGACAGGAAGAGTCCGCTGGACGCATGGGCCCGATTCGACGGCCGGATGGCTCTTCCTAGACGCCGAGGATGTAGCTCGCAGTGCGGCAGAGGCTGGTGGGCTGTGGCTGTGCGTGCGTGTGCTTGCGGACTTGCTCGTGGGTGGAATAGGGGTAAGTTGAAAAGAGAAACCCAGGTGCGCTGTTCAAGAAGGTCGCGAGGGGCGAGAGGGAAGGTGAAGGTGAGGGTGCTTGATGGACGGTTTGAAGGGGGAGAGAGAACCAAAAGGTGGTGAGATGCTGTGAGCAGTGGTGTGCTGTTCCACACCAAAACCACAAAAAAAAACGAACTGTGGAAACGAAAAGAAAACTGGCGCTGCGCGACACTCGCTGTTTTCGTCTTTGCCCCCTTCTCCGTGGTGTTTGCTCCCCCTTTCCTTTCCTTGCGCTTTACGTGCATACTCTGCTATGTGCGTGTGCGAGTAAGTCCCATTCCCTTTTCTTTTCCTCACCCTCGTCGTCGTCGTTATGTGTGTCGCGTCTATCCCTCTCGGGTGTCTGTGCATGATGTCACCTGAGGAGGGCGGCTCTTTCTGCCCTTTTTTTTTGTCTTCTTTACGCCGTTGCGCTTCTCATATATGTATACATGTGTGTGTGTGTGTGCATGTGCATGCTTGTGTATGTGTATATATGTGTATGTGCGCGTTTTGGCGTATGATAGGAACGCTTTTTTATGAGCAGCCACGGGATTCAAAAGGAAAATGATGAACAGCAACAACAAGTAAAGTATGCACCACAGGAAAGAAATCCGAGTGCGTGAAGAACACGGAAGCCAGATGAAAGCGGTGCTCTCGAGCGCGCACACAGACACAGAGACACCGACAGCAGCGACTGCAGGTTGGCGTGGAATGATGTAGCCGCTTATTCATGGAAGAGGGGCAAAGGGCGCCGGGTCAGGAATACGACGACGCGCGACCTGCGCAGATACAGCTGCCTTTGCGTGTGTGTCTGTGTGTGTTGGTGTGCAAAAACCTTCTCTCGCCTTCGTAGTTTGTGAGCGGAATGACAGATGCATAGGCTGCGGCTAGGATACCCACGCATGCGCGCGCGCTCACAAGAGGATGCACACCTTCTTTCTCCTGCTCTCCCTTCTCTTCATGTCCGCTGTATTCTTCGACTGCGACTGCTCTCGGCACCATCTTGCTTCGCGCGCGAACTTATACACTCGCTGAACGGTGCATCATTCTGTTTCTCCCTTCGTCTTCACACCCCTCTCGCTCTTGCTTTACAGCACTCCCACTCAAACTTTTTTTTTGGCGAGGCTACTTTGCTTGCTTGCCCGTTTTCTCTTCTCGGCGCTCGATCCACTGGGCGACCCGGAATTTGTGCCGCGTGTGCCGCAGAGGTAGATGAACTCTGCGGCTGGCTGAGGCGTCTATTTGTTGACGGGCTCTTGGTAGAATGGGCATGCGTTGAAATACGGAGACACTTCTCTATCTCGTCCTATCCTGCTCAGGTCTTCTTCAGAGCTGTTACCTCTCGCCCTCTTCTCTATTTTCACAATCGCCGTTCTTGTCGTTGTCTTGGTTGCAGCAGCTGACACACAGCGTATACTGGCTTCTATACGCGCACGCGAGTGTTTCTCTCTCGTTCTTCACCATCTGTGCTTGATCTGATCACAGACTAAAGCGCGATCGTCCATACGGGTTTGCATCGCCACACCCAAAATGATGGCGGTGGCGCCGACGCAAGACGTGCCATCGGTGTCTTGCGGCGCGTCAAGATTGCCTGAATCCTTTTCGACACCGTCAAGCTCTCCACTGCAAAACCGTTCTGGCGCTGCTGCGCACCCCGGGAGACGGCTTTCAGAGTTCCAGCCGCCTCACAGTACCATTGCTACTCTCGTCGCGGGCATGGAAGAGGACGGAGCTGTAGGCTTTCTTCCCTTCTGTGTGCAACGCCTGCGCGGACCAGGTAGAGTGCGCCGCGTTCCGCCAGGCACGGCGTACCGCTCTGCTGGCGCGCTGCTGCGTCGCCTGCTGCGCTACAACGAGGATGGCGAGGTGCGCGTAGAGGTGGTGCGTGAGGCTGTCGGCGGAATGAGCCTTGGCGCTGGGTACACGGAAGGACGGCAAACTACCGCTGCTGTAGCAGCGGCATCAGAAGAGCTTCGGGAGGACCCGCAGCACCAGCATCAGCAGCAGCAGATTGCCGTAACGCAGCGCTCACAGCCGAAGAACCAGGATACCAAGAGCACCCGCACGAGAAGCCAAGCTCGACGCGAGCGTGCTTCCATTTTGGCGATGGAGACGGAGCGACGGTACGCTGCCGAGCAGGAGTCCAGATTGTCGTTTCTTTTACAGGCACTGCCACTGCTCCGCGTGGTGCCACCGCAGTGTCTGCTGCAGCAGGCCTACACGGAGGAGCTAGTGTCCGAGCCTGTGAGTGACGTGTTCACGCCACCGAACATAAGCAGAAGCTTCAACCCTAGCCCGCCAGCATCGTCGTCAGCCGTCGTGGCTCACAGAGATCCGTCGCAGCTGGGTTCGGGCAGCAGCAGCAGCAGTGATGTGGACGGTGATGGACGAAACACAGGCGGTAACGGCGGCCAGCGTGGCGCCGCGACGGCGACGAATTCTTACGTACGCGGCGCCTACAGACTCGGCCTCGGCTTTGCAGTTCTCCTCACCCCCGAGGAGGCGGCTGAGTTACACGAGACACCGCCGCGCCGAACATTAGTACAACCCGCCAGTACCGCCGCCACTGCTGGCGGCAGTGGAGTCGGCGACGGCAAGGACCGCACTTCCTCGCTCAACCTGCTTAGCACTGTGAATACCACGGCAGCTCCCAGCAGGGCTGAAAGCTTGCTCACCACCGTCCATGAGGAGGCAGCGTCAACGCGTGCAGCAGCGACGAGCCGCAGCACCGACGTTTTAGCAGGGAAGCCGTCAGTATCCGTGGAGGTGGCAGCCGAGAGCGCGCAGGCAGCAGCAGCTGCAGCAGCAACTCTCAACGGCATTGTCATCGACAGCGGCTTTGGCGTCACTATCAAGGTTGGCGGCTCCTGCGACGAGCCCAACTCGCTTCGGTGTGTCGCGTGGGGTGGCTGCCGCCCAGCATTGCTGCGAGCGGTGGTGTGGCGGTTGCTGAGCGACTACGCGCCTGCCGCCGTCACGCGGCAGAAAGCGGAGCTGCAGCGCAAGCGCCGCCAGTACGAGGGCTACACGCGGCAGTACTGTAGCGCTCTGACGATGCTGTCGCTGAGAGAGTCGCCGTCGACATTGCCATCGATGTTGCCGCTGTCGTGCTCACACGGGGGTGGCGGAGCTGCCGGCGCTCCTGGCCTTCGCGAGGCGGCATCACTGTCACGGCTGCCCGGCAACGGACTACCACCGAACAATGGCCATGGTCTGACACTCAGCGGCGGCGCATCGTCCACGTCGGCGGTGACGTCCCTCTCGCCCTACGAGCGCGCTATTCTCCAACAGATGCTGCTGGACCTGCCGCGCCACCAGTCTCCCATCTTTCATGCCGGCCGCTCCCTAGCGGGCATGGCGCGCTGCTTGTTTCTCTGGTCCCAGCGGCACCCTGCCGTCGGCTACGTGCAGGGCATGGATGACGTGGTCGCAGTTTTCTATCATGTCTTCCTTGCGGACGCGCTGCGGCAGCTCGCGCGGGTGTCGGCGCAGGCTGCCACGTGCACGCGTGCGTCTCACCGCCAGACGGCCACGCACGAAGGTGCTCGGAGAACAAGCGGGACGGCAGCGGCAGCTCGCTTGGACAGTGGAAGCGACGACGGCGAGGGAGACGACAGTGACGATAAAGCTGCCTCGGCGAACGGCGCGGAGTTGGGCAGCATGGCCTGTGACAAGGGCACGCGAGCCGTTATGCGTCTGCTGGTGTCGTCGCTCTCTGCCTCGGTGCAGCGGACATCCTGGTCTTCCACAGCCGCGTCGACACCGACGGCGTTGGCGACGCCAATCACCATGACGACGCTCGGCACGCCTGCCACACGGGCCACCACAGCTGCGGCGCTCTCCCCCTACCTTTCCGAGGAGGACCTTGACGTGCTGTGCGACACACCCGCCGCTCTGGACGCGATGCTGGCGGAGTTACCGGAGAGCTATCTGACGCAGGTCGAGGGTGACACGTACTGGTGCGCCGGCCGTGTTCTGTCGCTGCTGCAGGACAACTTCATGCCGGGCCAGCCGGGCATCTTACGCAATGTACGTCGCCTTGAGGCCCTCGTGCGCGCTGTCGACCCTTCTCTCATTGCCTTCCTGGACGGGTATGGCTTGACTGTGATGGACGGCTGCTTCCAATGGCTGCACTGTCTACTGGCACGTGAGCTGCCGCTGCCGCTGCTGCTGCGTCTGTGGGATTGCTACCTGGCGATCGGGATTGGTGGCGATCGTGCGCCACCGACGACTGCAGCGGCCAGCGGCGCTCACACGACTTCTTCGCTGGCCGCCACCGTGGCAGCGCAAGGGTCCTCAGCGAGCGACGAGGAGATCATGCACTTCCACGTTTGTGTGTGCTGTGCGTTGCTCCGCAATCTGCGCTCCAACCTGCTCGATAACTCCTCGCAAACTTCCACTCTGAATGCACCAGCGGCGACTAGCGGAAGGTGGGGCGCGGCGGCTCTCGCCACGGTGCTGCCCATCTTCGGCTCGCGCACCACACACCAGGAGGGGAGCAGCGCGGCGGCACCTTCAGCAGCAGACGCAGCCGCATGTTCGGGCACGTCTTCGACAGCTGAACCGCCTATTGACGTCGTGATGAACGCGCTGAAGCATCCGTTCGAGGCGCTCTTTCCCCAGTACGCGTCCGCGAAGCAGGAGCAACAGCATCCGCTGGATAGGGAAGACAAGCATGAGCGGTGCGGCGAGCGCGCACGGGCGCGGACGTTGGAGGCGGCGATGCGGTGGCTGGACATCCTCATTGCCGACGCTTACTGCATCTGGCGGAAGCATCCGATGCATGGTTGAGGTGCATCTCTGGCATAGGGGCGCTTACATGTGTGTAGGTGCTCTCTGCCTTCCAGCTAGTGAAGTACACCGGTGCTGAGGCGGCGATGTGAGCGTCCCTGTGAATGCGAGGAGGGGATGGTGATGGTGATGAAGGAGGATAAGGAGAGAGCGTGTTGCACCAGTGTGCGAGAAAGGCGAGTGCGCGAACCCCGGCACAAACCCAAGCGCTCCTCTCTCTTTTCTTCCCTTGCGTCTTTGCTGACGTGTACTCGTCGTGCGTGTGCGGCTCCATATTTGTTGAGCATGGCGTACTTCTCTGCGGCCCTTCCTCCTTCTACTGCCTCTTACGCTGTTTCGCTTTCGCCGCTGTATCTCTTCTCCTTCGACCGCATCCCTACCAGCTCACGCCGCACGCTGTCTTGATACTTGCTTGCGAGATACGGCGACGGCAACTTGCTGCTCCCAGGGACACGCCAGCTCACATAAACGCGGTTTGTCTGCCTGCCTTTGCATTCCTTTCGGTGCCTCTTGCCATTGTGTGCGCTCTCCCTCTTCTTTGGTGACAGTGATGGTTTCTGAAGGTCCGAAGCAAACAACTCTACTCGCCCCACCCGACGTGCACGCAAGCATACAAGGCAGCACCTCTGAAGCCCATCTTACGCACGAGCCCTCTTTTCTTCTTGCTGCGCCATCTTCCGCTCTTTCTTCGGATGGCAGCGCAGCGCCGTGTGTAGATTCATGCTGCACCGTCTGCATCTCTCGCTGTCTCCATCGTCTCCCTCTCCGCTGGTCGAACGCAACCTTGCTGAGGCTTCTCTTCGATCTTCACCCGTTCGCAGTCGCTGAACACGCCCTCACCACGCTTGCACACGGTGACGAAAAGGAAAGAGTGCGAGGAGCTACATCTAGGAGAGCGCGCGTGCCCGCGAAGCTCCTCCATCCTCGCCCCACTGCTCTCTCGCTCTACCTCCCCCCACACACATACACACACTGCGTGCTTGGAGCCTGCGGCCGTACTGGCGGCATTCGCGCTTGAACCACAGCGACCCGTCCTTTCCCTCCTCTACTCGCCCACCCCTTCAGTCACGACACAGCAGTACCGCAGACGAGCAGAATGGGCGTCAAGTCCAAGAAGAAGGCCAAGACCCGGTTGGACGCGTACTACCGGCTGGCCAAGGACCAGGGGTACCGCGCCCGTTCTGCCTACAAACTCATCCAGTTGAACCGAAAGTATGATTTCCTCGCCAAGTCGCGCGTCCTTGTCGACCTCTGCGCCGCGCCTGGTGGCTGGTGCCAGGTGGCGGCGCAGCACATGGCGATAGGCTCGAAGATCGTCGGTGTCGATCTTGTTCCGATTGCGCCGATCCGTGGCGTCAAGACGTTCGTGGGTGACATCACAGATGACAAGACGCGCAAGATGATCGTCACGTACCTGAAGAAAGAGCCGGTCGACTGTGTCATTCACGATGGTGCGCCAAACGTCGGCGGTGTGTGGTCGCGCGATCTCTTCGACCAGAACGCGCTCGTGCTGGCGTCGGCCAAGATGGCGTGCTCCATGCTTAAGGCGAACGGCTGGTTTGTCACGAAGGTGTTCCGCTCGCCGGACTTCCACAACCTCCTCTGGGTGTTCAAGCAGCTCTTCGAGAAGGTCGAGGCGACGAAGCCGCAGGCGTCTCGCATGGAGTCTGCCGAAATCTTCGTCGTCTGTGCTGGCTTCAAGGCACCCAAGAGCATCGATCCCGCCTTCTTCAACCCGCAAAAGGTCTTTGCGGAGGTCGGCCAAGAGAAGATCGTCTCCGCCTCCGGCATGCTGGTCGCCCCCAAGTCGAATGTGCCGACGGGGTACGACGAGTTCGCTACCGTTTCGCACCACGTTGCGTCCTTCTCCGATTTCCTCAACGCTGATGACCCGAAGGTGTTCCTAAAGACGCACCACGAGCTGCGCTTCAGCGACGACGCGGACAAGGAATACCTCAAGTCGAAGAGCTCCAAGAAGGAGCTGGTGTATCTCTGCGGTGATCTTCAGCAGGTGGGCGAGGCTGATCTTCGGCGCATGCTGCGGTGGCGAGAGCAGCTGCTGCGCGAGAAGACCCACCGCATCCAGGTCGACGCGGCAGGCACTGAGGAGGGCGGCGACGTGGACAGCATGGCCGGCGGCAACGGCAGCGACGACGAAGACGACGAAGATGACGGCAAAGGGAAGCGCGACTACCACTTCGACTTCGACAGCCCCGAGGGCGTCACGCAGATCGCGCGTGAGCTGCTCGAGATTCGGAAGAAGAAGGCCAAGGAGTTGAAGAAAAAGCAGAAGAAGGTGGTGGATCGAAAGCTGAAGCAGATCAAGGGCCTCATCAACTACGACCCCAACATGAGCGTCGAGCATATGACGGAGGCGGATGGGCTCACCTACAAAGGCACGAACACCGACGCCTTCGACGATGACGGCGACGCCGCGGCAGGCGGCGAGGACGGCGAAGCCGATGAGCTGGATCACTTCACTGTGGAGCAGCTCGGGCTTATTCCGGAGAAGGAGCTGGCCCACATCATGGATAAGACTTGGACGGAGCCGGAGGACCGCGGCAACGACCCGCTGAACCCGGTCATGTCGGTCAACCTCGCCTCCCAGGACGACTGGGACTTGGGGGACAAGAAGGACGGCGACGAGTCCGAGGCCGAGGGCGACGACGATGGCGTGCCGCACTCCGCCCAGCTCGTTGAGGGGGAGGAGCACTTCATGGATGTCGACAACTACGGTAACTACGTCCCGGCGCAGCGCTCGACGCGTGTGACGCTGTACGAGGCAGGGCTGGAGGGCTACGAGGACAGCAACGACGCGGAGGCCGCGGACGAGACGCCGGCGTCCAAGAAGAAGCGTGCAAAGGCAGAGAAAGACGCAGCGCAGCTGGAGGAGGCGGGTAAGAGCAGCAAGTGGGAGCGCCATCAGCTGAACATCGAAAAGGTGTTGAATGACACCTTTCCGAAGCCGAAGGATCACGATCGCGCCAAGAACAAGAAGCGGCAGCGCACCCTAGAGGAGGAGCGCATCATCATGAGCGTGCCCACGGAGATGGCGGACCCGGACAAGCGCAAGCACGTGCGCACGCGCTTCGAGGACAAGGACGACGACGACAGCAGCGACGACTCTGTTAGCGAGCTGTCTGCGGAGCTGAGCGACGGCGACCTCGACGACTACGAGATCAACCGTGGCCGCGAGGACTCGCGCCGCAAGCGCAAGCTGATCCCTGACATAGGTAAGGTGACTACCCAGGAGCTCATACGCCAGCAGCGGAAGCAAACCCTGCACGACAACAAGGAGGTTCGTAAGCAGAACAAGCGAAACAAGAACAACACAAACAGCGGAAAGAATTCCAGTGGCAAGCAGGACACGGAGTTTGAAGAGATCCCGATTGCCATGACGGATCCCGACATCCGCGCTCGTACGCTGGCAATCGCGCAGAAGATGCTGGACCCCAAGGCGCGCCGCGAGATCCTCGACGCCTCTGTCAACCGCTACGTCTTCAACGACGACGATGACCTGCCGGACTGGTTCGTAAAGGATGAGCAGCGCAACTGCCGTGTCGTGCTGCCAGTGACCGCGGAGGAGATCGAGGAGCAGCGCCGCCGCTTCCAGGAGCTGAACGCGCGACCGAGTCGCAAGGTGATGGAGGCGATGGGCCGCAAGCGCCGGAAGGCGCAGCGCATGCTACGCAGCTTGATTGACAAAGGCAAGGCTGACCCTCGCGCGCGCGAGAAGGCTGAAAACCTGAGCGTGCGCAAGCTGATGCGTTCGCAAGTGGTGAAAGGCCAGGGAAAGAAGAGGCACAAGTACCTCGACCGGCAGCTGATGGGCCGCATGCGGCGCGAGAAGCAGAAGCTGAAGCGCCGGAAATAGGGTGCACACGTGTGCTTGTGCTTGTGCTTTTCACCGTGCGCCGGGGCCTGCCTCCGTGCCTGTATGCCTGTGCGTTCGCGTGTGTGTGTGCCTGACACTGTCTCTCGCTGCCGTGTATGGGCGCGTTGGCTTGCTGTGATATGGGCAAGACTCGGTTAAGTTGATGTCTCCTTTTTTTTTTCATCGGAGCATTTCGCCACCCCTCTTTTACGGAGTGTGCGTACGTGCGCCCTGTTGCTGTGTTGTCCTTGCGTGTTTCTCTTTTTCACTTGTGCATGGGTACATCTTGTTTTCTTTGTCGTGGCGTCGCGCAGTCTGAGCCGACGATGCTGCACTATCAGCCCTCCCTCTGAATTCACTTCCCTTCCCGCCCCGCTTCCTTCACACACACACACACACACACACGTGTACGCGCACGCACCGCGGACTCTCTCGCTCTCGCTCTCTTCTGTTTTGGTTGTCGCTCTCCTTCCTTTGTACGCCTAAGCGTGTTAAGCCCGTAAGCCACCGTGGCGTTGAGCGCAACAGGAAAAAAAACCGAGTCACGCACACGCACACGGAGAAACGGAGAGAAAAAGGGGGCCCGACGCGACGCTCGACGCAACCGGACGTCTCTTCGTCCCCCCAGCGCAAGCGTGCATGCTTGCACGTACAACTACACACACCAGCTCAGCAGGTGTGTGTTTCCACTCACCTCCAGCTATGAAGGATCAGCGGCAGCGGTGCCCTTTATGTGGGCATGGCAGCATGTGATGACGGGAATTTGGAGAGGAGACAGGGCTCGCACTCGCCCGCGTGCGCCTCCGCCTTTACGCGACAAGCAAAGCCAAGTCGCGACTCTTCTCTCAATTCTTTCTGCTCTGTTTTTCTTAGATCCACGTCGCCTCCTCTGTCTGCCCGTCGTTTCTCTCTCTCTCTCCTTCCCACTCGCCGGGATCTCTGCGCATGAGCGTGTGTGCGTGCACGCTGATAACGATGACGACCATATGCCCCACTCCCTCTCTCTCCTCATCCTCCCTGCACATGTCACATGGGGGTTTCCGCATCAACGATCACTGGCGAAAAAAAAAACATGTACTCGTCCCAGATGGCTGAAGCGCAGTTCTGGAAAGCATCGCAAGGCACACCCGGACGCACACCTCCCCCCCCCAAAAAAAAATAAGAAATGGGCAAATACACCATGCTGCACAACATCAACAAGGTGTTGTGCGTTATGCTCGATGATGGCCGTACCGTTACTGGCAAGCTGCTCGTCTTTGACAAGCACATGAACGTCGTTCTTGGCGACGCGGTCGAGGAGCGGCCGCAGTCGAAGAAGATGGCTGAGGAGGGCGTCTCGCCAAAACGCCAGCTGGGGCTTATCTTGCTGCGCGGCGAGCACGTTGTGTCCGTCACAGTGATGAAAGGTAGCGAGAACGGTGGCAGCGGGGCTGTGGCGAATTTTGGCGGCGCTCCCAAGTCGGCGAAGGCAACCGCCGTGAAGCGCAAGCGCGGCGCGTAACGACGAAAGTCAAACTTGGCACCTAAAAGCTGAGGGGTGAGGTGAGCTGTCTCGTACCGCTATGTGTGCTCAGAAGCATCCTAACCTCTCTCTTGTGTGCCCGCCTACAGTCAAACGTTTGCGTTCCCATGTATTCACACCCCCGCGCGTGTTGAGTGTACACGCGAATGAGTTGGTGCTGATGGTGATGATGTCTTTCCGCCCTCCCCAATCCCCCTTTCTTTCTCTGTCCCGCCTTGTGTGTGTGTGTGTATGCGCGTGCGTGTGTGCACCTCACCCCTCGCACGCGCACACAGGGGGCGAGGGGCACAGAGGCGATGAGGGGGTCGATGCGCTGTAGGAAATCAGAAACAGGACGATTTAGTGCAAAACGACAAGAAGCGAAAAAGGCGAGCGCCAACGAATAACCGCCGGATGACCCCTTTCGCTGTGCGTCTGCCCATCGCCTCGAGGCGAGGGCCGACCTGCCTAACTCTTCCTTGTCAGAGAGGCGCGTGCGTGCTCATGGAGCATATGTGCGAGTGTGTGATTGTATGATGACACGAAAAGAAGATGAAGAGTAGAGAAGCATGGTGTAGCGGCGCCGTTGACAGCTGCTGCTTCTCTCACCACCCGCCCCTTACGGCTTTGCATCCACCTCCCTTCCTCCATTTCCATTCTCATTCCCGTGCACGCACGTGTGCACATGAGGGTGATGATGACTGCTCATCCTGTCTTGTCTACGATCTCTCACCTCCCGCTGCTTCCTTTGATCCTTTCCGGTTGTCTCTCGTCCTCCATCTCCCTCGTATCACGCGTGCCAGATTACTGAGCGGACATCTGTTGCCCAGCCAAGCGCGCGCCTTTTCGTCTGTGGGCTCACCTCGGTGCATCCTCCACTTCCGTCGCAACGTGTTTTGTTGTTCGAAGGGCTGCTCTCTCTCACACAAACACACACACACACAAACACACCGGTATACGGACGTCGGCATATCATCCTGAGGGTCAAGCAAACACGACGTTTCGCGCCGGGGTAGCCACGCGGGGGTTTGTTTGGGTCAATCACCTCGGAAGGGCTCTCCCTCGTACTTGTCGGCAGTGTGCCACCTGCTGCTACTGCTGCTGCTGCTGCTGCTGCTGCACACACACACACACACACCGTTGCTACACTACCCCTCTTTCCCCTTTCTTCGCGACAGACGTGCGCTTGCTTCATCTTCTGTCACTCATCATGGCATCCACCGGCAATGGTGGCGGCAGCAAGGCCGCTGCCTCCTCTTTGTCTCCGCAGAAGGCGGGGATGGCTGCGCCTCTCACGTCGGCGCCGCCCATGACTGCCTCAACCACGTCCCCTTCGCGCCTCAACTCGATGCGCACCGCGAGCTCCTCTGTCTCTTCTAAGAACGCGCCCACCGGGCCGAGCAAGAAGGGTGGCACAGCGGTGAAACCCTCCCCCGAGGTCGACGGCAAAACGGCCGCCGGCTCGTCTGAGCCTGGGCCGCGCGCATCGGTGAACACAGATCACCAAAGCAAGTCGAACGCAAATAGCGTGAACGCCTCCAATGTCGCCGGCAGCACCAACGCTCCGTCCGATAACCGCCCTGATCACGACCGCCGCGGTCGGCGGCAAGAGGGCTCGAGCTGGTTCGACGTGGAGAAGCCTGCAAACGCACATCGCCCCGCCGACAAGGAGCTGAACGAGAATGTGCAGATCGTCCAAGACGACATCCCCGACGCGGAGCAGGCCCATCGCGAGCAGGCGGAGCGGGCACAGCGGCAGAAGGAGAAGCTCGCGCAGCACATCTCCGAGTCACCGACGGGCTTCCAGGCGACGCTGCCACGTCTCAACGAACTCGACGTCACGAACAGCTGGGACAAGTTGCTGCGGATGATGCGCAGCGAGTTCGACATGTCGTGTCTCACGAGCTGCCTGGCACGGGAGCTGGACGAGGATGTCGCGTGGAACCCGGAGATGCTGCTGGTGCAGCTCACCTCCGACATGCTGGACGCGGCCGAGTTGCAGAAGGATGGCGGGGAGGCGTACGTGCCGGTGGACGCCAGCGACATCGGCCAGATGACCGGCGGCGAGGTGGCGCGAAAGCGCAAAGAGAAGCGATCGACGATAACGGCTGCGGGTGCCGCACCAGCGGCCGGCGCTGCAGAAGGAACAGAACGCGAGCCAGAGAAGGGCTCCGAAAAGCCTGCGGCTGCTTCACCGACCCCAGCCTTTCAGGCCGCCGCGTCGAAGGCACTGCGTAAGCAGACCACCACTGATCCGGCTGCCGCGGCGCCTAGCGGCAAAAAGGCGCGCAACACGGACAACGCCGGCTCCACATCGACCGCCAACTCCTCGTCGACCCGCAAGCGATCCGCCGCCGGCTCCAGGTCAGGAGAAGCCGGTGGGGGCGGTGGCAACAACGCGAATGTCTCGTCGTCAACGGCGAAGTGCGATAGCACAGACGACACCAAGAGTACTAAGAGCACTTCTTTGAAGGCGCAAGTGTCGAAGCTCTTCTCGAAGTAGAGCTCTACAGTGAGAGCGCACATGCGCTCTCAGACGACCCACGAATACGTACCTTCCAAACACGCACACGTCTCCTCCTCGGTGTTCGTCTCTCTCTTCATCGCTCAACCTGTCTTGATAGCCACCTGCGTGATCCACAGTCGCTGCTCCCCCCCAGCGTTTGCTCGTTGAATCACATGGGTTTCCACGGTAGATCTTGCGCAGCCCCAATGATGTTCTTTTCTTGCTGATGGCGTCCATCTTCTTCGTGGTTTTCGTCGTTTCTTAACACCCTCGCGGTTAGCTCGTTGCGTATGCGTGTGAGTTTTGTTTGAGTTTCCTTGCATCATTTTCTGTGATCCATGTATTCCCCGAGAGCACGGCCTACGCGTCCACGCGCGCACGCGTGCAGACACGCACACACCGATATGCACGACGTGTGCACTGCCCCCATGTAGCTGACTCTCGGTCTCTCCCCATTCGTAGACGGGGGCACTCATCTTCCCTGCCTGCCTGCCTGTCTGTCTCTCAAGCACGCGCTTGTGCACGTCAGTGGTTGCGCAGTGGTGGGGAGGGGGGAGGCGGCGGCGGCGGGTGAGTCCGTGAGAAGGGGTGCGTGTGCCTATGTATGTGGGTGTTACCGGAATGGGCACTATCTTCAATGTAGCATTTCAGTTTCCAGTGGGGCAGGCCGCTGACCAGTTGTACCGAACGCGTTCCTCCTAGCGAGCGGGTGCATCGACGGGCAATGAACATGAAGAGACCGAAGTCGATCCGTACAACACAGAAACGCTTCTGAGGTCATGTGCGTCGGCTTCGCAGCGTGCGAGCTGGTCACTGTCGACGCTGTAGCGGCAGGGCGGGAAAGGCAAGGACAGAGGCGAGGGCGCTGTCGGTAGCACGGACATACACACACACACACATGCAGCGCGGGGAAAAAGAAGTTAGTGCCGATGGCGGTAGCACAGCAGCACCCCTCGACGTGTCCCGTGCTTTATGTGTGTGTATGTCCGTGCTACCGACAGCGCTCTCGCCTCTGTCCTTCCCTTCTCCTCTGTATCTGCTCAAGGCTTGCGTCGATTCTGTCGCCGAGCTTGCGTACACTCAGCCGTGCCTACGAACTCTCACATCCGCAAGTGAATCCATGGCCAGTGCACTTCACGCTTGACTCCACCTTCTCCGTCTCTCCTCTCTCCATTTTCCCGCCCGCCCCTCTTCCTCGGGGCCGCCTACAAACGACCTCGCCTCCCTCCTGTCCCCGTTGTACACCCGCACACACGTCCTGCACGTTCCATCCTCCTCTGTATCTCTTCCCCTATTTCTTGTCGGTGCTGCATCAGCATCTTCACACGCTTGGAATGAAGAAGGTCCTGGTACTGAACGGCGACTCGTACGTTGGCCGCCATGTCGTGAGGGCCTTCCATCAGTCGTACGAGTATGAGGTCGAGATCACGCGCACTCGCACTGGCGAACGAGCGGCGACAGCGGTGAATGCGGTGATGAGGGCGACCTCGAGTGACTGGCTGTGGGGCCAGATGAAGGGCCTGTGGGACTCGCTCGAGAAGTCGCTGGTCGCCGCCGCGGCCGACGCCGCGGACGACTCTTCTGTCATGGTCACAGGGGGATCGCACCACAAAAGTACGCGGCATGCTGCGCCCGCTGCTGGTGCGGCGCAGCTGCCTACATCACTGCCACGCGCGGGCTTGTCTGCGGAGGAGCGAAATACGTTACCGGCGGACATCCAGTTTTGCGTGAGCAGCATCGTTCCCAAGCACAACGACAACACGGAGGAGTTTCGGAAGCGTCTGCTCGCCAACGACGTCGTCATTGCGGTCCTTCAGGACGACACGTACGAAGCCATGTGTGCCATTCGCATTCTCGCTGGGACGCACTACGATGTAGAGAAGACATTTGTGCTGGTGTCATCGGCCGTGACGTGGGCGTACACACTGACATCAGAGCGCGCGCGTGCCCGTGCGATGCGGCAGTGGGAGCGCGAGGAGGAGCGAAATGCCTTCTTGGAGGAGCTCCTCGACGCTGAGGATGAGGAGAACGACGACGGAGATGCCCTCGGCGAGGGCGCTGCTGCCGTGGCGGAGAGAGAGGCGCGTCGTGCCGCACGTCGCAGAGAGCTAGAGCAGCGCCTCCCTCTCTCTCTGCGCGAGCCTGCCGCCGGCGAGGACGAGGCCGAGCTCCGCGAGCTTGTCCCGGACCGAGTCTTCACCGACGACGCCTACGCTCAGCGTGTGCCGCACCCGCGCTTTCAGCACTGGCACTCGCTGGAGCACCTCGTGAAGCGCTCCAACACCGAGACGCTGCACACCTACGTCGTCTTCGCTGGCCTCCCGTACGGCGCTGGCGAAGGGTCGGACATGCTGTTCGGGCTCCTGCGCAGCGCCTGGCACCACCAGGTTCTGCCGCAGTACGGTGCCGGCGTGAATGAGATCCCCATGATCCACGTGCAGGACTTGGCCTCGATCCTTTACAAGGTCGGCAGCGCCTACGACGTGCTTGGGGAGCGGTACATGTTCGCCGTTGACCAGGGCCACATCACGCAGCGGCAGTTGCTGCAAGCGGTGCAGGCGCGCTTTGGTGGGTCCGTGCAACCAGCTGTCGCGGTGTCCCCGTCAGTGGCCAACGCTACCGCAGTGGATTTGGTGCGCCTCGATCGGCTGGAGCTGCCGCCGCCGACCAGCCCTCAAGAGCTTTTCGCCGCGTTTGGCAACAAGCCGTGCTGGGGCGACGGCGGGGCTCTCTTGACCGCCCTAGTGCTCTCCGACATCCAAGCGGAGCCCTCCACTGTGCTGACGATGCACGCGGAGGATGATTGGGTAGCCCTCGATGGCTTCCTTGCGACCCTTGATGTGACATGCGCGCAGTTCCGCGCTGCGCACGCAGATGCATTCAAGCCGATCCGCGCCCTCATCACCGGGCCACCGCTGAGCGGGGCGGAAACCGTTGCCGCTCTACTGGCGCAACGGTGCCGTGCGCCGTGCGTGTCGCGCGAAAACATCGTTGCGGACTATAAAGCGCACGTGGCAGATGTACGCGCCGCGCTGCGGGGCCTGCTTATGCGACGCCTACAGCGCCGTCGTGCCAGGGTGCAAGCTCGGCTGGTGCGTCAGGCAGCGGAGGAGAAGGCCGCTGGGCGCCTGGCAAAGGAGGAGCAGCGGCGCCAGAGGCGAGAGGAGCGGCAGCAGCGCGGCGACACAGACGATGACAGCGGCGGCGAGGAAGAGCCGGACGAAGAGGGGGCGGCGACTGAGGGGGAGAGTGAGGTCGGCGGCGCGGCGTCTGGGGTGGCCTCCGGCGCATCTCTGATATCTATCTTTCTTCCAACGACCACCAAAAGCGCTGATAGCGGCAGCGACGATGAGGAGGAGGTCGCGACGCAGCCACAACAGCAGCAGCAGCCTCTGCGGCCTATTGCGCTGGTTGTGAACGAGGCATACATCCGCGGTGCCGCCGACGCCGACGCCGACGGCGACGAGGAGGGCGGCGCCGGGATCGATGAGGAGCAAGAGGAGGATGAGGATGAGGAGGAGGGCGGCAACTGGCTTGCACAGCTCGACGCACAGGATGAGGCGGCGCAAGCAGAAATGCAAGAGGACCGTGAACTGCTGCCTCCTGTGCCCCTCTCCGCCGCCGCGGGCGACGCAGCGCTGCCTTTACTAGCTCTACCGCCCTTTGCTGCCCGTAGCCGTGGCCGTGCCTTTGCGCGCGATGTGGACCGGCAGGAGCTGCGGTGCATCGCGGCGCTCCGTCAGGAGTACCTTCTCGGTCTGAAGGTGCTGGCGCTAAAGGTGTCGGCAGAGGGACGACTGCCACGTCCGCCGCCCACTCCAGCGGCGTCGGAGGACAATGGCGGATACAACGACGAGGATGGCCGCGGCGGCACCAGCGGTGGTAGCGACGAGGGCAGCGACGAGGGCAGCAGCCAGGACAGCGACGAGGAGGGGGATGAGGAGGTGGCAAGTGATGGCACGCTTCAGGCGTCGCCGGAGGGCAGAAACGACGCCGCCGAGGAGGACGAGGAAGAAGACGACGATTACGAATCGGCCGACCCCGGAGACGACACAAACCCGCTCCTCGCAATCGACCCCGCTGACGATAGCTCCGCATACCTCGACTGCGCGCTCGCCTTCATGTGCCGGTGGCGCCTGCGTCAGTCGGATTGCCGCTGCCAAGGCTACATCCTCAGTGACTTTCCGCAGACGCTAGCGCAGGCCGTCTTATGCTTCCGCGCAAATGGGGCGGAACTCGAGGATGCCGAGCTGCGCCGCCAACGCGCTCTCGCCCCGCTGCTGGCACGCTCTGATGACCACGCTGCGGAAGACTCAAGTGACGCGGACGGCGAGGACGGCGGGGTTCTAGCCCCCATCGATGCGGATTTTCCTCTGCCTGATATTGCCAACATGGAGGAGGAGGAGCTGCTGGCGCTGGAGCGCGCTCATCGCCGTGGCCGCGGTCCGGCAGGTTGCAACAGCGCCGTCGGTGAGGTGGAGTCGATGGACGATTTGACGGAGGGGGTGGCCGCCAGCGGCGACACGGAGACCGTAATAGAGCCTGTGGATGAGTCTCTCTTCGTAGATCATGTCGTGGCGCTCCAGGCCGACCCGGCTGTTTTGCGCGCCACGATGGATGCGCTACAGACAAACCTGGTTGTGGCTGCCGAGCAGCAGGCATCATCGACGTCTCAGAGCGGTGCGGGACCCTCCGCGCAGGGTGCGGCTGCCATAGGGTCGGCAGAGGCGGCGCTTGCGGCGCTTCGCGCCTCGCTGCACACCACCCCATACGTTGCGCAGCTGGAATGGTACATGGATCATCACACCGCCACTTCTCCTCCGACCCAGTCGCTGCTGTCGTGGCTCAGCGCCATCACGACGACACCCGCGCTGGGTGTGCAGCACGCGCGGGTTATCGTTCCCCTTAGCACTAGTGATGATGCCGCTGACGTTGAGGACGCGGACGGCGTCGCTGTAACTACTATGGAGGCTCCCCCGACAACCCGCACGGCGCAGATGCACTTCATGCCGATGTCGGTGCTGAGCACGGAGGAGGTGAAAGCATGCTGGTGCGCGGCGAGCGAGCGGAAGGCGCAAGATGGAGCGAGGGCGGCGGGGGTCGGCATGGACGCACGCATGGTTGCAAACCGCACATGCGGTGATGAGTGCGGATCCGCGTTGGTGGATGCCAAGCTGCCGGTGGCGCTGATGCGGCTCGCACCGCTCTGCTGGACCGGCGCCGCGGCCCCGCAGTCCCCGTTACTTCTCAGCCAGGCTCCTTCTCCCTCAGCGCACACCCGGTGTCCTCGTCACAGCCGCGCCACGTCGCGGCGCACACCACCGCCGGCTGCATCTCTCGCGGCTCTTGCGCAGGATCTATGCGCACGTATTGCACCCGTGCGCCGAGAGCCCACAGCTGCGGCTACGACTACGGCTACGGCGGCTCCAGCAGCATCCACCGAAACGGACGGGGTATCGGACACGAGCGCCAAGACGGCCCCGCCGCTCCTGGCGGACGCCGCGGCACCAGCAGGTCAAGTGGATGTCGCGACAGCATCTGAAACACCAGCCGATGCTGCTTTGAAAGAAGCCGCTGGCAGCATCTCAGACGCAGCTGTTACTGTTGCTGCGGGGGAGGAGGAGCGGCAGACGAGACTTACCGCTTGCTCTGAGGCCGAGGCGTCCCAGATCCTGCACGAGTTGGCCTCCCTGCGTCGTCTGCAGATCGTCGAGAGCAGCCCTGACACGGTGGAGATGCTGGAACTACCGGTGGAGACGTACTTGATGAAGTACGTGCTGCCGAATCTGACTCCTGTCATGACGGACGTGGTGCGCATGCGACCAAACGACCCAGTCTCCACGCTCGCTGACGCCCTCTTCGAGCGTCGCCGCCGCGTGACGCTTTAGTAGGAAGGCGAGTCTACACTGCTGCTGTGGGTGCTTGTGTATGCTCGCGTGTCTGTGTGCGTGTATGTGTGTGCCCACAGCTCTGCTGTCGTGCGCATTTTTGGTGTGGCGCTGCGCTGAGGTTTACCTCCCCTTTTTGTTTCTTTGCCGTTCATCATTGTTGTTCTCTGCATACGTGCACAAGAGAGCCCCAGTCTATTCGTGCGAGTGTGGCGAACTCTCTCTCCCTCTCTGCGTGTGGTCGTGGCTGCCGGGAAAGTGAGTGCGGGTGTCTCTCTCTATCTCACGTGTCTTCCTCCCGTATCGCAGTAACGGGGCGCTTCTCTGACCACCTGCAGGCGGGAGAACAGACACATCGATGTATATATACGCGCACATGCCTTTCGTCTTGATGTATACCTTGCCGCCATCAGTGCCCTAACCCATCACTTGCGCACCCTTTTCCTTGTGTACCCCAGTCCTTGTGCTGATAGATGTACTTGTTCGCTCTTGCGTGTGCGGGTGTGTGCACGCATCTCTTGCGTTACACTGCATCGCCCCTCCCTCCCCCCAACCACAAAAGTAGGCTGGGGTAACGTGAAAAACAACAAGAAAATGAACGCACGGCCGCGTGCGCCAGCAGGTGACTATGCACGGTGCAGCTCTGAAGACATGGGACGAGTGGCTGACAGTGAGGGAAGAGGAGGTGTTGAACGAAGCCCCTCTGCAGCCAGGACGAGAGGGCATGAAACCCTTCTAGCCAGCGGGCAGTGCTGCTAATGTAATGCTTACATGCTTGCTCGCGTGCGCGTGTGTGGGCGTCTTCGCCTGTCTCTCTTACAAGCGCCCATCGTCTGCACCGCCCTCCTCACCATACTGCCCTCATTCTTCTTTGTCCTCTGCTCCCCTCGCCCACACATGCGAACCACGGCCCCCCGTGGTGCTGTGTACTGCACCCTTCATGGAGTGGCAGCGCGCACCCTCCATCGGTGTGCCACATCTCTGTGACCTCTTTTTTCCTTGTATTATAGGTTTCGTAGCCGCGGCTCCGCATGCGCTGACGGAAGACGAGAAGACAAGAATAAGAGCTAAAAACAACTTGCGGCGGAAAGCACCACGTGTAGTCGCACTCATACGTAGAGCGCACCGCGAACAACGCCATGCAGGTCAACTCGCTCTTGGAGCGTATGCGGAAGGTGCGGCAGGAAAAGGCTGCCGCCGCTGCCGCCGCTCCACCAGCAGTGACCAACGCGACCGCCACTGTCCCTGCTGCAAACGCAGCGATCAGAGACGCACCCGTGTCGAGCGCCGCTGACGCGGATACCGCGGGTGGCGGCGGCGTCGTGTCGTCGTCGTTGCTGACAGGTGTGACGGTGCCGGCCCCGCCGCCCGTGTTCGCCTCTCCATCCTCGGCGCGGCTTGAGTACCGTGACAACGCAAAGGATCCGCTCTGTGTGCCCTTCACATGCGACATGATCGTACCAGTTCTGAACGCGCTCCTCAGCAATCAACAGCACAGCTCAACGTCAACTGTTGCCGCTGCCGCTTCCGGAGGCCTTAATGGTGCCGTGGTGCCCATGATGACGGAGGCGGTAAACAGCATTGACGCCACTGGGGGCGATACCCGTGACGTGAGTGCATTGAGCAGTGCTTCGGCAGAGATCCCGGGCGCCGGCCGTGACAGCAGCGGGAAGGAGAGCCAGTCTATTGTGGTGGCGAAGGCTGTCGTGCGTATGCGAGAGGTGC
Organism: Leishmania infantum JPCM5; assembly: GCF_000002875.2. Classification (NCBI taxonomy): domain Eukaryota; phylum Euglenozoa; class Kinetoplastea; order Trypanosomatida; family Trypanosomatidae; genus Leishmania; species Leishmania infantum. The sequence goes on along the minus strand of NC_009411.2, from coordinate 832,143 downwards.
TGGCAGCGCAAGGGCCTCCGCAGATGCCCCAGAAAGCGGCAGTGGAGAGCGTGCCATCCATCACCGCCACCGGCACTGCTACTGCTGCTGGCGCGCCGGTCTCTTCTCTTCGCCCATCTAGCGCTTCCTTGTTTGCCGATGCAGCATACAATACTGCCTGCGCCGTGGCCCGCGTCGATGTCTCCGGCGCCGTTCGACCCATCTGCAGGGATGTGAACTACTACACTCGAGTCGGCCGCATCTCGCAGGGTGTGTACGGCGTCGTCTTCCGCGCCGTCACCACGGCGGACTACGAGCGGCAGCATCGGCAACAATCTCGCCACCGCGTGACTCGACCGGGCTCAGCCGCTTCGTCAGCCGCTGCACCGCCAGGGCACGTGCGCACATATGCTCTGAAACACATAAAAAAGATGTGGCTAGAGGACTCGCAGGTTGGGCTTCCGCCATACTTGATGCGAGAGATCGATCTACTGCTGCGGTTGCAGCATCCCAACATCATGGGCGCACTGGAGCTCGTCTTGCTAGACCCGACGCCGGTCCCGCGCCGCCTGGCATCACCACCCAAATCGTGCTCGCCCTCCTCCTCATCGTCGGAGTCGCCATCGTCGTCGTCGTCGTTGTCGTCGGAGTCGCCATCAACCGAGCAGCACGCAGAGGAGGCTGCGGAGTGCGATCGCGCCCTTCGCCGGCTTCGCTCCACGGCGGAGGACACAGCGGGGCAAAACTTAGCGAAGAAGGCGAAGATCGACAACGCCGAAGAGCCACTGCCGCAGCGGGAAGAGGCCCGGCCCGCCACGCAAGCTCAAACTAAAGGTGAGAAAGGCGCTGCTCAGGACGCTGCTGCCACACGTCCGCTGGCCGCCGTTGGCGCTGCAAGCAAGGCGAAGGACGTCTTCCTTGTAATGGACTACTGCCCCTACGACCTGGGGAGTTACATGCGGCGGTACGCGACTGCAGCAGAGCTCTACGGCGACGGCGACGACTGCAAGTCTACTCACGCGAGTGCACAGGTGCCGTACTTCCACATCACGCCACGCAACGCGCATCCGCAGGCGGCGGCGAGCTACGTGGCACGCGCCAAGTCCATCGTGTACCAGATCTTGCGTGCCGTGGCGTTTCTGCACGACAGCCGCATTCTCCACCGCGACCTGAAGACGTCGAACGTACTGCTTGGCGAGGATGGCTACGTGAAGGTGTGCGACTTCGGCCTTGGTCGCCTCTACCGTGAAGGCCAGGCGCTCACCCCCACCGTTGTGACGCTCATGTATCGCGCGCCGGAGCTGCATTTTGGTGTCGTCGACTATTCTCACAAAATGGACGTCTGGTCGGTCGGGTGCATCTTCGCCGAGCTCTTCCTGCGACGTCCTCTTTTCCACGCCTCGACCGACAGTCACCACCTCCTGGCTGTGTGTGAGGTGCTAGGCATTCCGACGGAGGAGTCGTTCCCGGGCTTGTATCACCTTCCCCAGACGAAGACAATGATGCAGTCGCTGCCGCGCTGGAACCGCACGTCGCGGCTGGCGAGCCTCTTCCAACGTGGCGCTGTCCTCCCCACCGTAGCACACGGCGATGTTCCGGTGGCAGCGGAGGGCGCGCTATTGCCTGAAAGCGGGGTGGATCTGCTCGCGTCGGTGCTGCAGTGGAACCCGCGCCGCCGCCCATCTGCTGCCGAGGCGCTGCAGCACCCATTCTTCAAGGAGGAACCGCTGCCATGCGCGCCAGCAGAGCTGATGAGGCCTATGCCGTGGATGGACGCTGCCATTGCTGCTGGTAATGCCGCGCCTTCCGCAGCACTTGTTCCCGAGGATCGGCGTGATCAGCCTGGGAGCCGGGGGTCTCAGGGTTGCCCTTCCACGGCAACACATATGGCACCAAGTACAACTGGACGGCCGTCTTCTGCGAGCGTACCACCAGCTATGCAGCATGTGGCAGACATTCCCAGCGGAGTGGAGGCGACTGTCGCAGCCGTTTCATCAGCGTCTGAAGGCGCAACTGCTGCGTCGCCGCTTGCGAGCGCCTCACCGGATACGTTCCCTGGAGGCAGCCGTAGCGTTTTCGTGAGCGACACTGTTGGTGGCGGATACCAGCAAGCCATCAGTACCCGTGACTACAGCGGCAGCGATGGAGACCTCGCAGAGGAGGACGAAGAGGAGCAACGGCTGCAGCTGCACACGCGCCGCAGCACGCGCGACCAGGTCGAAGACGACGACGACAGTGATGCGGAGACGGAGCGAGTGGGGCGACAAGCACGGTTCCTCGCGAACCAAGACCGAGATGAGTGAGATGGAGACCCCACTTCCCACTCCCTCTCGGTAGTGGGTGCTCGATTTCTGTGGTTGTCTTGCAACTCCAACCCTCTCTCTCTATCTCCCATGTGAGCGCGTGTGCGGGTGCGCGCATGTGTGATTGAACGTGTGTCTGTGTCTGTGCGCGCGCTCCTCCTGTTGCTGCCGACTCCGCTGCCTGCCTCCCCTGCCACCGCGGTAGGTGGCGGCGTTGTGGTAGTCGTGTTGGCGGTGAGCTGCAATTGCTTTTTCTCTTCCTCCTCTTCCCTGCTCTTGCGCCACTCGGTTAGGCGCTTCGCGACCGACGCACGCACGAACGAGAGAGAGAGGCAGAGAGGCAGAGCCATGAGGCACATGTTGAGGCTCGCGCAGGGGTTTCACCCTCCCAAATCATTAGTTGCCATCGCACCGCTCTACTTCCTCAGAGATACCCGACACCGCTGACGCGGCCGTGCGTATGTGAGCGTGTGCATGCGCACTGTGTCTGCCGCAACCCTTCCCCTATCATCCGCCCTTCCTCACCCCCCCGCTTCTCACTCTCACCCTCTCACCCTCTCTCCGATTCTCGACTCCCATCCGTGGTACCGCCACCTACCTGTGCCACTGCCGCCGTTCTCCCCCGCTTTCCTTCTGCATCGCCGCAACCGTTGTCCTTTCTCTCTTACTTTTGCAAGTCTGTGTGTATGTGTCGCGTGTGGAGGTGTAAGTATGCAAATACGCTTGTGTGTGTGTACGGGTACGTTGCCTTTTTTCTTCCTTCGTTGATTCGCTTCTTCCTTCTGTGGTGCGCACACCACCGTTGGCGCGGTGCTTGCGTGCTGTGTGTTGGCCTTATTTTCAGTTTAACGATGGTGTCGTTGATGCTCTTTCCGGCCACCGCTTCGGCCCCGTCTTTTCCTCTCCTCTTCTTGTACCTATTCGATGCGAAGACTTTGTGTGTGTGCGTGCGCGTGTGTGTGCGACATTGAGACTCGCCGTCGTGCTTCCCACGCTTCACGTTTTTCAGTGGTGGCCCGTGCAGCTCCATGTCGTGCTGCACGCAAGGCTTTATCTATACAAAACGATGTTCGAGACACCTGAGAAGGTGGGGGAGGGGGTCAGCAGGAGCTACGCAAGCGACATGCGCAGACATGCGAGCCAACAACGAATGTTCACTAAAAGACGAAGGAGGAGGAGGAGGCGCGACGCATCATGCGACGTGCTCACCTATCAAAAGGGAACCACGGCTGCCGCCTCTCTTGCCACACCCCTGAACCACACGCGCTCATATACACAGCGCATTCCATTGGCGATGACAACACGGCACGCGATGCAACAGCTGAGGGGGGGGGGTCGGCGGCACGAGAGGACAGAGAGAGGGGTAAAAAAAAAGGATGAATCAACGACGGCAGTGACGGATGACTTCTGAAGAGGGAACGGCTGCTCCTCCCTCTTCCCCTCTTCTCTCACCCCTTTGGTGATCTGAACCCGCTGTCTCCACACTGAAGCTTCCCGCCCTTTTCTTCCTTCCACCGATGTGCGTTGTAGTTCCGTCTTCTGTTCTTCTGAACATCCTCTTATCAGCTCCAGTGCTCTCTAGTCTCCCAACCCCCTTGACTTTCCCCCGACCCTACCCCCTCCACACATACACACACACAGACAGAGCACATTGAGTGCCTGACATACATCATGCTGTTCGGCAACGAGGCCCCTTTCCATCTAAAGCCGATTCCGTACCGCGGTGTCCGCAAGCACCAGGCAGAGGTGCTGCAGCATCCGCCCGGCTATAAACACCCGATCATTCCTCTTCCGCCTTGCTCAGCGTTGGAAGTCACAGCAGTACGACCCAGCGGGAGCGGCACCGCAGCGCACTTGTCGCGCTCGTCTGCCTCTCTCTCACCGGCCTCCTCGTTGAATTCAGGCAGCACTCCTGGGACCTTATCATGCACATCATCAAACCGCCGGGCAGTGGATCCCGCTGCTGCTTCTGCACTCTACAGAGTGGCACCACCGAATCTACAGCAGCAGCAGCAGCACAACCCGCGCATGCGCCGTGACAGCGGACGGGGCGGCGATGCCTTTTTAGCGGATGCAGAGCGACTTGATCCGGACATAACGGCCGATGCTGCTCTTCGTCAGGAGCGCGTGTGCGAGCGCCGAAAGCTTCGTGCATACCAGCAGGCTCGCCGCGAGCGGGCGGCATCGCGCGAGGCGACGCTACAAGCCTCCCGCAACGCGGCCTTTGAAGCAGAGTGTAGGCGACTCGCCAACGTAGCTGGCACAGCGCGCAGCAATCGAGAGCAAGACGACCGTGATCCTATCACCCATCAATGCTACACAGCGGAGGCGGAGCAGTTGCTGATGGATCGCAACTCTCACGTGCGCACCCGCTATGCCGCACGCCAGCGGTTCCTCGACCGGCAGATGAACTCAACGGAGTATAATATCCTTACCTGGCAGCTTCGATAGCACATGGAGGATGAGTCGGTGAGGTGCTTGCCGACGCTCTTGAGCTGATGGTGGATTGAGGCGGATGGGGAGGGCTTGCCATGATGCTGCCTACGTAGCTTGCTTGCTCTCTCCGACTGTATTTCGCAACTTCTGAGGTCTTTTTCTGCACACCGTGCATAGCGCCTTCTCCCTCTCTCTGCCCGGGCCGCCGTCGTTTCTCACCACTGTGGGCCGTTCTGTAGAGGGAGGGACCGGCACTCTTCGATGTATAGCCGAGTCATGTGTCTCTTGTTTGCCTTGTGTGGTCGCACGCTTCGCTTTTGTGTCCGGCAAAGTTTTCCGGCCTCTCTTGCTCCTGTGCCCGCGAGCTCCCTTCCACCCCCCCCCCCCCAAGGGCCGCCTCTCGCCATACCCTTTATGCTTGTGCTTGTTTGTGTGTGGATGTGTCGATGTCTCGTGTTGCGGCGGATACGGAGACCGCGAGAGACACAAAGAGGCATGCATGGCTCGTTTTCTTTTTGCCCCATCAGCTCAGTTCTTCTGTCGATGACGCCACCGTGCGACACTCCCCCCGCCCGTTGTGGAGATACGACGGCTGCATGCGCGCCGCGCATGCTCCATCCGCAACACTCTCACCCACCACGCTATTATTTTTGTTGCATCTTCTCCCTTCCATTCCCTCCTCTCTCTCGTTCCTTTGCTTCCTCTACGGTGTCACTTCGTCGTGCTGCAACGCTGATTGTGCATGCGTGCTTGCCATGGTGATTGCACACCGTGCTTGGCAACGCGGAATCGTCTTCTGCACCTCGTCTCAGTCGTGATAGCACCCACACTCACGAGACCTTCTCTTCTTGCGTGATACCTTGCCCGCGTCTGTCCTCTGCCCATTCCGGCTTCTCTCACGCCTCGAAGCGACTTACAAGTATATTCACACCACGCCTCGTTCCTGCGGTGATGTCAGCATACGACACGGAAGCGGTGGCGGCCATTCCGGTAGCCGTACTACCGCCTGGCATCCGCCACGCCACCCTTTCCATGGAGGCACACGAACAGAACCACCTGGCTATCGGCATGGGCGGCGAGAAGTACTTAGTAGTGCATCCAACGTACTCGCTGGCGCCGCACTTGTACAGCCGCCGCATGCTTGGTGCAGTGCTGCTGGTGCTGCTGGAGGTGGCCGTTTTCCTTTTCACGCTTCTAGGCTTGTGCACGCCATGCATCACTGTGCACAAACGGAAATACTTCGCCTTGCTGGGCGGCCACGGCGGGTCCATGACGGACCCGCCCGGGCGAAACCTGTCACTGATTGCGTGTTCGGTGTTGATCATTGTACTCTTCGTCTTTTCGTTCATCTTCTCTGTTGTCGTGGCGTGCTGCGTGCGATGTGACCAGCGCGCGCGCGTGAGCGAAGAGTTGTTCAACCGGGAACTGCTGGAGCTGTACGGCGCGCAGGTGCACGATGATGGGCGCGTGTACAGCGCTGGTGGTGAGCCGAGCGCTTTGAAAGACGAGGGCATGTGGGGCCCGTGCTGTGGGTTCGAGGCGAATGAGCGGTCACGACGGTCAAGAAACACCGGAATCTCGTGCTTGCAGTGCATCGTGGTAACCGCCAGCCTGATCCTGGAGGGCGCCGCTGTGTACAACATGAAGTGGATGCACAGAACTGCCGTGGCGAGCGGTGAGACCGCCACATATGAGAAGGGCTTCTCCGTCACCGTCTTCGCGTTGGTGTTGAGATTATTTCAGCTTCTCTTTTACTGCTACATGGCATTCCATATGCTGTACATCGGCTCCCATCGAAGCATGCCGCGCTGCCAGCTCATCCATACGTCCAGTACCCGCGCAGCCGGTGTTCTTTCGACCCATGGCGAAGCCGCCAGCTCTGGTGACCAGCTTGCAAAGATCGACTCGGAGAGCGGCTATCCATCCAAGCCGCGGCACAGCGCTGCTGACAGGGAAGGCGATCGCGAGATGGAGCTCATTCCAAACTCGCGCACCACGTTGCATTCGTGTCCGTGAGGGGTGCTCTGCTTTCCGCGTCGTCTTCGGTGCAAGCGATGGCGCAGCGGCAGAGGACGAACAGGATAAGGGTAGGCGCGTTCCCGCCGCTTCTCTACTTTGGGGCGGAAGGGCAGAGCGGGGGCGGCGGTTGTTGTCTATCACACCATCGACACACGCATGCACGCGGTGTGTCGCGTACAGCGTGATCGTAGCGAAAGGAATCGGAGAGGTCGTTTGCGTGGTGCTCTCTCGGCTCGCTCGCCCGTTTCTCTTGCTCTCGTTATTTTGCCGCCCTCCACGGGCTCTTGATGCTGCCGGCCACCTCGGTCTGTGGCATCACAGGGCCCAGTACCGACTCTTTCTGGGGAAGTCAAGCAGCCTGCACAGCCTACCCTCGGGGGTACGGACTGGCGGACCCGTGGTGTCGGCGGGCAGGTCGTTGCTGGCGCCGCGCCGAAGAGACGTGTGACCATGGTGATCACGTTTGTGCCGGCTCACCGCGCGTTTTGTCGACTTTTTCAACAAACATACGAAATAGAAAAAAAAGTAGCAGCCCGGTATGCAGGCAGCGGCGCACACGGTCGCAGAGAGCCGTGGCCTGAGGCTGGCCAACCTCCTCCTTGAGCCCATCCGGCATGCACGTAGACCAGCCCCTACTAGCAGCACGACGTACGCCCCCGCCTCCGCCCTCGAGCAGGACGCTGCACGCGGCCCAGGTGGGCTAAGGCGTGCAGCGCAGCCAGGCCCGTGTGGGGCCGATTGCGCTGCAGGTATGCGAAGAAGGGAGGGGGAAAGACAGGAAGAGTCCGCTGGACGCATGGGCCCGATTCGACGGCCGGATGGCTCTTCCTAGACGCCGAGGATGTAGCTCGCAGTGCGGCAGAGGCTGGTGGGCTGTGGCTGTGCGTGCGTGTGCTTGCGGACTTGCTCGTGGGTGAAATAGGGGTACGCTGAAAAGGAAAAGAGAAATGCAGGCGCATCTCCGTGTGAGCGCATCTTCGAGGGTGTGTCTGTGTATGTGCGTTGGTACGTGGTGGTCTGTGTGCCTTCTTGTTTCTCGTTACTGCTAGAGCAGCAGCGGCTGCCCTTTCTGCTTGTCGCGCTTTTTGCTGTCGTTTCTTCACTTTCTGATGCCTTCTCACCCCTCACCTCTCCTCAACACCGCCTGCTCTTCGCTTTCCCCATGGATTACGCCTCTGCTGCCTTCTCGTGTATGTGTGTGCGTGTATATCTGTTTCTCTGGTTATTTCGCCACACTAGGGCACTGGGTGGATGCTTTGGGTATTAGTGTTACACTCTTGATTATCTCTTCCCGATTGCATGCGTTTGTGTTTTCACTTCCTCTGCTGCTGCTGCTCCCTCGGAAGGGCGAGTGCAGGGGATGGGGTGAGTTGTGGCGGAGCCGTGCTGGTGCGCTTCGCCTTTGTGCACGTATATCTTGGTCTTTCTTCCTTTCCTTGTTTTCTTCCATGGGTTTCGTGGTAATTTCCATTGTCGCTGCTCCTCGCTCTCTCTTGCTTTCACTCTACATGTCTGTGTAGGTGTACGCGTGCGTTGGCGTTCTTTTCTTCGTTTTTTTTTTGTTAGCGTGTGTGTGCGTGTGTGCGGCTCGCTGCCTTGAGGGCTCGCTTCGCTGTCTGTCTGTGTCCGCGTCTTGCCTCACGCTGCCCTCTTCAGCGGCCAACGTCTTCTCCTTTGATTTGGCTGCATAGTTCGCTCGTATCCTGGACGTCACGCATGACGCTCATCTGTGCGTCTTTCCTTCATCGACTGCTCTTTCAGGCTTGCTCTTGTCTCTCTTTTGTGTGTGTGTGTGTCGTGGAGAATGACGATAACGGGTTTGGGCGTGTCTTTCCCGATGCATGGCAGCGCCACGTCCTGCGTGCACGCGGGTGCATCGTTTACTTTATTCTTATCATGTGTCACGGGCGACGGAGGTGACGCTGGGCCTATCTTTCTCTCTTTCTCTCAGGCTGTCAATCAGGTAGTCCCCCCCTCCCTCCCTCCCTCCTCTCCTCTCTCACGCTGTGGTGCGCATCTCCTGTGCTTGCGGATGCGCGCGTGCCGGCATTCGCGCCGAAGGAAGAAGTGCAGCGTTTTGTCGCCGCTGCTTCTGAGCAGTCGCGACATCGAACTTGTGTACCATGTCACCTTTTCTCTTGGCGTGGTATCGCAGTGGTTTCTCTGCGGCGGTTTTCTTCGCACCCTCAACCTCCTACTTGCTGCATCGTCATCTTACCTCTCTTCCCTCTGCGACTCTCTCTTACCGGTTGACCTGCTGCTCGTCGCTGCGGTGCTCGCGCACGTGTGCGTGTGTCGACCCTCCATATTCAGCGCGCGCCTCAAAGGCGGCACGTGTTTCTCTTTCCGTGCATCGTCACCGCTTTCGGACCGTTCTTTCTAGTACGAACCCCCCACCTGTCCGCCTAGCTGCTCATTGTCACCATCCCCCCTCTTTCCATCAACGTGAACACCGCACGACTCCGCTCCTCTGCCGAGATCTCCTGCTCCACCGCTTTTTTTTTCGTTGCTGTGTCTTTCACCTACCGGCCATTTTATTCGACTGCCCAGGAAGGCTTGCTCTCTTGCACGAGGACGGCACATATGGCCTCAAAAATCATGTTCGTCTCCACCGCAGTGGTAAGATAACAGCGGACGGTGCCTGGAGCACCTGTGGCTGGAGCTGGCCTCACCAGAGGCGTGCTCATCGTCGTTCAGCTGGCAGCGATGACACGGGCCAACCGACGGCGCACCCGGCGTCCTCGCTGACCAGGACGGCATGCCATCAGCACGTATGGTGCGCGCTGTTGGGCTTTTTGGCCGAGGAGGCGGTTGCCAGCCCTGGTGATTACTGGTGTGCGCGTTCCGCACTTGAACGTCAGCGGCGACCTCCTCCCGGCGACTGGGGATGCCGCTTGCGACGAAAATAGCGCAAAGGCGGGGAAGGGAGGGGAGCGCTTGTGTACGGACGTGGCGTTGCGCTATCGCGTGTGGTACTTCAGAGCACGGTCACCGGTTTTGTGGCGTCCCAACTACAACTCTGCCTCCTCTGACATTGTCGGGGCTTCTCTCACGCCAAGCTTTCACCTCATCGTTGCGGGTCGTGCAGAGACGGTGCTGAAGATGGGGTACGACGCTATGGCATGCATGTGGGCAGTCGGACGCCTGATGAATGTGTAGCTGCAGCCATGGCTTCGAGTTTCTCTTGAGAGGGCGTCCTGGTGATGACGAGGATGATTTGGGAGGAGATGGAGAAGCTGTGGTGTCTGGCCCGCATCGCGCGTGGGTGTATGCATGGGTGCGCGTGAGCGGACGGCGTTGAGCACAAATCGTTCCCCGGACGCCTCCATGGGCCCTTCCAGTCTCGCTTACCCTCCTCTCACGTTCTCCTCTTGCTCGCTGACATGCGGATAAAAGAACAAAAGGCAGGCGCACGAGCCACTGCCGTTCTTGTCGGCTGCTCTCCCCCTGTTGCCTCCTCTTTTTATCGGACGCTGGAGCTGGCTCTGGCAGCTCCGATTCTTGTCTATGTGTGCGCCCATGTGCGTCGTTTGTGACTGACCTGCTCCCCGCATCTCACCAGGTGCCCCCTCCTCTTGTGCTCCTCCGTGCTGCCTGCCCGTTCCCTTTCGCTCCCCGTCTCGGTGTGCGTGGTAGGCATGCCCATGGCGCCGTCCTTTGCTATGGTGTACGCTTTCCTATGGGTCATCAGTGCCTGCTCTCGCGTAGTTTCTTCTCTCGCGTTGTTGCCATGTGCGTGTATCATCGCCTTTCGCACGCATCTCTCTCTCTCGCTCTCGCTTGCTGCTTGAGCGTGCCGTTTTTCGCGCTTCCCGGTGCCACGAATGGAGCGATGCAAGCGAACCCGTATGCGTGGACCTGCTTTGGCGCGTGTATGTGTAGCCGGCTGACCCCGTTCCTCTTTCACCTGCCGGCTACAGCGCCGTTTGGACGTTGCTGCAAATCAGCGAGCGCTGCAACTCTCCCCTCTGCCTTTCATGCCCACATCATCCTCATCCTTTCGCTTCTGCCCTTTTCTGTGATCATACCCGCCTTGCCTCTTGGATTGCGTGAGTGCGCGTAACGGGACATGTACCGCGCCTCTGCTTGTTCTTTGCTCTTTTCGTCGTCGAATGGGTGGCGCACCACGACCGCACGTGCACTTGCATGCCGCTGCGGCTACTCGGCCACCTTTGTCGCTGCTTTCTTTCTTTTCCCGTCGTCAGAGTCTTCGCGAGTCGGCGTGCTCACGATCGCGCCGTGCGCCTCACTGAGTTCGGCGTGTACGCACGCCATGTGAGGAAATAGGGCGATGAGTGGCCCCCATGATGATGCCGCCGCAGAAGCGCAGCGTAACGCGCGCCTGGAGACGAGCGAGGATGGGAACGCAGAGGCACCTCCGCTGGTGGCGGCGTTCACCGCAGGAGCCGTAACAGGTGACTGGTGCCTGTTGCCGTTGAATGTCCCTGGTGCGGCTGCTGTTGATGGAACCACATCTGCCGCCGTGCTGTCGTCTCCTCGCGAGCTGCTCGCACATCGAGTGCTCGCGACGCAGTACTTCACGGCACCGGAGCGGACGCTGCCAGGCGAGGGTGTCTTCGGCTGCTCGCCTGATCTTGACTCTGACAAGAACGGTAGGCTGTGCAGAGGAGGCAGTCGCAGCCTTAGCGGGTGCAGCAGTGACGACATCTTTGAGAGATGCGAGGGCGGCATGCCCAAGACAGCTTCGTGGGCAGCCCCGACCGTTGCTTCTCGTCAGACCCTTGCCCCTGCCGCTGCCCGCGTCGACGCATCACTTGAGCAGGCCGGACTCATTGACAGTACTGCAGCTGCACACGTGCCCTTCCCGTCGACACTCACACTTGCGGAGCTGCATGGCACCTCCTTAGCCTCGCCGCGCCTTTCAGGCGTCAACGCCATCGCTGCGGCGCGGCGGGTGGCCACGTGGTCGGGATCGTCGGCAGCAACAAGCACCACGCTGCCCCTACCGCCGCCGCCGCTGCCGAACGGCCTCGTTACCCCTGCGCGAGTCGTTTGGCAGGCCAACGATGCCGTGGTAGATAATGAGCTGCCTGCTAGTGATGCTGCATTCACGTCGCCGTCATCGCCACACTTGCCCACCGCCGCCACCGGAGGCGCTTCTCCGTTTGCAAGCGACGCTCGGCGTGCGACCTTTTCGATCGCTGCAGTAGAAAGCATATCCACAGCACCGACCGCTTCCCCTCATGGCGCTGTGCGCACACAAGCTCGTGCCTGTTGGCCATTATCCTCAGTTATGCCAAATCCTGAGCAAGGGCACTGGCATACTGCGTCACCATGTGATGGTCGGCACCGCTGGGTGGCGCCTTTGCCTGCACAAGGCTTGCACGCCACCGGTGGGTGGGAGGTAGAGGAGGAGGTATGGGAAGACAATATCTTCGACGAAGGTGGCACTCTTCGCGGGGCTGAGCTGTGTCTGTGGCTACCGCGTCGCGCAGCGGTGTGTTGTTTCGCGGCAGTTCTGTGGCTACGCCGTTTCCTAGGCAGGTGGGGCATGTGCACGATGATCTGCCCTCCACTTGATAGCGCAAGCGAGAGCGACGGCTACGACAGCGGCAGTGACACGGCCGCTAGCTCGGAGAGCGAGGCGGCAGGGCAGCGCTGTGCCACTGGAGGAACAGCGCGTCTTCTCAGCACGTGGCCGGAGAGGACAGCACTGGTTTACCGACCCTTGCTCTCCGGCTCTCCTACCACACACTGGGGACGGCGGCAGTTGCAGAGGGCTGGCATGGCGCACTCGCTGTGTTTTACAAGGGACGACGACCCAGGCAGTGCCAGCAGCGAAGAAGAAGACACAAATGGCGGTGCGTCATCTTCGCTTTCATTGTTTCCGGCACCATCCTTCATGCAGTCGCTGCCAGGTGCGACAACAGCGACCGGAAACCGAGGGCATGGGGAGGGCGCCGGGGAGGGCCGTTGGCTGAGAGAGGCGGCTTCCGCGGACGCCGTGGTATGGTCGCCATCGTGCTTCTCGCTTCCTTGTTCTATAATAGGTGCGCTGCTGTGTCGAGGCTCTGTCGCCTGCTGCCGTGCGCTCAGTCGTACAGTGTCCTACTACAATGTGTTTACTTCACAGCACGCGTCGGAGATGCAGACGTACGAGGTAGGAGCACCCGATACTTCGAACCGTCACGCGATGCCTGGCTCGTCGGCGCCATCACCACCCCCAGCGGAGCACTCGGCCGCGGCGGGGATCTTCTCTGCAACGCCACTGCCACCTCTGCCGACGAATGCACACTTGCTGAGGCAACCGTTACTGCTCGACATCGCGTTCGTCGGCAAGGTGTATGTGCTCTTGCAGTATGTGGCGCTCGTACTACTCACCACCACGGTGGTGCTGCTGGCCGTGTTCTCGTTCAAACGTTCTCGCGTGTCTCACGTGGAGGATGTGACGGCGTGCAACCGCTACCCCTTCGCTAACGTTATCCCACCCGACTTGGCCTTTAGTCTGATCTGTTTTCTGCTCAACGGTGTCTTCGCCGTCCGCTACGCGGTGCGGGCAGTGCGCTACGAGAAGGGCGGCCTCCTCGTCGTGCAGGTCGTCGTTGTTGCGCTGCAGGTGTGCCGCGCTGCCTACTTTCTTCTCTTTGTGGCGCGACGCTGCATGCGCGTGTCTTCCGTGTTGTCGTCGTCGCCGTTTTCACGGCCGCCTTGGCCGTCGCTGCGCGCTGGCACACGCGGCAGCATCGCCAGCATCTTCAGCAGCGGCGTTGCCACTTCTGGCAGCGAAGGCGCGTTTATCGTCGATGACCCTGCGCCGGCGGCTGGGTCGGTCTTGCAGCCACTCTTCACCCTCACCTGCGCCAGCGTTGCCACCAGTGTGTCGCTCTTTCTTGCCGCCTCAGTGCTGTCGCCGTGGGTGTACGCAAGTTTCGGCTGGCGGCGTTACGCGCAGGGCATCGTTCAGGTTTCCTTGTCCCGCGTGCGGCAGAGGCTGACAGTGCTGCGGACGTGCGTGCAGCTGGACGGAGTCATCACTGCAAACGCGTACCTTGCTACGGTGTTCTTGCTGGACAGCTGGCCGGATCAGCGGATACTACTGCTGATGACACTCGCCACCTTTGCGGTGCACTACTTCCTTATCCCCATGCTGCGGCGTTCGCGGCACTGGTGGCCCCTTCTGTGCGCTGCAGGTGTGCTGGTGACGGTGAGCGCCTACTACGCAGCCGTGATTGGGGGTGCGCTCCGCAAGGACCACCGTCTGCAATCTGTATCCACCTCTCCCTGGTACAGCGACTGCTACACGGATCGGCTGCGCAAGTGCCTCTATGATATCTCTGCCGAGTATCCAGTCAGCATTTTCCGCGACGCATCCGCCGTCCACAGTGATGGCGACTTGCGCCTCTCCTACAACCAACTTGAGCGAGCTCGGCGGCAGGCGCCGCTAGCGGCGGTTCGTCGACACGCCTCGCCGTTTGATGCAGCGCACGGCGCACTATGGCGACACGGCAGCCAAGACGCTCGTGTGAGTTCGGGGTTGACTTCGCCTTGCGTTGCGCTAGCTGTGCCTTCTCGATCAGCGCTGCCAGTGCGGCGTGTGAACAATGCGACGGACACGTACTTGCCCACCTACGGTGCTTACCCCGACTACTTCCGCATACAGGGCTGCAACGCGACCTGCTTCCTTGCGCGCGAGGAGCGCGACAACATTTTCTTTGAGCGGCGCATCGCCAGCTGCTGCGCCGAGTACGGGCAGTGCCGGCTCAAGGATGACTATCGCACGTACGCGGTACTGCTGCTCTTGGTGCTGATGCTCTGCTCCTCCGCTGTCCGGGTGGTTTTGTTTGCCGTTGCGTGGCGGAGATGGGTGGAAGAGGATGACGTGGCGATTGACCTCTTTATCCAGGCGCATTGTCGCTGCCATCATCTCGGCGGGAACTGTCGGCAGCGCCGGTATCCGCGTCAAGAGCATGTGCATCGCCACAGACGTGCTGCTGCTGCTGCTGTGGGTGGCAGTGACCCTATTTCCCAATCACCGCGTAGGCCACATGCGTCGCACGACGTCACCTTTTCAGCGTCCCCGCTGCCGACGCAGAACCTTCCGTGGGATGTGGAGCAGTATGTCGCATGGAGACAGCAGCAGTGCACTGCCGAGAGTACGATCTGACGGGAGCACGGGCAATCTTGGTGAGGGGGCCGGGAGATGACACTCTCTCGCTCTTCTGATGGGCGGCGGGCGGTGCGAGAACGCGCCGATGGCGACTTGCGGAACAAGAAGAGGAGACACGGAATGGGGCGAAGCGAAACGGAAAGGGACGGCCGCCGGCCATCGCGCGATTCGAGTAGCCTCTCCGCTGGCACCTCTTCCCTTGCCCCTTCCATCTGTTGCCCCCCACCCCCCTCCCCCTTCTCCCGTATCTTTGTCGTCCCTCCCGCCTCCCAGTCTTCGCTTCTCGTACCTTTCACGTCGCACTCCAACCATCACCGCTCCGCGCTCACATGCGTTTCACCTTATACATTATTCATGCTTGCTTGCGTATGGCGCGCTGCTGCTGCTCTGTTTCTCTCGTGAGGATACAGAGGCTGCGCAAGTCCTGCCGCAACCACTCTTCCACCTTCTCTTCATCCAGTATCTATGCGTGCTTATGTGTTGACCGCATGTACGCCAGCGCCCCTCCCCCTTCTTCACCCCACCATGGCGTTCCCTTAGTTTGGGTGCACTGTTGGTGTTCAACCGCACGCATCCACAGCAGCCACTGCACCTCCCCCCCTGCCTGCCGCGTCGTCGCACTTCACATCCTCTTGCCCCTCTTTCTCCTCCCTTCATCTCTTTCACTTGTCGTTTGTGTTTTGCTCGTGCCGTGACCTCGCGTGAAAGTGACGCCCCACCATCGCCGCCGTCATCGCCATCGACGCCGCTGCGGCAAGGCACGATTGAGTTGACCCATCCTCCCCTCCTTCACATCGACCCACAACGATATAGTTCGGGCACTCGTTACGTGAGAGCGCTTAGGATTCGAGTCGGCAAAGAGCGACAAGGCTGTCATCGATTCCTTCCCACGTGTCCTCGCGCCCTCTGCTCCCCCAGCACCCCTCCCCACCTTCTCGCCCGCTCACACCATGGCGGAGCCGATCACCAATGAGAATCTTCAGATTCTCTTGACGAAGCTGATGACGGACCGCTTCTGCTCGCAAGAGGCCAGCGATCTCGACGCATGCGTTCAGAACTTTGTGCCGCAGCACATCGATGGCAGCTACGTGGATCAGAGTCTCCAGCGGCGAGGGATCAGGCGGTGCAAGCCGTATCAGGAGATGGCGCGGAAGTGCCTGGAAGACGACAAGAAACAAACGGCGATCTTCCGCGCAGCCGCGATGGCGCCGACGTGCAAGAATGAGCAGCGAGCGCTGCAGCGCTGCCAGCGCGCGAAGGGGCGCGACTGCGAGGCCGAGGCGCTAGAGACGGTGTACTGCGGTATGGTCTACCTCGTGCAGCGGCAGAAGGAGCGCCAGAGCGGTGCCGCGGCGCCGCGCTTGGCGGAGTAACTGGACAATGCGCGTTCGTCCAGCCTGACATGGCAGGCGGAGGGAGGTGCGGCAGATGACACGCTGCCTGAAGATGCTTCGCCCCATCCGCGACACGCTCTCTTCTCTCCCCGTGCACCGCGCCTCCCAGGGGTTCACCACATGCGTGAGTTTGCGCCATGACGTTGTTGCTCTTGTCTTGCTCGTCATTGTCATCGTTGTGCCTGCCGTGGGGCGGGGCTGTGCGTGTGTGTGCGTGTGTGTGCACGCGTGTTTGTTACGCTCCTTGTTGTTTGCCGTCGATGATGTGCCCGCGTTCGTCCCACCTGCAGACGACTCTCTTTCTCTGTCTCTCTCGCTCTCCGTTGTAACTAAAGCGATGTGCCTTCTCCCATTCCCCTATGGCACGCAGGGCGCATTACATGCTCACCTCTACACACACACACGCGCATATACATATACATATACATATGTATATGTATATATAGGGCGAGACACGGACACGTGCAGGCGGATCCTCGCATCCCGAATGAAGGTGAGAGGAGATCGAACAACAACCAAAGAAGACAGAGGACAGGAAAGGCAAGGCGAGCTGTAGGAGAGAGGGACGGGCGAGGGTTCATGCCGTCATACCGTCGCTACGAGGCCGCCTCCACAACCGCAGAGCATGGATAAGCGGAACAAGGAATGAGCGACTCAGGAGAGGGCCACGGAGGATGTGCACGTTGCCCTCCCCCTTCCCCCAAAGCAACTAACTCGCTCCCTCCCTTGACTCCACTTCGCCCTCTTCTTGTGCACATCGTCTTCGCTTCCTTGTTGTTGTGTGTGTGCCATGTGCACTGACGTGCCTTCGCTTGAGCCGTTCTGGTTCTCTCCGCATGAAGCTCGCTGCTTTCACCCCTAGCGCATTGTCCTTCTGTTTTCGGCGCTGCCGCTGTAGCCACCTGCCCGCGTCTCCTTCTCGTTTGCTTCCTCGCCTCCCTGCCTCCCCCCTCCCTCCCTCCCCCATCTCTCCAGAAAGCGTACGCACCCACAGACACTTGCTGGCTCATAGGCGCTTGCCCTTAACGTTCTCCCCGTCGCGCAGAAAGAGTAGCAGCAGCCGCAATGAACCAAGACACCAAGCCAAACTTTTACTTTAGCAGCGACTCGGCCGGGGCGCAAGGAGGCGCTGACTTGGTGGCGGAGAGAAACTCGAACTACACGACAACACCAGCTGGGGGATCGGATGGGCAGACGATCCCGGTCAATACGACGGACCATGGCGGCTACAAGGGCGTGCACCCCATTGCGGCCTTCTTCCACGTCTGCTTCAAGTTAGCCGCGATTCTGGTCTTCTTGCTAGGCGGCGTCTTCGGCCTCAAGTATGTGTTGATCCTCGTCATCACGATCTTACTCCTCACCGCCGACTTCTGGACGACCAAGAACGTGACGGGCCGCATCCTCGTATCCATGCGGTGGTGGAACGAGGTACAAGAGGATGGGACGACTCAGTGGGTATTCGAGAGCAGCCCCGAGGCGGACCAGCGCGTGAACGCGTACGACAACTGGTTCTTCTGGGTCACCACTGGCGCGAACTGTGTGACCTGGGTGGTGCTCCTCTTCCTGAACTTCCTGTCCTTCAAGTACTTGCCTATCACCCTCGCTGGAGTACTGCTCTCCGGCGCGAACTTCCTTGGCTACTTCAAGTGCCGCCGCGATGCACAGCAGAAGGTCACATCCTTCATGCTCTCCCAGGCAGCGGCGCGGCCACAGGCGGCCGGGCATGTTGCGTCCTTTTTCATGGGCGGCGGTGGCGGCACCAACACCAACACCGCCCACGGCGGCGGCAGCGCGAACCGGTAGAGAAACTATGACGCGTCGGAAGCGGCTGTAGGGGCACAACAGCCGCAGTGGTGGGGGGCCGCTGCATGAAGGGCGAAAAACGCGCATCCACCGGACACATGCGCACCCGCTCACGCGAAGAGAGGATGAAGGAGAACGGCAGTTTCGTGGAGTGCACCCTTTATTATTATTATTTGAGCTTCCCTCTCGCGCTCGCTCTCTCTCGCCCTCCCTCGCGCGCGCCTCTCCCATCTACGTTCTTTCCTTTGCAGCCGACCATCTCTCTCTCGCTGTGCCGATCACCCACACACACCATGGAACACACACACACACACACAAACACACGTACTGTATGCGTTACCGCCACCACCTCCTCCTCCTCGCTTGTTTTGTTTCTCTCTTCCTCTTCCCCTTTTTCTTGCTGTGCGTGTGTGTGTGTGTGGCGTGATGCAGTGGCGATGAGTGCTCGGCTCGCTTTCACAGGTGCTTCCCTTGCTGTTGACCGGTTTGTGGGCACATCACACCTGTGTGTACGCTGCTTTCTGGGTGGTGTTGACCGAGTCTGAGGCTTATATGCCTGGCGGATGCGTGTGCTTCTCCCTTAAAAAAAAAGTATTTTTTTTTATCTTCGACTGTCCTCTTGTTGCTGTCGCTGCCAGCGGTGTTCATGGGGGAGGGGTGGATGACGCGGATCGAGTGGACTGAAACGTGAGAGGGGAGGAGAGGAGACACAGAGTCGGGAAGCGATGATTGTGTTTCTGAGTGTTGTTACCCTCTGATTATATATGCTGCTGTGTCGCTGCGTATCTGAATTTGCTACTGACTATGCTCGTGTGTGTAGCGTGTCTCCCACTTCGCTTCTTCGCAACGGCACATCCGCTTATCGTTCTTATTCGGAGCCTCCTCGTCTTGCTGTTTCCGAGGCGCTGTTTCTCTGCGTCCTTGCCTTCTGGCCTGTCTGTCTGCCCGCTTGACAAGGAAGAGTACGTGGACATGGTTGCTCTGCATGATTGACCGTTCTATGCGTGTGCGCCACGAGCCGCCCTGTTCAACTTATCACCCGCAAGAGCACAGAAGAAAGTCTCATGGTTCGTTTTCTGAGGCTCCGAGACACCGCTTCATCTCCACCATCTACGCTCGTCGTGGATCTCTCGATTTCTTTGCTCAATGAACGCGTGATGCTCCTCCCCCTCCCCCTCCCGCACAGACACACACACACACACACACACACACACACACACACACACACGCCCGCACTCGTTCTCTTTCCCTGCGGATGCCTTTACGAAAATTTTCGTTGTCTACTCTCCGTTTAGACGGTGCAAACCTGGACGTGCTCCACCACGCCGAACGACAGCGTCGAATGAGAGTCCGCGGAAAAGAGCGAGGGAGTGGGATGCGTGAGGGCTGATTGAGCGGCACGGGACGGGTGAACGTCTTCTGCCCCTCCTGCAGCACCTCTTTTGTTTTCATGCTCTCTCTCGGCACCACTTCACCACTCATGCAATCAAGGTGTTGCGGTGGCCTTCATGACACTAATGCATATCTGTGTGTGCGCGTGTGCGCTCGTTTTGTTTGATACACACGGCCCCCCACACATGCTCCCCCTGCCCATGCGGAAGGAAAACAAGAAATGATGCGCAGGCGCACATGTTCCTTTCCTTCACTTCTCCTCTCTTTCGCGTCTTTAGGTGCGTTTGTGCGCGCGCATCTCTGTCCGTCTCTCTTAGTAACCAGGAGTACCGCATTACTATTAGCGGCTTGCGCTTGTGTCCGCAAGCCACAACAGCGGCGCAGCAAGTCCTTTTTACCATGATGCGTCGTCGCTGCGGCGCCACCGGTGGGGTCCTCGGCGCTGCGGTGGCCGCCGGATCGCTTACGGCTCTCTCATTTTATCCGGTTCAGAGGGCGTCGTGCCGCGTGCAGAGCAGCAACCAGGGTGGTGGCGGTGGAAGCGGGGCTGGACGTGGCCTTCACACCTTCATTCGTGATAATGCTGACCCCACCTCCTCCTTTCCCACCCCGTCGACGGTTGCCGCTCGTGACAGAGGCGGTAGCAGGCGCGGTGCAGCTGGTGCCTCACACACCATGAGCTCTTCGGGTAGTTCAGTGCCGCCACCACCTCACACCTCCTCGTTCGGTGCTGATGTTGAGTTGCCCATGTCCGACTGGGCATCGCGGCTGCAGCGGGAGCTGATGAGCCCTGTCGATCCCCTCGGTGGGCTAGCGCACAAGGACTACTACCGCGACCCGGCAACCGGCTATGCGCCGCAGTACGCACCGCGCGACTTTGTGCACGGCGGGAGTATTGCCTATCCCCATATGCAGGGCAGCGGAAGCGCCCACGACTCGTATGCGGCGGCAGCGGCGCGCCGCAACTGGCTGGAGCACGATGTGGCATCTACGGCTTTCACGTCGCAAGCCGCCCGTGCGACGGCGCGACAACTGAGCAGCGACGCAGAGCGTGAAACGTTCACGCAGCGTCACATGCCCGCTGATCGCCACCGCAGCGCGTTTCTGGGCAACGCCTCACTCGCGGCCATGGACCAGCTGCGGACGAGTGGGCCACAGAGTGACGAGAAGGTGTATCAGCAGGCGATGCTGGATCGTTACCGTGCCGCCGCCACGTCGTCATCCTCCTCCGCCGCTCCTGGTGTGTCGTACACCGCTGCCACCGGCCTCAGTGGAGGCGAACTTGTCGACGCGCTGGCAGAAGACTATGCCGCCGCCATGGATGACGGCATGGATGAGGAGCTGCGCATCGCCCACGGCCTGCGCGCAAAGGAGCGCTTCGACTTCAAGGTCATGCAACGCACATCGCGCGTTCCCTTCCAGGGCTACGACATGGATCGCTTCGCGGCGCAGCGCGAAGGACGCTCGCACGGTGCGCAGCAGCTGCCACCTGTCATCCCGCCTTCGTCCATGGAGGAGGCGATGAAGAACATGCGGGGCGGCACGGCGGCGCTGCCCGACACGGAGGCTCAGGCCTGGCAGACCTACGCGCAGAACACCACCTCCGAGGAGCCGAAGCTCGGCGAAGCGCTGACGGGCGACGTCATCAATAGCCTACACGCACGCCGCCGGAGTATGCAAGATGCAAAGGAGCAGGCTCGCAAGCAGCGCTTCGGTCTCGGTCGGCAAGGCGCGCTTGTGCAGGACGGTGGGCCGGACAGGCGAACGCTCAAGAAGCACACGAACGATGAGCGGCTGCTTGACGCGGCCAATTTTGCCTCTGGCGCGTATCGCCGGACGATCACGGACGAACACGTTGACCCGTACGTGCGGCGCAGCACGGAGACAGGCGTCGGGCATCTTCTCACCAACCGCTTCGACATGGCGCGTCGAGAGGACCGCGTCGCGCACGGACAGCAGGATCTGACAGAGCGCAACACGGTCCACTACGGCGTCCCCATTCAGCAGTCGATCGACGAGTTTGTCTTTTCGCACCGCAACGCGCGCGGCGAGCGTCCGCTGGACTACTTCAAGCCCTTCCCTGACTTTCGCGCTCAGCGGCTCTTCCGCATGTACCGCGACATTGAAGGCTTCTCCCTCTTGAAGCAGCGTCCTGAGGCCTTCGAGTGGGAGCTGTTTACTCGCTACCGAGCGCACCACCAACAGCGACGCGAGCTGGCGCTCCTGCATGGGCTGGAGCCGGTCGCGAACGAAACGGCGGCTGAGCGGACGACGCGGCGACTCGCCCTGGACGAGCTGTGTGAGAAGACGCCGTTCGACTCATCCAAGCTGCGTCTCAACGATGACGAGGTTAAGATGGACGCTGAGACGCTGCGCAACTGGTTCGGTGTGTACGTGCTGCCCTCTCCCACAATTGTTGAGTCTGTCGTGCGCGCGGAGGGCGGTGCGCTCAACCTGCATCTGCAGCACGCCGCAGATGAGATGAACACGGCCGACACACGCGAGCACATCCTCAGTAGCCGCTACATGAATCGCCTGCTGTTGTTTGAAGGCTTCCAGCACCGCTGGAACCGCGGCTTCACGAAAGAGGTGGCTGGCAAGGCGCCGGAGCCGGTCATCAAGTACGCCCAGCCGCAGGAGGTCCTCAAATATTTTGACGCCGACGAACGTGCCATGTACCAGCAGTACGTGCAGCAGGAGTCGGACGCGCAGCTGAGCGAGTGGGCAAAGGTGACGCGCGGCCGCCGCTACATCGCTGAGAAGGAGCAGTACGGCGAGGTGGCAGCGCAGGGCTATAAGGTGCCCGTGGTGGACGTGCAGCACCAAGAGACAGGTGCCGTGCTCACCGTGTCAGCGAAGTTGCTTGAGAAGAGCGCGGCGGCTGCGCTGACCGACAAAGAACCCGCAGGCGGCGGCAGCAGCAGCAGCAGCAGCCGCACAACGTCGTCGTCGTCGATGGTGCGCTTCGATGGTCAGTCGTACTTTGTTTTGCCGGGCAGTAAACGCACCGTGACGCCGCTCTCCATCCGGCTCGAGTCGGGCGAGTCCATGGAGATGACAGATGAGGTCTTTTCCGCGTACCCGCTGGAGGTGCCGGCGAGTGCCAAGTACAATCACGCCTTGAACTACGGCATTGGCGAGTACGACTACAACCGCGGCAACTACATCGAGACCCAAGACGCGATCTGGGAGAAGGCGACGGCGGATCAAGAGGAGGGGTGGTCGCCCGCGACGCATGCGGACGGGCTTTGCCCAGGGTTGCCGGTGCGCGCGCGCCGGCGACTCGCCGCTGCAGGAGAGGACAAGACCGGGGCCGCCATCACCGGCGACTTTCAGCGAGGTCGCATTGTTCAGTATTATCGGCAGCCCTTCTTCAACCCCGACCCGCGACTCGTGACGGTGGCCTTCTACGCCGACGGTGTTGTGCAGGAGGTACCGCTGGCTGACGTTATGATCTGGCAGCGCCGCTACCACGGCCCGGAGCGCACGGTCGGCGACGAGTCTCGCCGGTACAACCCCGCAGGTCTGCGCCGCTACATCGACGTTGCCGACCCCAACAACGAGAAGGCGTCGCCCAGTTCGTCTGTCGGTGCGGGTGCTGACGGCGCGGATGACCACTTCCTGGAGAAGTACGAGGGGCGCCTCACGAACAACGCTGCCGCTGCCAGGTACCGCACAACGAAGCAGATCACGGAGATCGATCAATGGAACCGCTTCGACACATCGCGGGCGGACAACCACCGTCCTCTCTCCATCTCGCACCGTCGCGACTACGTCCGCCAAGGCTACCTGCCACGGTACACGCCGTGGGAATGGATCGTCATCCAAGAGGCGGATCAGCCCATCATCCACGAAACGATGCGCACCGACAACATCGGTGCCAGCTACTTCTTCTCCCTTAACCGCTCGTGGCGTTACAAGGCTCGCCCGCACGGGTACCTGCGCAACTACGAGAACGAGGTGCGCGACATGCTGCAGTTCGTGGACGGAGTCACGCCGTGGAAGCAAGCGCAGAAGATTCGCACCTACTGGGAGGTCCGCCAGCATCACCCGATGCCGCAATTCAACCGCCCGGAGGTGGCAATGCACCGTAACAGCGCTGGCCTGCTGCCCTCGCACATGTGGGAGACAGACAAGAAGACGGGCAAGGTGCGTGCTGTCAAGGACTCGGTGCGCGACTACCAGACCAAGATACCGGTGCCGAAGTGGGTGCAGCTGTGAGGGTAGTGCAAAAGAGCGAGACATATCTTCGTGTGCGTATGTCTGTGCGTATGTGTGTGTGTGTGCGCGCGTTGTCGCGCGTGGGTTTGTGGGCTTCGCGTCACTGTTGTTTCTAAGGCTAAGTGGAAACCGTTGCTTTCCAAAGTCCTCGTCTTTTCTTCGTACCCTTGGCCCATCCGCCTCAACTGAGCGAGAATGTGGACGACGATGGATGTATGGATGAATGGAGTGCTGCTCGTGCTCTTTGTCTTCCTCATTCTCTCTGTCGCACACCGAGCACGCTCGCCTCGGTGGACTCTACGAAGGGTAGCTCACGGCCAAGCGAAGATGGCGGAGGAGACGATTATGGTGGCCTCCGTCGTGGTGGCGGGGGCTCGAACTACGTGGGCGATCGGGGCTGAAGGACACACCGGCTTGTTGTTGTTGCCACGTTCGCCTGCGTTGTGTGCGTGAGTGTGCTCGGCGTGGGAGTGGAGTGGAGTGGAGCGGAGTGGGGGGCAGGAAAGTGACATGTGGCGGTGCCGCTGAGTTGGCCCCCACTGACTAATGCCGCAGGCGTCCAATCGAACGCAAGGAAAACAGAAAAGAGCGAAATACGGGAGCGAGCGACGGAACGCGTGCATCGCACCGCGAGCGACACACACGCAGACAGAGAAACGCATCTGCGCGTGCGCACGCAGCAGACGTGTGGGCTGATTAGCATGCGCAGCGCATAGAAATACGAAGAAGCTGCGCGACGCTTTGTGTGAGGGTCAGCTGCTGCGAGCAGATGGGAGGAGCGGCGGCGACGAGCAATCCCGGAGAGGCGGACTGCCTCGGCCAACGAACCTCTGGCAATGCTCGACCTCCTTTCTTTCTTTGTGACCCTTCTCTTTTTAACGCACTAGGTGCATCGCGTAGCGCACTTGTGCTTGCGCGAGAGCGGTGCGCATGGTCTCATGCCGTCTTTTGATTTTCTGTTTGCTCTCAACCATCTCGCTCTCTCGCTCTCTCCCTCTCTCTTGCTCCCCGTCCATGGCGCTGGTTGCACGCACGTCTTGATATCCTGTAGCCGCCCACAGACACACCGATATCATGCGTGTCGCGAGCACTGCACCGAGACTCACACGCATGCACATACGCAGAACTACGCATAGAGCTAACGCTACACAGACCCACTCAAGCATACATACTCATACAGCGACGAGAGATTCACAGAAACATACAACACAAGAAGAGAATTGGACTCAGCAGCGACGCGCGCACACGCTGCACAGTTCGTGCTGCCGCTCTCCTCAAGTCCGGGGCTGCCGTGGAAGCCGTTGCACCGTGCGCGCGCCCGGCACAACGGCCATCGCGGATCGTCTATCGGAGAAGCAAGGGCAAACTATCGACGGCGTCCGCTCTTGCTCACAGGATGTCTGAGAGCACCTTCAAGATCCTTCTCACGACCGACAACCACCTCGGCTTCGCTGAGCGCGACCCCAGACGAGGCGATGACAGCTTCACCACCTTCGAGGAGGTGCTGCGCGCCGCGCGCACCGAGCACGACGTAGACGCCATGCTCCTCGGTGGCGACCTTTTCCACGAAAACAAACCCAGTCTCGGTTGCCTCGTCCGCGCCTGCTCCCTTTTCCGCAAGTACGTCTTCGGCAACAAGGCCGTGCCCTTCTCGCTGCTCAGCGACCCGGCGACGAACTTCCCGACGCACGCGCTGCCCATGGCCAACTTCCAGGACCCCAACATCAACGTCGCGCTGCCGGTGTTTGCTGTTCACGGTAACCACGACGACCCCGTCGGCGGCACCTCGTCGCTCGACCTGCTCGCAACGAATGGCTACCTCAACTACTTTGGCCACGTCACCTCCCTCGAAGACATCATCCTCGAGCCGGTGCTGCTGCGCAAGGGAAGCACCTTCATCGCCCTCTACGGCCTCGGTAACGTGCGCGACGAGCGACTGCATCGCTGCTTCCGGCTGAAGAAGGTTCAGTTTGTCTATCCGAAGCCAGTGCCTGGCCGCAAGTGGTTTAATATCCTGCTACTGCATCAGAACCGCGGCGTGCGTGGCGTGGCGAGCAAAAACGGTATCATGGAGGGAATGCTCGCCGGCTTCGGCATGGACCTCGTGATCTGGGGGAACGAGCACGAGCAGCTCATGGTGCCGCAGCCGGCGGACGGCTTTGATGTGGTGCAGCCAGGCAGCACCATCATGACATCCCTCTCCGCGCAGGAGTGTAACCCAAAGCAGTACGGCATCCTCGAAGTGCGCGGCACATCGTACCGGCTCACTCCATACACGCTGCGCAGCGTGCGTCCAGTCGTGCGACGCACGGTAGAGCTTCGCCAGGATCTGCCTGACGGCCGAACGCTTGACGCGGTGGAGACCTTCCTGCACAACGTGATGAGCGATATGATCAGCGAGGCCGAGGAGCACGTGAGCCACATCCCCGATGACGTCCTCGCGTTCCATCCCAACCTGAAATATCCACTCATTCGCTTGGCTGTGGACTTCACCGACGTCACGTCTGCGCCGTACCCGCAGCCGAACTTCAACCGCTTTGGCCAGCAGTACATGGATGTCGTCGCGAACCCAGGCGAGCTGTTGCGGCCGGTAAAACCGAAGCCGGAGCGGCGACCTAGTGCCGGTGCTCTGGGCACGGCCCTCGGGCCTGGCGGCGTTGCTGCGAGCGGCCTCATCGTCCCGGCAGCGCCGCAACTCAACACGCTCGACATCCGCGTGAAGGTCGCGGACGTCTTCAATCAAAACGCAAAGAACGCGTGCACGCTCCTCTCCGAGGCGGAGCTGAGCGCCGCCGTCTACGCCTTCGCCGAAAAGGGCGAGCGGGATGCGATCGATGAACGGCTGATGGAGCTGCTGCACACCTCTCAGAAGTCGGTGTGGCGCCGGCTAGGGAACGGCGCGAACGACTCCATCTTGAAGCCGGACCGCGTTGCGGAGGAAGTTGCCACGCACAAGCGTCACGTCAACGAGCGCTACGCGCGGGCTGCTCAGCTGGAGGAGGCACAACAGCAGCAGCAGATGGGTGACACTGAAGAAAATGAAGACGACGGCGTCGCTGGGGAGCGAGAAGGCCGAGGTGGCGCTGCTTCACCATCGCTGCATCAAGCGGAGCGCAGACGCGAGCTCGATGCATTCGAGATGACGCGCGTCGCCGCTCCTCCCGCAGACCTCGCCACCAGCGACAGCGGCAGCGGCAGTGAAAACCATTTCCATGGTCGTTTTGCACAAACGTCCGTCTCGCGACTGGTGCAACATGCCATTCAACAAGGAAGCGAGAATGGCGTGGACGCAGCGGCGGGCACACCGGGCCAGCGAGCCCGGCGGTGCGGCGGTGCCCTCGTCGAGGCCGGCGCCGACGAGGACGGCCAGGACGATAAAAGTGAGGAGCTTCCTGATGACGGGCTGGATCGAATGCCGATCGACAGCGTGATTGCGCAGGCGGTGCAGCAGGTGTACCCGCCCTCGAAGCGAGCGCGAAGTGCTCACGTTCGCGATGTGGAGGCCGTTTTGACCGGCGACAAAGGCTCCAGCTGTGGCGTCGGTGGTGGCGGTCCCCATGAGGTCAGCACCGTGCACGCTTTCGACGGAAACGACGATGATGACAGCAGGGTGCACGGCATCTCTAGGCACGGCCGCGCTCGCAATGAAGCTGGCGATGTCGGGAAGGCTCCCGCCTCCGCTAAAAAGCAGCAGCGCCCCACCAGCGCGCGACGCGGCGGCGGCGGTGGCAGTGCTGCAGCTCGCCAAGGCGCACTATCGGCAGCCAACGCGGGTTCCCTGAACGCGGCGTCGGCAACGGCAGCTGACGCAGGCCCTACGCTGACCTTCGTTGCGCATCAGGGGGTTTCGGCGGTGCTGCCACCTGGCAACAGACCGGCCACGGTCACCAGCAGCGGCAGTGTCGGCGTGTCAAAGGGGGCCATGGTGAATCTTCTGTCCAAGTGGACAGGTGGATCTCAGCAGCGGCACTAGCACGAGCGGCGGCCGTGTGGTTGCACGTTCATCTGTGCGGGCGTGTCCTTCTCTGTCGTAGAAAAGCGCCGCTTCGTGCTGCGCTTTCGTCTCTCCGTCGGCGCATCGCGTGAGAGCGGGCGCTTGCCATCGTCTCCTGCCTCTCGGCCTTTCTTTCAAGGTTATTGCACCACAAACCGAAATGGTCATCGCGCCCTTCCCCCTTGCCTCTTGCCCTTTTCGCGCATCCGGATAGCGGACTGCCGCACCGCGCCAGCATGCGCCGCCCCGTTCCCTCCACCGTTCTCGCACTCATCTTTCTTATCCTGTTCGTTCTAAAAGGGAGCAGCAAGCGAGCAGCAACGGGAACAAGTCTAGCGTTGATAATGTGTGCTCGATGCGCAGACACTCTGTCTCTAGCGCTGCCCTCCCAACCACTTGCCTTCTTTTTCCTTCCTCTCACTTGCTCTCTTTGGCTTGATGGCCGCCATTACCCCCTCCTCCTCCTCCCCCTCCTCCCGCTGCCGTCTACGTATTCGTTGCATCCGGAAGTGCGAGCGTATCTGGCGGAGGCCATCATCATCCACAGCATCCCATTCGCAAACCCAGGGCGTCCATCGCCTTGGTGCAGTGCTTGCACATCCTCGCACGCGCATCTTTGTGTGGTTGTGCGCCTGCGCCGGCGTGGGCTGCTCACGTGCAGTGATAGAGTGTGAGGCGTGAGATGTATCAATCGCAGTAGCGCCTTCGTAATGCATCGTCCCTCATCTGCGCCTGCATCGGCAGTGGCGCGCGCATCGCTGGCGTCGCCTGTGCGTCGCCAAGGCGTCGACCCTCACGCGCGGGGTGCTGCCCGTACACCGCGCGCAGCTGCGAGCGACCAAGAAGTTGCGCTGCCCTCTTTCCTGAACCGATTCTTCCACGGCGCATGTGACAGTGACGGCTGGAGCAGCGACATCTTCGCCAACCGCGTCCACTCCATCG
This sequence comes from Leishmania infantum JPCM5, assembly GCF_000002875.2. Lineage (NCBI taxonomy): Eukaryota > Euglenozoa > Kinetoplastea > Trypanosomatida > Trypanosomatidae > Leishmania > Leishmania infantum. Next base: position 803,532 of record NC_009411.2, on the reverse strand, counting down.
GTGCGTCGAGAAGGTACTCGTCGGTGGCTCTTTATAGCTCTTTCTCACGTTCAGCAGCAGCGTCTGTCACGCTCAGCTCCTTTTCCGCCGCCTCCTGCGCCGGCTCGACGACGGCTGTGCGAACGTTGGGCCGCAACTTCTACTCAGGTCTTGATGAGTCCCGTGTGCACCGTCTGAGGCGCTCCGGCATGACCTTCAACCGACCCCGCGGTCGCGACACCTTCTCCGCGGCGTTTGAGAGTCGCCTGCGTATCGTGCCGCTGACGCAGATGTCTGACCTCTACGACCCCATCGACGTCTCACTCCTTACTGCTGTCAACGCCGACGACCCGACGAGCAGCGAGGGCAACCCACTCGAGAAGAAGAAGTACATGGCAGGCGACGCACGCATGCGGAAGGTGTTGGAGGACAAGCAGCGAGCCGAGGCAGCGCTGCATGAGAAGCGCGACTGGCACGTGCTTGTGGTGGACCCCATTGAGCTCCGTATGGTCCCGGCACCGCTGCCGTTTCCCAGTCCGCATCCGGCGTACTACCACGACTGGGCCACCGTAGAGGGCGAGCGATGGTCGTCCTCTCGGGTGCTAGAGCGCCGCCCCACTGCGGAGTTCGGCATCCCCATGCCGGACGCGCTGGCAGAGACGACTGGGGCAGGCACCGGGGCCGCACTTGTTGCTGATGCTGCTGCGGACGTCGCCGACGGCACCGTCGCCAACGTTGACGCACCCGAGTCACTTGCCTTCTTCTACACCGCGGGCAACCGCCGTCACCTGCAGCAGAACGGTGATACAACGCTCTTGCCCGCTGCGCAGGTGCGGCAGACGACGCCGAGAATACCGAACTTAGCGTCTACCGCGGCTCAGTCGCTTCCTTCCTCGCCGCAGACGATTCGCCAACACTTCCACACCGCCGTCTGCGTCGACCCGGACATCAGCCACGACCGTTTTCACCGCGAGGAGGCTCAGGTGGAGATGATCTCAGCGTACCGCAACATTCTTTACGAGGCTTTTGAGTTGGGGCACGCGCCGCCATCAGTGTCGTCCGCGTCTGCCGCGGGCAGCCTGCGGCGGACGGCGGTGACGCAGGGGACCGTGCCGTTTGTGGCGGATGTGGTGCGCGTGCCGGCGCTGTGCCACTACTCCTGCGGCCGGCGCTTTCTTCACGAGCTGGGCAAGCTGAACCAGCAGGCTGTCGTGAAGGGGTTCCATCGGCTGAGCAACGAGGCGAAGGAGGCGCTCATCATGAACCGAAGCTTCACTGTGGAGATCTACGTGTCACCGATGCTGCTGGAGCAGTTCGAGCGCGCCTTTCTCGAGGAGCCGTGGGAGGTGCCGCTTTCGACGCTGAATCCCGGCCGCACGGCGCTGTACCCGGGTCTGGCGCCGCCGCGGTCGTTGCTGGAGTACGATGGGTGGGTCGGCAAGCGGCCGGAGTTGGTGGAGGGCGTTGCAACGCAGGGGAAGAGCCTCCTGCGCGGTGCGAAGGTCGGGCTGGACGGGCGGCTGATTGAAGAGCGCGAGGTTCTGGCGAACCTTCGCGTATTTGGCGCCCGCGAGGAGCAGCAGCAGATGCTGGAAGGAGAGCGGAAGACTGCGGCAGAGCAGCTCGGTGTGCCGCTACAGCCGACGTACGCTCCTCTGCACGCTGGTTTGCTGGCGGAGGTGGAGCCCCATGCGAGCGAAGCGCTCCCCGAAAAGCCTTCCGGAATTTACGCCGACGGAGACCCAGCAGCAGTGGCGATGAGCGCTGCAGAGAGCGCCAAGCGAACGCCCGTCCAACACTCAAGGTGATCTGTATACCTATATATGTGTCTCACTGCGCGCAGCTGGTACGTCGTGTTCGCATCCCCTTCGCCGCTGTTTTCCTTTTGGATCCTACTTGAACTTCAGCACACTCTCCTGCCTCTTGTCGCGGTCGTTTTCTCGCCGGCTCCGCTGCGGCTGCCGTGCCGTGAGCACGCGGACAGTCCGCAAAGGGATGAGCAGAAGGGGTGAGAAGACGACGCGAAGGCGCGACCAGCAAACGACAAGGAGGTGGGTTTGAGGAGCGCTGCCGCACCCAGCCCCCTTCCTCACCCACTGCCTCCGCGACAGCGATGCGTTCTTGCATTCGCCTGCGCCACTGCGGTCATCGCTCGCGCAACAGCCCTTTTCGTGTGATCTGCGCACTCGCACCCCACTCCCGCATCCTCCTTTCGCTTGTGCGCTCTGTAAGTTTCAACGTACGCCACCACCACCACCACTGGTGTTTCAGTAGAATACACATCACGGGCCATCTTCATCGAAGTCACGGGAGAAAGCAAGTGCGAGTGAAAGCCAGAAAAGACGAAAGAAGACGTGCTCCTTCGAATCGAATCCCGACGCAAGCGAGCACCACAGACCAGCCAGCGACGACGTGCATGTACAAGGACGCAAGCAGACACAGTCAGACACTCACAAACACACACACACACACACACACACACACAGCAATCATAAGCCATGTCGTCTCTGCCGCGCGCGTCTGTGAGCTTTAATAGGCCGGGCCACATTCCGTTTGGTGCTGTGCAGGGATACGCCCCGGGCGGCGTCCCAGCGTACAGCAACAAGCACGATCACTACTTCTCCGGCGAGCGCAGCATTGAGGGCAACATCTTCTTCGGCTTCAAGTACCAGTGCGTCGAGTTTGCGCGCCGCTGGCTGCTGGTGCGTAAGGGGCTGGTGCTGCCCGACGTGAACTGGGCCTGCCACATTTTCCAATTGAAGGAGGTGCGAGACGCCGCCACGGCGGAGAGCTTCGCGGTATTGCCAGTGCGCAACGGTACTGGGACGAAGCCGGAAGCCGACGCGCTTCTTGTCTACCCCTCCACCGCTACAAATCCAGTTGGCCACGTCGGCGCCATCACCGAGGTGGGCGACGACTACGTATGTGTCGCGGATCAGAACTACCGCTTCCACAAGTGGGAGTCCTCCTACGCGTACAAGCTGAAGCTTGATCACAGGGACGGCATCTGGACCATCATCGATGACATTGACGCGGACGAAATCGAGATCCCGCTTGGGTGGGTGACGTTTCCTGGTCGCGCGAACCGGCCGGAAGGGGCGCCGCCGGTGGCGCTGCATCCGTCACTGCACTTCAATAAGCCACCGAAGCCATATCTGCTGCGCCGTAACTTTCTGCCCACGGAGTCCAAGGCGAACTGGCTTGACATGAAGAACCCGGCGGAGCGGCTATTCGTGGAGGAGTTTGGCATGGACGTCAGTCGCACCCGCCTGGAGGAGAAGGCTGTCAGCTACTACGAGTCAAATCACGAGTTTCACCTGCGGTGCATCGCGTACGGAACGCAGCTGCACGACATCTTCATGGAGGCAACCGCGCAGGTGATCGAGAGCGATGAGAAGCTCCGGCTCTTTGCCATTCCTGAGGAGTTTTGGCCCCGCATTCGCCACTCGTGGAAGTACCAGCAGACGTACATTTCTGGTCGCTTCGACTTCGCCTTCAACAACGAGACGGGCGAGGTCAAGTGCTTCGAGTACAATGCCGACAGCGCGTCGACGCTTCTAGAGTGCGGCCGCATTCAGCAAAAGTGGGCCGAGTCGGTGGGGTTGGACAAGCAGGGCACTCGCGGCTCCGGCTTCGCGGTGGAGCGCAACCTCAAGATGGCGTGGGCGAACAGCGGGGCGACTGGCCGCGTTCACTTCTGTGTTGATGAGGAGAAGGAAGAGCAGTACACGGCCCTCTACTGCATGCAGGCCGCTGAGGCGGCCGGGCTGGAGGGCAAGTTGTGCGTCCTGTTCGACGAGTTCCGCTTTGATGATAATGGCCACGTTGTCGATAGCGACGGCGTGCGCGTGCGCAATGTGTGGAAGACGTGGATGTGGGAGTCGGCCATCACGGACTATTACGCCGCCCGGGAGGAGCGGGGCGAGAACTGGAAGCCGTCCCCGAAGGAAAAGGTGCGCCTATGCGACTTGCTCCTCGGCGATGACTGGGAAATTCTCTACTTCGAGCCGATGTGGAAAGTCATCCCGAGCAACAAGGCCATCCTGCCCATGATCTACCACAACCACCCCGAACACCCCGCCATCTTGAAGGCGGAGTACGAGTTGACGGACGAGCTGCGCAAGCACGGGTACGCCAAGAAGCCGATTGTCGGCCGCGTGGGCAGCAACGTGACCATCACCTCCGGCGACGGCGAGGTGCACGCTGAGTCTGGTGGCAACTATGGGAAGCGCAACATGATTTACCAACAGCTGTTTGAGTTGAAGAAGCAGGACGACTACTACGCCATCATCGGCGGCTGGATGATCGGCGACGCCTTCAGCGGCACCGGCATCCGCGAGGACAAGTCAGTCATCACCGGCGTAGACAGCCCCTTCGCTGCCATTCGCATCAAGACCGACAAACTTCCGCACCCCGTGACGCACAAGGATATCGACGAGATGGCCGAGGACGAGTAACGTCCGGGCTGCAAGCGCGATGAACAACACACGCGCACTCTCCACAAACGTACACACAGTCACACGTAGGAACGAAAGCAAGAACAAACAAAAATGGTGACTGCACGCTGTGGCGGGGGGGAGGGGCACGGCAGCTCTGCGATACGCAGAAGTTTCTACTGAGCCGTACCACCGTGTGTAGACAGCCGCCACGACGGATGCTCAGCGATCGGGTGTGCTTCTTTGCTCGCGCGCACGCACGCCCGCAGCCACCTCAGCCACGTAGACGACTCCTTCTATCTCTCTCTCTATATATATACATATATGATTTTTATGTGCTTGCCGTCTGTGTTTTTCATGTTGCTTTCCGTCGATGAAGTGTTTTCTTTGCTGGGCGTTGATTGAAGAAGGATGCAATGAGAGTGCGATGGCCTGCACAGGTACCTGTGCAGGCCATCGCACTCACTCTCTCGATCCCTCGTTCTTCAATCGGGCACGTGGAGTAGGAAGAAGCAGAAGATGGCGCCCCTCTGCAGATGGAGGAGGGGAGGCGAGTGCGCATGGGACGGGGAGGGATGGAGGACCATCCGTGTTGGTGATCCACTTGTTTCGGGCGCGTGTGGGGCTCTCTTTTCCACGCCCGGGGGAAAAAACGGACGTCCCCGTGCGCAGCCTGGAGCGTGAAGGGGCTGAGCGGCATCTCCTTGTCGTTGCCTCGCCTCCCGCTCCTTTGTTCCAACGGCGGATAATGCTGATTGTGGTTTTTTATTTTATTATTTCTTTTCCAGTTTAGCTCTCTTCACTCACTCGCTTTCTTGTTTTCTCTCCCCCCTTGGCGCTCTCTTGTGTGTATTGCGCAGCATCCTCCCTTCTTCTCCCCTCGCTGCGTTCGTGTGCTTGTGTGTGTGTGCCCCTCCTTTGTTGTCTTCTTTGTTCTGGGTTTCTTGATGTGTGCCCGTCTGCCGCTTGCTGACCTTCCTCTCCCCTCTCCTCTCTTTCCAGGTGTATTCGTTGTGCTGTCACTCGATAGGCGTGTCCATACATGCGCGCCCTCTACCGCTGTGTGCATGCGCATGTGTATGACGGCGATAACCGCAATGGGGCCAACCCGCCATCACCGCCAGTGCCACCATCGCACTCTTTCATCTCTCTTCCACCTTATTTTAGCTCCCAAATCTTCTTCCCCCTCCCCGACACACGCACACACACACGAGGGTGCCCCACGCGCCACCCACCCCTTACCCAGCCACCCGCCCCACTCCATGGCCACCTCCCGCGACAGTACCCCCCTTTTCTTTCCCTTTCCTCTTATTATTACCACGACAAAACTACTCCTACAAACGTGTGCGCAGCGCCATCATATATATATATATATATAGTTTCACAGAGAGCAGGAGCCGACCGACGTGACAGGCCCAAACACTTCTGTCTCTCCCTTCCTCTTTCTCTCTCTTAGGATGCACCGACGCATGTGCTGATGGGGGCGTCTCTCTCTCTTTTGCCTTCGGTGCGTGTGGGCGTGTGCGCGTGCCAAAGTGCGTGCGGAGCGGCTCGCACGGCGGATCTATCTGAACCCGTTTTTTTTTGTTCTTCTTCGTTGGTTGTATCCCTTTTCGAAATGAAACACGTCGAAGCGTTAATGGGGGCGCCCTGTTCCCCCCCCTCTCACCTCCCCCTTCGCTCCCTCACACGTAAAAAATGCACGTATCCAAGACATGCGTCACGCAGGCCATGGCCATTGCATAAAGCGACGAAGCTGGTGGTTTTGACGGTTGCCTGTCGTGGTGGTGGTTCAATGCAACAGAATGAAAAACGATGAGGGAAGCAGGAGGAGGGAAGAGCGCTAGAGGACACGCCGCGGCGTTCGAGGGGAGGGGGAGGGCGATTCGTGTATCCGCCACCCACGCCGCCGTTTTTGTTTTCTCGTGACTCTCCCTCTCTCCTGTCGTTTCGGTCTCTGTCCGGGAGGACGCAAGACATGAGGGCACGCAGGTGTGGGCGTATTCACGCACGAACACGCGCCCCCTCTCCCCCCCCACACACACACACACACACACGCGTTTGCTTGTAACACCAACGGATGTACGGGCTATCGCCAAGCGGCGACCGGCCTCAGCGCGGTGATGCTAAGCGGCTGAGAAATGAGACAATCGTTGGAGGAGAAGAGGGCGCAGGGACACCTGCAGCTCTGCTGCTCCCTCCTCCCTGCCCTTTTACTGGACTGTACTCGCCTCTCCCGCTGGCTTTCTTCTATTCTCTTTTTCCGTGCCCGTTGACGGACTTGCGCGCATCTTCAACGGACTTCATGTGCGTGTGTGCCTGTGCGTGCCAACGACACCTGTGTTTATGTCGCTGTGCTTGCGCGTCTTGTCTATATCTGCGTCGTGGTAGCCACTCGTTGAACGCAGGCTCTTTGGCTGCTTTGCAGCGACGCCCAGTGCACACACCGAAAACACATCCATAGAGCGACGAGGTGCGCCGTACAACGGGCGGGCATGCCCGGTCGTCTGAAGGCGGCTCCATCGGAGGTGGCGTTTACCAGGCACTTCATCTTGTCTCCTCACCGCCGGCAGCCAGTGCACTGCCACGCTCGCCACTCTCCCGTACGCACACCTTACCCACCTTACACACAGCCGTCATCAGACGCAGCGCCTGGCGGCTCGTCGTCATCGCATCTGCACCAACGCCACCATTACCATGACCCTTTTACTCACCACAGCGCCGATGGCTCCCCCACGAAGTGTAGGGCAACGTTGTCCGTGTTGGCACCGCCAACTCCCGCCGCGGACGCTGCCCATGCGCGCCACATCAAGCATGTGCCTTGCTCCCGGGCTCACTGCCTACACAGGGCGGCAGACGCGTCAGCGCAGCAGTCGCAGGGGCCTTCTGAAGCGCAGGCACTGACGCTGAGGTCACGGCGGTGGGCAACCGATGGCGCCGCGGTAGAGGATCGAACACTCGAGGCAGAGCTCGCTCGTCACCGCCGCGGTCCGCAGCTGCCACCGCCGTCCTCACCGTTGCTGGACTCACCCTCAAGGACGGCCACTCCGACGGCCGACATCACGCACTTTGACGCATCGCCTTCGCGGCCACTGCCATCGCGTCGGCCCGCCTCACGACTGCAGCGACTCCTGCGCAAGCTGGAGGCGGAGGCGCATCGAACGGGCTGCACCGTGACAGATGCTGCTGATGGTCAACGAAACACCGTTGAGTTGTACCAAGCACTGTTCCTGCAGGCCTTGGCGGACAGTGCCGCCTGGGAGCGCCATGCACGCGTCCTTGAGGCCAGCGCCCAGGCCTCTGCAAAACGTGAGGCTCATCTTAAACGGCAGCTGCGGCACCTGCGGCGCAGTGTTGAGCTGCTTGTGGCGTATGTGAAGGGGTCTGAGCGGGTGATGAATGCCCTCGGCAGAGGGACCGCCTGTGGCACCGGTGCGTCGACTCAGACGGAGAGGGCGGCGCCGGACAGCACTCCACCAATGTCGCCGGGCGCACTGGCCGCGTCAGCAGCAGCAGCAGAGACAATGATGGATGTAGCGTCATCTTCTCCATGGAGTCCCACATCGCTGTCCGCCGTGAGTGAACTCGTACGAGGCTCCTTCGGCCGCTCACTGAACCTCGTCTACGACATCAGTGGCAGTGACAGCCGACATGGCGAGGACGATGCCGCCGTGCGGAAGATGGATGGCCGGTCGCACGCAGCAGTCGTCAAGGGACCTGGTGACTTGCATGAGCTTGATGGTTTTCATTCGGAATCCCTTGCCCCTGTGCACGAAGCTGTGGAGGCGCCGTGGGATCAGCCCTCATGGGATGGCAGCGGGGACGATGTCGGCACCGGTGTGCACACTCGATACAGGGCGAGCGCGGCGTGGGGGGACAAGGACAGAGGGGACGCGGCCCAGAGGTTACGCCGCGGCGGCACAGAAGCGTTTGAGACGCGCACGCCGTGGAGCCGGACGCTGCCAGCTGCGATTCGTGCTTCTGGAATGGCGCATCGTGAGTTTACGCCATCGCTTCTGCGCCGTGGCGCATCTGCACGGGCTACTGCAGTTCTCGAAGGCGGCTCGTCTCTCCATGCCACCTCGCCGTCTCCGCTTTCCTCATTGCTTGGCCATGCTGCGACAATGAACGCCGCCATGGAAACAGAGTCGGTGACGCACGAGAGTGCTCCCCTCGCTGCTGCTGCCGCTCCTCAGGTTGCACCGACGTCTGCCGCTCAAAGCCTGCTGGAGCTTCTGCGCAGTCGAGACACGTCGACTCGGGGGACGGCGGCGTTGGGCCAGGGACTTGCCGACACATCTCTGGGTACTATTTCCAAGGCAACGCCACAGAGTGCTGCCCCGCACCAGAACGATGACCACGAGGTCACGGTCGCCGAGGCGACACACAGCCACAGCTCCAGCGATGTTGCGCATCTGAATCGTGCGGTGCCGGCGAGGGCATTATCATCGTTTTCTTCAGCCTCTCGACCCCCTCTGACACCGAGTTGCTCTTCGATTCCACGACAGAGCTCCGGCCCAAAAGGCGAGGCGCTGCCCTCGCATCCTGCGTCGCTGCCGTCGTTGGTGCCCTCGTCGCCGCCACGGCCCTACTCCCACTCGCTCGCACCCTCGTCACCCCAGATGTCACGCGTCGGTGGCAGCGGCGGCAGCAATCGTGCGCCACCTGGCATAGAGGCTGCTGCTGCCGCGCCCATCGCGGTGGCGGAGCTCGTTCACACGTCGTCCTCTGCTGTATTGTCTTTCCCACCTCATCAGACGTTCACAAATCTCGCTGCCACGCATCAACGCGACGGCAGCGTGGCGGCGCAGCCCGATGACGGCCCGGCGTACTCGTCTAACGACTGGGAATTCCTCGAGACGGCGAATTTCGCTGACAGCTTTGGTGCGTCGTCGTCATCCTCACCCACGAGGAGGCTGGATGAAGCACGCGGCGGACATCACAGGCTCGCGAGCAGCGACAGCAGCAGTGACACGAACGGTGACAAGATGACAGACGAAAGGGACGAGCTGGCTAATGGCGACGGCTACACAGAGTGGCGCACACAGCTGGAGGCACATCTGAACCACGAATGGGTCTCGGGCATGTGAGGCTTCCATGTTTGCGATTTCTCTTTCTGTGTGTGCGTGTCGCTGGCGGAGACGCGGCATATGGGCATCGTACACGCAGACCTCGCAGGCACGTTCACGGCACTTTTCTTTTCGGTGGCGTTTTCCCTCCCTTGAATGTCTGCGCAGGCATATGTAAAGGGGACAGCATCAAGGGGTAGATGGAACTCAGCACGCGTACAATGACGCACGCTTACCTGTTACTCAGCAGAGTAGAGGTTGCCGTGCGCGCGGAGAGTACGACAGCGCTTCTCTTTTCTTCAGTTTGTTCTTGATGTGTTTCCGTAGATGCGCACCGAAACACACACACGCACACACACAAACAAACACGCATGTGCATGCCGAGCACGTGTGCATGCATGTACATGGGCCACTACCATTACATCTGCGAGCTCTCTGCAGCGACGTGAGCGCGACACTTGGAGAGGAGGCTGGCGTGGTGGCACTTGGAGGAGCGGAGAGCCGCTCTCTACTCTTCAGCCTCGAGCATTGCAGGAGACACCAACGGCGGATCGCGGAGCAGAGCTGCATTGATGCGCTAATCGAGGCGGCTCGAAAGCCATCGAAAGAGAGACACGTGAGCAGCACGACTGACAGGCTGATGATGCGACAGCCCGGCCCGTTTCTCGTCTCTTTCTCTCCCTCTTCTGGCGCTCTGCGGTGCTTGGTCCCGGCACTCATCCCTTCGCTGCTCCGTGTTCGGTTGCGCACGCGTGCACGCTCGCACCTACAAAAAACGCGAGACATGTTCCACTACGTATGCAATGCACGGCAACGTTGTTTGAGCCGCCCTGCACATCTTTTCGGCTCCTCCGATGGTGCCAATTCGTTACCTCTTCCCTTCCCTCCTGCCGTTTTCTACCGACACCCCCTCTCCACACAAATACGCGGGGAAGCTAAGCTGGACAAGGACAAGGCCGCCTCCGCACAAACTATCGCAGACTCGCCTCAGCCGCCCCATTCGCAAAGCAGATACACGTAGGCACAGGACAAGCCCGGCCCAACTCTCCGACAGACGTTTCCATCCTCACACGCCCGACGCGACAACAACGCCGTGCGTCGCTGCTTTCTCCAGTGCACTATCACGGCAGATCCGCGCAGCGACGGCAGCGCGCGCACACACACACACTCACTCACTAACACAGGCAGAGAGGCAGACGCGCGCCCAAGTCCGTTTACGCACTGCTGAGAGGAGAAGATGACTGCCACCGTGTCGCTCTTCGAGCGCAACAAGCGTGTCTACCTCGAGGAAGAGTCGAAGCTGCAGGCTATCGTGAGCAGCGACCAGTTCCTCCGCACGTTTCAGTCATGGCTCGATCAGAGCATCTCACAGCTGGACTTCCAGTACGAGCGATGCGAACAGCAGTTATCGGAGCTGCAGCAGCACGTGACGGCGCCGAAAGGCGCCTTCTGGAACAGTAAGGCTGTCATTGAGCACTGCAACCTGCACATCGCGGAGCGCCGGCTTGTACGCCGCAACATTGAGCTGGACGGGGATCAGCATGCAGAGCTGCCGGCGGTGATTCAGCTCGTGTCGACGTTGCAGCAGACCAAGTCGCACTCCTTCATCACCCCAAAGCAGCGCCGCTTCATCGAGGAGTGCGAGGCGGAGCTGAAGTCCGTCGTCTTCGAGCCACGTGACCTCGTCTTCATCACCAACGCGCTGCAGACGAAGCTCATCGACGACGGCAATACGCGTGGCGTCTTTGGCGACCTGACAGTGTTTCAGAACACGATTGAGGAGCTCTCGCCAGATATCGATCAGTGCGAGCAGCTGCTGGAGGCAAGCATTGCGAATGGCGAGATGGGCCTTGCCGAGGACATCTCGAAGCGCCAGCTGGACGTGTACGAGCACATTTTGCGCCTCATCACGGATCAGTACCCGGCCATCTCCAACTACTACGCCGAGTCGCGCAACAGCGAACGTCGGCGGCGCTGGGCAGTGTTCCGCATGGTGGATCGCGATATCACCGCCGTAATCGAGGCGAAGCACCGCCAAATCGAAGCCTGCGAGGAGGACATGCTCAAAATACAGGAGCAGATGGCCAACTACAACTCCGATGACGCGCAGCAGCGCAAGCGCTACGAGGCCGACCGCGCCGAATCCGACGAGTTCCTGCAGCAGAACAAGGAGAAGCAGCAAAGCGTGTGGAACCGCATCTTCACCCTCTTTCAGGATCTGCAGACATGCTCGAGTGAGCTGGCGACGCTGGCGCAGCAGCGGCACAAGGAGGTGGAGCGGCGGCTCGAGATGGAGGAGCGCGAGGCGGGGCGGCGGAGCGGGCACGAGAGCTTCCTGCAGGCCGCCGCGGAGCATGCGCAGAAGCTGCAGGACACAATCGACAATGCCGCCGCCGCGCGTGACCTCGCGACGTCGCTCAACGACTTTGCGCTGGACGGCTGCGACAGCATTGCTGCCAAGTATGACAAGCAACAGAACGCACTCGGGGAGATGCTGCGGCTCGTGCAGCAGCACCATTTCAAGCGCTTCTCTGACTACTACATCGCCGCCAGCCGCTACCTCTACCGCAAGGAGCGACGGCTAAAGCAGATGGACGAGGAAATGCGGGCGAACAGTATGCACCGTGAGATCCTCTCCGACACACTGGACCCGCACGCGAAGGAGTATGTGGAGGCGGACCAGCGGCTGGCGCTGCAGCGGCACGAGGTGGCGGAAGAAGTGATGCGCATCCGGCACAAGCTAGAGCGGGCAGAGCGGGCCGTCACGCCGACCTTGAGATCTCTCGACTTTGCTGGCATCGCGTACGTGCACCCTCGCATTATTGTAGAGAAGATGAACCTCAGTCGCTGGAGCACCATGCTAGACTACCGCACCCTCATCAACTCGGAGAGCGACAGTGCAGCGACGGTTGTGCGCGAGACGGCCGCGATCGAGAAGCTGCGGGGCGATATAGAGACGCAGAAGATGTCGACGCGCAACCAGCATCGACGCCAGCAGCGGCTGTGCAATGTGAGGAATGTTGACGACATGAAGTCCTCAAGGACGCGCGGGTCGGTGCAACACGCTGGCAGTGCTGCGGGTATCAAGCCGACTGCCACAGGCACATCACTAGTCAAGTCATCGCCGCTGGGCTTCGTTGAGCGAGTGCACGCGATGATTCAGCAGGACGGTACGCGCTCTGGCGGCGCCAGTGGTACAAACACATCGTTGCCCTCGAAGGGCACGGCAAGCGGTGCGACCGCCTCGCCTCACACTTCGCGGCAGGTAGCATATTCGACGACGCACGTGGTGAACAGCAACGGCTCCGTCATCCACACGAGCGCCGCTAATGCCGCCGCGGTCGTATCTGCTGCCCCTGCGCCACCGCCGACGCACATGGAAGGGACGACGTTCCAGGCGCTCTTCGACTACCGCGCCCGCGCGCCAGATGAGCTGACCTTTGAGGCCGGGCAACAAATCGTATGCATCAGCCGCGCCCCGGAGGAGGGTTGGTTTAAAGGCGTGTGTAACCAGCGTACAGGACTGTTCCCGATCAACTACGTTCAGTCGGTGCGCGAGGCACCCGAAGAACCGTGATGATTCGGAGAACACGCACGAAAGCGGAGACAGAGGTGCTGCGGTGAAGGAACGCATCTGGGTGTCAGTGTGTGCAGGTGTGTGCGTGTGTGTGTGTGTGTATGCGACGGAGGGGGAGGAGGAGGGCCAAGCATCTGCGCATGTTCACGCATACGCGCCCGCCCACGAACGTGCGTGACGGCCTCTCCGTACGCACATGTCCACCGTTCACTCCCCATACACGACAGACACACACAAAAAATCGAATAGCATCAATCAAACGGCTTCCTCTCTTGTTGCGCTTCTCGCTCCGTCTCTGCCGGTGCGTGTGCCCTTCTCTTTTTCCCTCGGCCTCCTGAGTGCTCTTACCACCGACGCGCGCGCACATTTTCATGTGTGTGCTTCATGTAAAATAGAAGACCCTCCCTTCTCGTTTTCGTTGTTGTGCTGTACGCCTGTTCTGGAGCGGGTCGCTTCTCCGCGTGCGCGTGCTCGCATGCGGGGGACGGATGCGCGCTTTCCCGTCTATTTACATATGTACATGTGCTCTCCTTCATTTGCCTGTGTGTCGGATGCGGCGGCTCACAAGCATGCGCGCACAGGCGGCAGCAGAGCATGGGCACCTTTTCCCCGCTCCTTTTTCATGGCCCGGCCGATTCTTATATATATATATATGCATATGTACATTTTTGGCTGCTGTGCCTCGTGCTCTCTCGTTGCGTGCTTGTGTGCGTGTGCCGCTGCCCTGACATGACGTTGGTGTCGTGACCGGCTCCCTTTCTTTCCTCGATGATGACTTGCAACAAGAAAAGAGGCAAACGTGAAGGAACAACGAACACAGTCAACATCACCGCAGCATCTTCAAAGTGGTCGATCCGCAATGAGGCCTGTTGCTTTTCCGCGTAGTGCGTATATTTGCATGCATGCATGCGATCGATGCCCCCCCCTCCCCCACCCCCTTCCTCTCCCGCCTGAGAGCTGGGTGGCTGTCATCCATCCATCAATCCCCAGCCCGCAGAAGCGACCTACATGCATATACACAGCCCAAACAGCTGCAGACGTCCGCGCTTGTGCGCAGTGATTCGTGTGGCGTTCAGGGATCAGCACTGCCCGCAGTGACTGCGTATAAAGACAAGCTTGTGCGTGTGCGGCGCATCAACCATCTCCACTCTTTCCTTCCGCTTCGCCTATCTTTTCTGGCGTCTTTCTCTTTGGACAACATTTCTCTGTCTCTCTACGCTGCTCTCCTCTGCTCTTGCGCATCGTGACAGGTTGCGCACACCCACATATACATGCACTCGCGCACACCATACGCTCGTGCATACCTTTTCATTTCTGTGCCCTTTCTTCCTCCCTCCCTCTTACCCACGGGTGCACACCACCCCTCCCTCCCTCCCACCTTTGGCGCTTGTATGCCTGAATCTGACAGGCGATAAGAGGGCCATAAGCAAAACAACACACCAACGACAGCAACTGCTGAACGAACAGCACCGAACAACAGGGAGGACCGCAAAACGATATCAGGCGTGTGCACGTGTGTGTGTGTGCTCGCTCACCCCTCCCCCTCCGTAGGCGCACACGTTCTGCTTTGTGTGTGCGGGTGAATGCGAAGGGGACGAGCGAGGGAGCGGAGAGGTGAGTAGGCGCAGGGACGAGAAAACACAAAAACGAAAGGAGGTCGCTCTTTGCTGCTGTATGTTGTGTGTTGTGTGCTTCGTCTTGTATTATCCCTTGGTGTTCGAGGCTCACCCGCCCTTCTCGCTTTCCTCCCAATCTTCCCCCATCCGTGTTGCTGCTCTGCCTTGGTCTTCATTTCTGCCTTTCACTGTCCCGCTTCTTCTTTTACCTCGCTGCCGGTCTCCGTCGGCGATTACGGCACTCACGCCGTCTTTCTTCTCGTTGCTGTGGTTGACCGCCCTCCTCCTCCTTCTCCTTTCTCTTGGTGTGTGCGTGTGTGCCCAATTGGGAGGCCGTCGTCGGCCTCTCGCCATATTTTGCGCTCTCTACTCTTGGCGGCACTCTCTCACTTTATATATTTCTTTGCTTGTGTGTGTGTGTGCTGCGAACACTTCGACGAGCGTCGATCGACGTTGCTGGGGGGAGAGACACAGCGCGGAACGAAGTACCGTCGGCAAGAAGCTCATCGGAGGTCAGCAACAGCCGCCTTTAGAGGAAGCGGCAGCGAAAGATGGGCAACCGTGTGTCTACTGCGGCCGCCCCCTTCTCCCTCGAGGATCTCGAGGCGTTGGCGCGCGCCCCATCGCTCTTCGACACGCTCCCCAACGATGCCGGTAACTCTGCTGGCAGTGGCGCTAGTGCGCTGTTTCGCAAGGAGATAATAGCGGAGATGGAGCGGCAGTACGCCGAGTGCGACACATCGCTTCATGCGCTGCGCTGCGTGCTAGACCGAAGGGGCACCCGCCATCGCCTTGGTTCCTACGAAGCAACGACTTCACCGGCGCCAAGCGGTGGTGCACCGAAGGCGATATCCGATCAAGGGTGGGGCAAACAGTCAGCAGGCGCCTCCATCCCATCTTTGGCCGACACCATGACGACAAACCGCAGTGGACCAACTCAAGACTTACTGCAGAGTCCGCGCGAGCTTCATGGCTCTCGTCACAGCGACCCGAATGAGGTGGCGGACAGCGGTGAAGCAGCCACTGCTGCTGCGATAGCAGCAGATCGCTCCTTGCCGAACGCGAACGACGACAGCTTCCCCCAGCGCCCCGCGAGCAGTCGTTTAGGGGCGCTGCCCGAATCGGCGCCGGCTGAGACGCCACTATCACCGCACTCGTGGCTGTTCCGCGAGGTGTCCGTGCAGCCCGTCGATCTCACGCGCCACGCCGAGGTCCAGGCGGCGGAGGTATACGTTCTCGTTATCGTTCAGCGATCAACAATGCTGAGGACGCCGCCGACCAGCACGACGCCAGCAACACCGTTCGTAAGCGTTACGAACACCCGATCAGCTACCCCGCCACCTTCCTCTCCTTCAGCCGCCACCCCCAGCGGTGCTGCGCGATCGGTGGCAACCAGCGCAGCGATGAGCGCCAACACGAACACTGAGTGGCCGCGAGACATGGTGCAGCTCTTTACCCCGCGCGGCCTCACGACACCGTTCTCGAGTGACATGACGCGACCGACTCTCGCCAACATCAGCCACGGCAGCGGCGCCAGCTACTGGTACTCACCCTCCGCGACGCCACGAACGAACGGGTCGACAAGTGACCGCCCGACCCCGCGCAGCACTACGGCCGCTGCTGCCGCAGCGGCACCATCGTCTGCCACAGGGAACGGGAGCGGCGCTGGAGGGTTTCCGCAGGCGTCCCCGCGCTCCACGTCCTCACAGGCGACGCCGCGCGCCACTAGCTTTCACTTCAGCGTCCACCTCCTCACGGGTAAGCAGGCAGACGCCATGGCGGCGGCGGCCGGGTTGTTCACGGCCCGCGCCATTGAAAAACTCTTTCTCGACTGCGCCGAGTTCGATCGAAGACTGTTCTACAACTTACACGCGGCCAAGGTAGAGGCCGTGATCCGTGCCTACAGCATGCACCCCACCCTCGACGTCACCTCTGGGTGTCACGACAACGGCAGCAACGTGAATGCTGCTGGAAGGAATCTGCGCAGAAGCTCCAAGGCGTCGTCGAATGTGAGCGGCGGCGGCGCTGCCTCGGCAGTGATAACGGGCAACAGAATGGGCAGGGATGTGAGCGACTCCAACAGCGGTTTCGGCACCTCAAACTCGTCTCTACAGTATCTGATCTCCACTCTGAGGGCATCAAGGGAACTGCGGCGGGAGCTCCTTGCCATCACACGCCCCTCCTCGGTCGCCGTGCCCGTGATGCGCTTCGACAAGCGAAGCAGCACCGCCACCCTCTACACCACGTCGCCGGTCAGCACCGGTTGTCACACAGGGGCATTTGGTGGCGTCAGCGACCACGTGACCAGCACGGCGGTGTCCTCCAATCCTGCGGAGCTGTACAGCCTGAACGCCATCTACCGCGTCCTGAACGGGGTCCGTGTCGGCACGCCGCGGTGGATGCACACGGGCGACGTGGCCAGCCCGCTGAACTCGGCGCATTACTCTGTGCCCGGTAGCGCATCCGGAGCGGCTGCAGGCGGGCCAAGCACGAGTGCAGCCCTGTTCGGAGCGGGCAACTGGTGCTCTGACCCGCTTTCGTCGTTCCATCCACCGCGCCGCAACACACATGGCGACGGCGCGGCCGCCGGCGCCGCTGCTGCCTCTGGCATCATGCCGCCGATTCCCTCGTTGAACATCTCCAGCTGGCTACAGGGGCCCCAGCCCCTCAATGTGCAGCGGGCAGCACCGGCTGGTACCGCAGCCACGGGGCCCGCAGGCTCAGCACACCCCACCGCAACTGGCTCAACGACTTCCCGTATGGGCAGACCGCTTCGACACTCCTGGACAACGCACTCAGCGTCACCCAAACCGCCACCGCTGCTGCTGCCGACGCTCGCGTCAGGCACGCCGAGCGGCGATTGCCGCGTTGACAGCACGATTCCGCCAGATGCCTCGTCCGCCCCCCCAGCCACACTGACCTCTGCAACATCTGCAACACAAACTCCCGTCTTCAGTCTCCCGCTCGACTCACTCCGCCCTGCGGCGCCAGCCGCCGCTGCCGCCGCCAAGGCACGCTCGACGCTCCGCAGCGCCTCTGCAGAGGAGGGCAGCACAGATGCGTCCACTTTGTCCCCTCAGGCGGCAGCGGTGCCGAAACTGCAGCCGCTCATCAACGCAGAGGAGAAAGGGCAGAGAGAGAAGGCGTTGCAGCACACTAGCGGCCCTGCTCGAGCGGCAGGCCTGCCTTCCGTTCCGCGTAACCGAAAGGACAATGCGCAGCTGGAGAGTTGCCCTGCCGAGCGTCATCTTCACACACGGCACCAGCACCATCGCGCCGACGGGGGCGGTCAAGGCAGGGACGAAATCGCCAGCCGCCACAACGCCGGCACCGAGAACGTCTCGACGAGTCGCTACAGGGTAGCATTAGCACCGCCGTTCGAAGACGACGCTGAGTGCAATGAAGTGTACAACCAGCAGGAACGCGCGCAGCGGCTGAAGGCGTCGCAGCCGGAGGTGACGCAGGTTTTGCCGTACCTCTTTGTCGGCGGCGAGGACGCAGCGCGGGATCGAGCGCAGCTCCTCCGCAAAGGCATCACCCATATCGTGAACACCGTCAGCTGGTGCATCGATAGCTTCTACCCAGACCTCTTCCGGTACTTGACGCTCAGCCTGAGCGACGCCGCCGATGAGCCGATCTTCTCCCTCTTTGCCGTCGTAAACGCCTTCATCGAGGACGCAGTGGAGAGGCATCAGGGGCGAGTCTTTGTGCACTGTCAGCAGGGCGTGTCGCGTTCCTGCACGTTTGTTATCGCCTACGTCATGTGGAAGCAGGGGCTGTGCTACGACCGCGCCTACGAGCTCGTGCGGGCACGCCGAAACGTGTGCAATCCAAACCTCGGCTTCTTCATGAACCTGCGCCTGTGGGAGGCGCAGTTGTCCACGCCGCTGCTGAACAGCGTGTTTGCCTACGCCCCGTACACGTCGACGTCACCGATGCCCTTCTCCTACCAGCTGACAGCGTACTTTGACTGCGAAACGCCCTCGACCGTCGCCGGCGCCGTCGCGTCCCGCTCTTCCTTGCCGCCGTCTCCACCCTCCCCGTGCTCTGCTGAGGGGCGGACACTTGGCTTCCTCTCTCCTCGTGACAAGGAAGCACACCAGCAGCTGCGCAGCGATGTCCTGACGCGCGCGGCTGACATGAGCGGTGCGCCGCCGGCGCTTCCCAACACGTTGTCACTAGACCCGCGTTTGGGCTACCTGTTTCTCTTCGCGCCTGGTGCGCGAGCTGCAGGCGAAGCCAGCAGCGCCGACGCCGGACGATCGAAGCAGAAGGGCAAGCATCGGCCACGGCTCTCTCGGGGCACCGATGTGGGCCCCGGTGCTGACCCCAGCGGTGACGAAGACGTCGATGTCGTGACGGGATGCGTCGTCATGGGATCGCAGTGTCTTAATAAAGTCTACAGTGAACGTGCCCTCGCTGCCTGCCGGCAGGTGCTGCGCTTCAGCTTTTACCACGGCGAGGCGCGCACAAGTGTCACCAACGCCGGGAAGACCGTGCACTTCAACCCGATGCGGCAGGTGCGACTGCTGCCGGCTATATCACCGGCTTCGTGGCCGCGGTCCTCTTCCCCGTTCCCTGTTCCAACTGCGGCTGTGTCGGCGGAGGTAGCGCAGCGGCTGCTGTCGCTCCACGTCGCGAGTCAGGTGCGCATTCGCTTTGCGCGGCAGTCGCAATGGGATGCTCTCCTCTCAAACACGCGACTTGGCGCCATGCTGAGCTGCTATACCGCCGAGGAGGATCGGCTGGACGCCAGCGAAGGGGTGCGGCGGCACGCACGTGAAGGGGCTACAAAGGGCGTCGGCGCGAGTAGCAGCGGAAGGGTCTCAGGCGGCCAACAGACAAGCGCGACTGGACACATGACACTGCTGCCGAACCCTCTTCTACCCGTGAATCCTCCTGCGCCGGCGTCCTCTTCGTTCCGCACCGGGCGGCACACACCTCGTACGCCGCGACAGCTGCGCGTGTCGTCCTCTGGCAATGGCGGCTCGCTCCGACGGGGGAGCGAGGGTGATCGGCTTGCGAGTAATGCCTCTGCGTACTCTTCATCAACTGGCGCCTCTGCATCGCAGTACCGCAACCGTGCTGACAGTCTGCCAGCTGCCGCTGCCGGCTCAGTGCCGGAACCGGCGGCAAGCGAGCCCCAAGACGTATTTCTGCCTTCCGCTGCTTCTTCAGCTATGGCGGCGGTTTTCACGCCGAGCATGGGCCCTGCCGGCGTTTCTCTTCCGCGGCAGGGCATCTCGGACCTGTCGCTCGCTGCCGCTGCCGCTCGCAACGGCGACGAGCAGGCGCACGTCGCCGTGCGCATGGCGGAAGGGGAGAGCTTTGCCTACGCCTACCCGTTTACGGCGGGGACGAAAGTGGCTGTTGCGGACCTCGACGACCTCGAGGAAGACCGCTGCTACGCGCTTGGCTTCCAGCAGCGCATCGGCACCACCGTTTACCTGTGGCGCGGTGCCGACGCAGTGGAGAGCTCGGCCGACGTTGTGGGCGCGTTTGTGCGTCACATGCTAAGCTCCAGCGAGCCGGCGGTGCAGACCGCGGCAGTGGAGTCACTGGAGGCTGGTGAATGGACTAACTGCAGCATCATCTTCCCTGGCGACAGTGCCAACGCTGCAGGCGTGGCGGAGAGGGCTGACGCGGTAACAGAGGTGCTTGCGGATGTGCGTGCGCTGTACGTTGAGCAAGGCGACGAGCCGAAGGAGTTCTTCACTCTCCTGTGAATAGCGACGACAGAGTCCGGTGTGAGAAAGGGAGGGGGCCACAGAGAGCGGGTTTAGAAGGTGCAGAGGCTCCAGTGAAGGCGCGTGCTCGTGGGTGATGTGGTGCGGCAGCTCTTTTCCCTGCTTCCCTTCTCAGCACCTCGCTCTGCTGCAGCTGCCGTCGTATTGGTCTGCTACTGTCAAGCGCCACCCCCTTCCCACCACCTTCATATCTCGCACATGTCGTTCATGCAATGACAACTGACAGGAGGGTTGTAGAGGGTTGGCGGCTGGTGGCTGGTGACTGGTGCTTGCACGCATGGCTGGTTGGGAGATGTGCCGGCTTGCGTGCGGCGAGCAGAGATTTGCTAAAAGACATGCTTTCCGTTTGTTTTGTTTGTTTCCTTTCGCGTCTCTCTTCCAACATCCTTCTTGTGCGGCACAAGCAGACGCAACAGAAGAGGTCCTCCTCGAGCAGTGGGACGCGTGCCTGTGATGATGGTCATCGTGGTGATGGCGGGGCGCGTGAGATGAAGCACAAACACACGCACCGAGAACAGACGGAGGCACGGCATCACGTGTGCGTCGGCCACGCGGGAAGATGCAAGGCCAGCAAGCTTAGGGACGCACAAACAGACACACACACACACACACACACACACACACAGCCGTACTCGCACACACGCTCTCTCTCTATCGCTATCCTTGTTGCACATCTCCTCTTTTTTCACTGCGTAGCGGATTGCACCTGCACATCATCGACGTGGAAGACGGTGCACCACCGCGGCTCCCCCCCTGTTCCCATTCCTCATGCTGCGACTTAGCGTCGCGCTCTGGAGACGGCGCGCTGCTGGTATTGTGGGGCTACCGAATGTGGGCAAGTCCACCCTCTTTAACGCCCTCACGTGCAGCCAGATAGCAAAGACGGGCAACTTTCCATTCTGTACGATCGACGCGAACACGTCGAAGGTGCCGATCGTCGATCCGCGGCTGCGCCAGCTGGCGCAGTTCACTCAGGCAGAGAAGATTGTCGACGTCGAGGTAGACTTGACGGACGTGGCGGGGCTGATCGCTGGAGCCTCGAAGGGGGCCGGGCTCGGCAATAAGTTCCTCGCTGACATCCGAAACTGCGCCGTGCTGCTGCATACGGTGCGCTGCTTCGAGAGCTCCAAGGAGGGCTTTGACACCCCGCACCCTCTGGATGACATTCATGTCATTCTGAGTGAGCTTGTCCTGTCGGACCTCGAGATGGTGGAGAAGCGGATGCGCAAGGTACAAAAGACGATGAAGGCGCAGGACGTTGAATACAGCTTCTTGAAGCGCCTTCAGCAGTGGCTGGAGGAGGGCAAGCCAGCAGCAGACATGCCTGCAAAGGCGAAGCTCACTGTGGCGGAGAAAGGCTTGCTGCAGAGCTACGACTTGCTCTCCCACAAGCCCATGATGTTTGTGCTGAACGTGGACGAGCGGGGTGTGAAGGATGGCAACGCCTTCTCTCGTGAGGTGGAGGCCGCCTTCGGGGCCGAGCGGACCTGCCGTGTGTCGGTCGCCATCGAGGAGCAGACAGCACAACTTGCATCGCGCGAGGAGCAGCTCATGTTCCTGGAAGAGTACGGCATCGACGCGCCACGTGGCCAGGTACTGATGAAGCAGGTGTATGCGCTGCTCAAGCTTCAGTCCTTTTTCACAGTGGGGCCGAAGATGGCGCATGGCTGGACAGTGGCGCAGGGCTCAACGGCGCGGCAGGCAGCCGGTGAGATCCACTCCGACTTCGAGAAGAACTTTGTGCGCGCCAAGGTGATGACATGGGACACGTTCATCGGGCGACCAAACCTCGAATCTGCGGAGATGCAGATGCGCACGGTGAACGACAGGTACGTGATGCAGGATGGCGAGGTGTTCATTGTAGAGCACAACACGCAGCGTGGGTAGCGTTGCTAGATCGCGCTGATGCGCAGGTCGGGGTGGGGCTAGGGCGAGCAAGGATTGCGAGAGCCCCATACCTTTCTTGCCACAGCCACCACCGTTGCGCATGACGCATACGTGTAAGCGCAGGTGTACACTTGCTCTGCTCACGTGCCTGTGCCACTGAATGAGGAAGGAGAAAGAGGGGCGAGTGGGCTGTGCGTGTCTGTGCCCGCGCCCACGCACATGCATGAGAGCGGGTCTATGTCTCATCGTTGGTAACGACGGTTGTTCACACAAGGCGCTTAGCCAAGAAAAAGAAGCAAAGGACGCACCGAAAAGGGCGGAAAACAGAAGAGGAAGACGATGCCCACGCCAACGTCACCAGCTCACGGAAAGCGGCAGCCATCAACCCCACATACACTTCTGCTGCGGCTGTGTGTGGATGGGCGGGTGTGCTGGAGGGGTTTCGTTTTGGGTGACCTCACAATCCTGTATGTCTCACACACTCTGTCTTGTGCCTTTTTGGTTTCCCGCCTTGCGCATCGATGCATGCTCCGTGAAAGAATCACCGCCATCCAGAAGCGCAGCGTTCTAATTCACAGAGAACTCAGCCACATACCTCCAGAGCACGCGTGTGAAGGGTACGGGGAGGAGGTGACATCAACGTGCCGCGTGGTATCACAGTTGCTGTAGGCCGTTCATTTGCCGGTTCACGTGGAGTGCGTAGGCACACACACACACACACACACACAAGGCAACCGAGAACTCAGCAACAACGGAAAGGGAAACTAACGAAGGCGGATTAAAGAAGAGCAACACAAAAAGGCTTACCAAAGAAGGATTCGGCGAGGCGCATACGCCAGGAGCGAACCAGCCGACGCGCACACCCCACACGGTCAGAATCGTGGCGAAGAAGAGGACGAGAAGGGAGGCGAGCTACAGCGATCTATTTCTATCTGTATATAGAGCGATTAGATACACTAGGCACACGGCTTGCGCATGTGGGGCAACAACTTTTGCAAAGCTGGTGCGCACCAGCAGTCCGCGCTCTGCTGCGATGGACAACCGGCCACCATGTCCGGCTCCCGCACCTCTTTGCCTTCTCCTTCCTACGCTGCGCAACCCGCACGTCCACCGCCCGCTGGCGTGCTCTCTGCCGATCTTGCCCGACCGATTAGTGTGCGGGAGCTGGCGCAATCGCGAGTGCCTGCGGTGCCGCCGCCTCCACCAGCGACGCAGGCACCACGACCTAGCGCCACCACAGCCGGCTTCGCGGGCTTTGGAGTACCCACGTCGTCGGCTGTTTATGCTGCTACCAGTGGTGTGTCGACGTCGCGGCCGCTCTCCACCCACGCCGACGCCGGCGACTTGACGTCGCTCGCCCACCGCGGCATTGATCACCTCAGCGGCAGTGAGCTCTACAACTACGCCTCCCACCTGCAGGAATCATCGAGGCAGTACAGCGGGTACCTCTCGGCGGCGTACGCAAAGCGCGACCAGTACCGTGGCGAGGTTGCCCACCTGAAGGAGGAGCTGCACAACAGGTACGTGGAAATCGACGCGCTCCGGCGCGAACAGGAGAGGGCGAGCGATGCTTTGCTGAAAGTGCGGGAGGACAACGCTCAACTGCGCCAGAAACTCGCCGAGGCTGAGGGGCATGCCCGCAACATGCAGGCCAAGATGTCCGTGCTGAGCGGCGCTGACCCCTCCATCGCTGTCCATTTCTACCAGTCTCAGTTGGCTCTGAAAGATGCGCAGCTGCGTGAGCTGCAGCAGGAGTGCGAGAGGGCAGCTGCTGCGTCGTCGCAGCGCCGCAGCTCCAGCACTACTGCAGCTGAGCACGGCCGGCGAAGCGCGAACATCTCCGGTGAGGGTGCTGCAGCGCCCCACACGTCGCCGTCACGTGATCTACCGAGCGCGGAGGAGTTGCAGGATGGGGCTGAAGCGGCGTCTGCTGCGCTGCACACTGCGCTCGAGGAGCTCCAGTGCCTGAACACATCTCTCAGCCACCGCCTCGAAGAGGAACACACAGCTCACAAAGCAGCGCTGGCCGCACACGCTGAAGCGAGTGCCACTGCCACGGCCGATCGCGCAGAGCTGCTCGACACGATTGCGCAACTGCGGCAGCAGTGCGCAGATATGCAGAGCGCGGAAGACGAGCTAGTGGCTGCCCTCACCCAGCGCGCGCCGATCTCAAAGAAAGACTACGCATCACTTCAAGCGTCTTACGATGACCTCACCGCCGCCCTTGCCAAGGCAGAGGCGCAGGTAGCTGCACTCCAGGAGAAAGAGCAGCAGCACCATCACAGCGCGCAGCAGGCTCAGGAGGAGCTTCGCCACTCGCTCACCACTGGACTGGAGGAGCGACAGAGCATGCAAGCCCGCAATGAACAGATGCAGTCTCTCGTCAATAATCTGGAGAGGGAGTTGGAGCTAGCAGAGCGTGCGAACCAACTGCGCCAAGAGCAGCTTGACGTCGCGATCAGCGGAAACCAGCAGCTCGCTGAAAGCCTTCATGTGGCGCAGGAGCAGCTGCTCAGCGCTACCTCGGAGTTGCAGGATCTCCGCGACACGCGTGAGAGCCTAGAGTCCCAGCTCCGTGAGCTCCGACAACGCATCGAGGAGCTCGAGCAGGGGGAGCAGCACCAGCGGCATCGGCACGGCGGCGCAGAAGCGGAGAGGACATTGATCCACACACCAGCCGCATCAGCAGAGAGCGAGGCATCACAGCAGCGGCAGGAATCGGAGGCTGAGCTCGCAAGTCTGCGCTCTCAGCGCGATGCTGTTGTCGGCGACCGCGATGACATCATAGGCGAGGTTCGACGCTTGCCGGACGAGCGGCGCGCCCTTCTCATATCACCACCAGCGCACGCGGAGGAACAGCTGCAGAGCCGCTCCTCGGCTGTGAGGGCGCCTTTAGACGTCCGTGCAGATGATAGGGAATGGCAAAAACAAGAGGACATCGCTGCCCTCGAGGCAGCGCACCAGTGCATCGAGCAGATGAAGCAGACCATAGCAGCCCTGCAGTCGGAGCGCGTGCGCGTGGAGGCTGACCTGAAGGCGGAGGTAAACACGCTGGAGGCGGAGCTGGCGTCACAGTCCCGCGCGCTGGCCGAGGCCGAGGCGGCTGCAGCGGCGCAGCAGGCGCACCTAGAGGAGGTCATGGCGGCTCTGAGGGACGAGCTGGTGGCAACGCAGGCGCAGGAAAAGCGGCTCCGAGCGTCCGAGGAGGCGCACCGGGAGCGGTGTGCGGAGCACCAGCGCGCGGTGGAGCAGCTGCAAGCGCACGTAGAGGAGCTGGAGAGGGCTGCGCGGGACGCAGCGAGCAGCCTTCCGACACCGCCGCCCGCCCAGCCTTCGACTGCTGCTGAGTCGGAGCTGCGCGCTATGAATGCGGCGCTGGACTCGCTTGCATATCAGCTGGAGGACGCTCAGCACCGCGTCAAGGAGCTGTCGGCAGAGCACGCGCGCACGGTGGAGGAGCTGGCGCGCGCGACTCGCGCTGTAGCGGAGCTGGAGGCGCGTGCTGCGGACGCGGAGGGCAAGCACGAGGTCATGCACACGGCAGCGGAGGTCACTGAAGCCGAGCTGATGGCGCGCGTGGCGGCGCTGACGGCGGAGAACGCGCAGCTGAGGGAGAAGCTGTCGACCTCACGCGCCGCTGTGACGACGTTTGCGTCGAGGCAGACGGACGGTGAGAGCGCTGCTGCCTCGCTTGAGGAGCGGTGCGCGGCGGAGGCACGGCGCAGCGAGGCCGCGGAGGCGGAGGCATCGGCGCTGCGGGAAACGCTGAACGGAACAGCTGCGGAGCTGGCGGAGGTGCTGCAGCGCAGCGAGGACGTGCAGGCGACGCTGGAGCGCACGGTGGCACGGCTCGCCGAGCAGGAGTCACTTGTGGGGGTTCTGAGTGCTGAGAGCACAAGGCTGCAGGATGAGCTGGCTACTGCGCAGCGGTCCGTGCTGCTGCTCACGAGCGAGCGTGACGCGCTTGGCGAAGAGGCAGCCGGACTTCGCGGAAAGATCTCCGCGGCAGAGGACCGCGCGTCGGACGCGGCTGCCGCGCAGCAGCGTCTGCAGGCGTGCCTAGAGGAAGCAGAGGCCGCGGTACGCAGCAAGGACGTTGAGCTCAGCACGGCGCTTGCTGCGCTGGACCGCACTGCTTCCGAGGTGTGCGATGCCGAGCAGCGGCTGCAGGTGTATTCAGAGGCGAAGGAGCAGCTGGCGGCAGAGCACGCGCGCACGGTGGAGGAGCTGGCGCGCGCGACTCGCGCTGTAGCGGAGCTGGAGGCGCGTGCTGCGGACGCGGAGGGCAAGCACGAGGTCATGCACACGGCAGCGGAGGTCACTGAAGCCGAGCTGATGGCGCGCGTGGCGGCGCTGACAGCGGAGAACGCGCAGCTGAGGGAGAAGCTGTCGACCTCACGCGCCGCTGTGACGACGTTTGCGTCGAGGCAGACGGACGGTGAGAGCGCTGCTGCCTCGCTTGAGGAGCGGTGCGCGGCGGAGGCACGGCGCAGCGAGGCCGCGGAGGCGGAGGCATCGGCGCTGCGGGAAACGCTGAACGGAACAGCTGCGGAGCTGGCGGAGGTGCTGCAGCGCAGCGAGGACGTGCAGGCGACGCTGGAGCGCACGGTGGCACGGCTCGCCGAGCAGGAGTCACTTGTGGGGGTTCTGAGTGCTGAGAGCACAAGGCTGCAGGATGAGCTGGCTACTGCGCAGCGGTCCGTGCTGCTGCTCACGAGCGAGCGTGACGCGCTTGGCGAAGAGGCAGCCGGACTTCGCGGAAAGATCTCCGCGGCAGAGGACCGCGCGTCGGACGCGGCTGCCGCGCAGCAGCGTCTGCAGGCGTGCCTAGAGGAAGCAGAGGCCGCGGTACGCAGCAAGGACGTTGAGCTCAGCACGGCGCTTGCTGCGCTGGACCGCACTGCTTCCGAGGTGTGCGATGCCGAGCAGCGGCTGCAGGTGTATTCAGAGGCGAAGGAGCAGCTGGCGGCAGAGCACGCGCGCACGGTGGAGGAGCTGGCGCGCGCGACTCGCGCTGTAGCGGAGCTGGAGGCGCGTGCTGCGGACGCGGAGGGCAAGCACGAGGTCATGCACACGGCAGCGGAGGTCACTGAAGCCGAGCTGATGGCGCGCGTGGCGGCGCTGACGGCGGAGAACGCGCAGCTGAGGGAGAAGCTGTCGACCTCACGCGCCGCTGTGACGACGTTTGCGTCGAGGCAGACGGACGGTGAGAGCGCTGCTGCCTCGCTTGAGGAGCGGTGCGCGGCGGAGGCACGGCGCAGCGAGGCCGCGGAGGCGGAGGCATCGGCGCTGCGGGAAACGCTGAACGGAACAGCTGCGGAGCTGGCGGAGGTGCTGCAGCGCAGCGAGGACGTGCAGGCGACGCTGGAGCGCACGGTGGCACGGCTCGCCGAGCAGGAGGCTCTCGTTGAGCAGCTGAACTATGACGCATCGGAACTAAATGACGCCCGGGCGGTGCTCACCGATGAGGTTACACGGCTGCAGAAGGCACTGGCAGCCGCCGTGTCGGACAAAGCCGACGTGGTGGCGCAGCTTTTGGCGACACAGAAAGAGCTGGATCGCGCTGCGGAGGCGCAGGATGCACAATATCGTGATGAAGAGCGTCTCCAGGACGCGCTGGCGACGACGACGTCGGCCTTTGATGTTCAAACTACGCAGGTTCGTCTTGGCATGGCTCATGTGGTAGACATGTCAAGGGCGTTCTGCAGAGTCGCTGAGGTAGCGGTGCAACGGTCGGCTTCCCAGACGGACGGCGCGTCGGGCACAGGAACGAGTGTGCAGGAAATCCTTTCGCCGTGGACTCGAGCTCTGGAGTGGGTTGCTGCCATGGAACAGCGCCTCGAAGCTTTGGATCGAGGTGCAATGCCGAACTCCTTCACCAGGACAAATGGCCGACGCGAGCGGCGGCGGCGTCGGCGGGGTCGCACCACGGAGTCAGAGAACGACGATGCAGTGGAGATGGAGTCGAACAGCGGGTCATATGTGCTGGGCACATCTCCTCTGTGTCGCGCGGTGCCCGCCAACCGTGCAGAGGCGGCCTTTGCGCGGTTGATAGATGAGCAGGCGGCCGCGACGAACACCATTGCGGATCTTCGAAGAACACTGGCGGACAAGGAGGTGGACCTGACCAACTTACGCTCTGCGATGGATGCACTGGCAAGCGACCTGATGGGTGAGCGAGACCGCGCCGACAACTTGTCTGCCGCCATTGATGACGCGTCGGAAAAGATCGCGTCGGCACAGGCCGAGTTCGAGGAGCAGCTCAGGCAGAGGACGGCAGTCACCACAGCAGAGGTTGTGGAGGCGCGGCGTGCTGAAGCGCGCGCCACTGCAGCGCAGCTGCGCGCAGAAGAGCAGCTGGCTGCGGTCGAGAAGGATCTCAAGGAACAGGAGGCTGTACTGCGCAAGCTGCAGGATGAGAATCATCGACTTACCCGAGAGGCAGACCGGCTGCTACGCACTTCGCGTCTTGAGCCCAGTTCGCGTGCCCGCAGCAATGTAAGTGGCTCCGTGACGCCGAAGTCGCTGTCTCTGTCAGCTACGTCTGCCGAGAATGCAGCGCAGCGCTTCACAACGGCACCTTCCACTTTAGAGGCTATCGAACAGGCTCAAATTCTGCAGGTGTCTAGCTTGCAGGCAGACCTCATGCTCAGTCGCCGGCAGGCCCGCGAGCTGGAGGGACGAGAGGCGACGCTGCGGCAGGCCTGCGCGGCACTGGAGCAGCAGGTCAGTGAGCTGCGCGCCAAGGCTGCAGAGGCGGAGCACCTGCGCGAGGATCTGGCGACGCTACGCGCTGACTATGTGGAGCTGGAGCAGCGCTACAGTGAGTTGGAGCTCATGGCGACAGCCGCGGGTGGCGGCACGATGCAGGAGCTTAAGCAGCTCCGCCAACAACTGAAGGTGCGGGAGGCGGAGCTGGAGGAGGTGAAGGCACGAATGCGGGACCTCGTGCTGAGCAAGGCCGCACCAGAGCTTCAGGCGGCGCGGCGGCAGGAGGCGCTGCGAGAGAGCCTCAGCGGCATCACGACACAGCTGGCTGCCACCCAGGCACAGTACGGCGGTGGCACAGGCGGCAGCAGCAAAGCTCGCAGCCGTCGCGATAGCCTCACTGCTGCCCTCAGCAACTCCGATCTCAATCTGTCTTCGTCGAGGCCATCGCCGCAAGATGTGCTGAACTCCCGCATCGAGCACTTGCAAACCCTCGTACACGACCGTGAGGTGGCGCTCGAGAAGGTTCAGGCTGCTCAGCTTGAATCCCGCGCTGCCATGGACACGCTCGAGGATCAGCTGGCCGCCAAGACAGCCGCCTTGGAGCGCGCTGAAGGCCTTGTCGCCGAATATGCGGACACCATCAACGCGTTCACCATGGCTGCAGTGGCAAGGCGTGGTAACCGTGGTGCAGTCTCCACCACGGTTCCCCCTCTGAGCAGCGGGATGGGCAGTCCGGATGCAGAGGCGCTATCGGCTTCTGTGCCAACTCTGACCCCGCTGACGCCGCGAACTCGCGCTGCCGTCAATGGACAGCCGCACGCTGCCGTTGCCATGGTGTCACCAGCACCGCGCATGCCGAACCTAGACGAGGTCGCAGACGACAGCGATGGTAGCGGCGAAGGCAAGCAGGCGGACTCTGCGGGCCCCTCGACCGATTCAGCGCCGCCCCCGGTGACTCACCGACGGACCAGCGCTAGCGGTAGCTGGAGGGGCGCAAAGAGTTGCCCTGCCCATCGCCCATCGTCGTCGACAGAGCGGAGTGCGCCATCGTCTCCGTCTAATGTCCCTGGGCGCAAGTCTTTTGCGGGCGCCTCTGTGCCGGCCACTACTCGGAAGCGAGCTCGCTCCAGCACGAACTCATAACGGCAAGGCCACCCCACAGCAGAGCCGCGCGTAAGCGGAGCCTACTCGAAGAGCGACTTGCACCTGCCACGTGGGGCAATGCCGAGTCTCCCGCTCACCCGTGCCCGCACGCATCTGACCACTCATGCCGGTGCGGCAGAAGAAGACGGGCCACGCCGAACACCCCTTTATCTCCCTTCCCCCTCGATATGGTGCCTCTCCTCGTGCTTGATGTGTTTGGCCAGTCTGGCTGGCCGGCGTGCTTGGCCCCCTCCCTCACGACCGCTTCTCTTTGCCCCAATCATCTGCTCCGACCTCTCCGCCCTTGTTCCGCTCTCTTGCCCACGATCGCCTTTCTCGCTCTCGCTCTCTCCTCACCTGTGCTGTCGTCCTTTTCGTCTCCTCATCTGTGTTGCACATTGTGTATGAGAGTGTGGTGCGTGCGCTTGACCGCTGTGTATCTTCGAAAAGAAACGCAGGGGGGCGGTGGCGGTGGTGGTGAGGGAAGAGGGGGCCTTTGGCAGAGATGTACGTATGCGCGCAGACGGACCTCAGACAGGCACCGGTATACACACCGCACGAAACCCCGACATGGGTCGAGGCGGACATTCTAGTGCTCTTCTCCCTTCCTCTTTCCCCCGCTGCTCAGCTTTTATAGCTTGATTTCTCACACCCCTCGTGGTCTGTCCTCTCGCGCTGTCTTCGCACCGCTGCGCCTTGGCGCAGATGCTTCAGGCACTTGGCACCCCTTCGGCATGTTCTTCTCGACTCTTCCTTCCCCCATTCCCGTCTCCTTGTGCTGCGCGCCCCCCTCTCTTCTGTTTTGCGATATCGCCTACCGTCGTTGTGGTGCATCAGCTGAACCCCGCCTCCTTCTCTTCTCAACGGTGCATGTGTGCTTGCATATGTTGATGTACTTGCTCCGAGCTGTGATCTCATCACCTCCTTCTTTACCTGCTCCTCGCATTCTCGCGTGGCGTTTTTGGTCTACGGTGTGAACTCACAGAGGAGGTTGTGGTTGTGGTGATGGTGGAGCTATGCGTTTGCATTGCTGTGCTTCACGTACGAGACGAGAACGGAAAAGGCGTCGCCTGACAAGAGCTCCTCCCGTACGTCCTCCCTCCCTCCCTGTGCACTCATCTCGGTCTTCCGCTCGCTTTCGCGCTGCCCATCACCTTCCAACGCAGCCCCTTCTTTTTTTTCTTCCCCCCTCTGGTCTTTCCTCCACGAATCGCCATGTCCTCTTCGGTTTCGCGCACTTGCACCACCAGGCCACCGGTGTGCTTCTGCGTCACCCTTTGCTGTGAATGTTGGTGTGGCGGCGGCTCCCAAGATGACTGCACGTCCAACCTCCCACCCTCACGACGGTGCTGTGTTTCGCTCACTGTCTCTGTCTGTTCCTATTCTTGCCTGTGCGCATGTAAAATGCATTTCTTCTGTCTCGCGCCTCGCCAGGACATCAATGGTGAGCAACTCAGCGACCGTAAATCTAAATTGAGGTGTCCTCGAGTGCCAGTGACTTGCGCGCGCGCCAGAGGGATATCGACACAGACGCGCGCACACAGGTATACAGTATCCACCTCTTCTCGGCTCAGCTTCGTTCACCACCTATTCGTGGTGACCTTGGCTCTTGAGAAGAAAATACAAATTTCTTGCCCTTCGGGCTTCCGATTCTACCATCGGGTTCCTCATTGTCCAGCCTTGCACCTCATAAAGCGTGTCATCGTTCATCCACCATCACGCCCATTCCAACAAGCCAGCGCCCCACCTCAGCGTGGCGCTGCCTGTCGCACAGATGAACATCGATTCGACACACCGGATTAAAAGAAAAAAAAACGCAGCTTCCACTCCCCTTCTCCGGCGTATCATTGCCCGCTGAGAAGTTGCTCCGATCACCTTTTAGTCACTGGCCGCGCGCGCTGCCCACCGCATGATAGACGGCGGAGCAGCCTTATCAGAGTGGCGTCTTGTGCAGCTCTCATTCATTCTTCACCTCGAGGTTGTCCGCGTGTCCTCTGCCGCCAGCAGCGGCTGGCGCTCTCGCAAGCCTTGTCGTCCTCTCCCGGCCTTTCCATGGCCCGAATCTTTCTCAACTTCGTACCCTCCGCTGTCTCCGACTCCATGTACAACTTCTCTACGCCGTACGCGACAGCCTCTTGAGCTTCCTCAGCCGACACTTTCTACAAAGCCTACCAACGAAACCAGAGGATAAAAACTACGATAACAGACGTACACACTGCGCCTCCTCGCCCCACGTATCACAAAACTCCCCCTCCCTCCCCACCCACCTAATCACCACCCCGCGAAGGCATCAACCATGGCCCCGATCATCCACCGCAACCTCACCGCCCCCGAGCTGGTGCAGTGGGCGCTGAAGCTCGAGAAGGACACGAAGCTGAGCGCGCGCGGCGCGCTGTGCGTGCTGTCATACGCGAAGACTGGCCGCTCGCCGAGCGACAAGCGTGTGGCGGACACGGATGACGTGCGCGAGAACGTGGACTGGGGCAGTGTAAACGTGAAGCTGAGCGAGGAGTCGTTCGCAAAGGTGAAGAAGCGCGCGATGGACTTCCTGAACTCACGCGACCACCTGTTCATCGTGGATTGCTTCGCCGGGCACGACGAGCGCTATCGCCTGAAGGTGCGCGTGATCACAACGCGGCCGTATCACGCACTGTTCATGTACAACATGCTGATCCGCCCGACACGGCAGGAGCTAGAGAGCTTTGGCGAGCCGGAGTACACGATCTACAACGCCGGCGAGCACTTGGCAGACCCGTCGGTGCCCGGGATCACGTCGACGACGTCTGTGTCGCTAAACTTCAAGACGGGCGAGGAGGTGATCCTGGGCACGGAGTACGCTGGCGAGATGAAGAAGGGCATACTGACGGTGATGTTCGAGCTGATGCCGCGCCAGGGCCACCTGTGCATGCACGCGTCCGCGAACGTCGGCAAGAAGGGCGACGTGACTGTGTTCTTCGGGCTGAGCGGGACGGGCAAGACGACGCTGTCCGCAGACCCGAACCGGATGCTGATCGGCGACGACGAGCACGTGTGGACGGACCGCGGCGTGTTCAACATCGAGGGCGGCTGCTACGCGAAGGCGATCGGGCTGAACCCGAAGACGGAGGAGGAGATCTACAACGCTGTGAAGTTCGGCGCCGTGGCGGAGAACTGCACTCTGGACAAGGCGACGCACGAGATCGACTTCAACGACGAGTCCATCTGCAAGAACACGCGCGTTGCATACCCGCTGGAGCACATCCCCGGCGCGCTGACGCACGCGGTTGCCGGGCACCCGAACAACGTGATCTTCCTGACGAACGACGCGTTCGGCGTGATGCCGCCGGTTGCGCGGCTGACACCGGAGCAGGCGATGTTTTGGTTCATCATGGGGTACACCGCGAACGTGCCCGGCGTGGAGGCAGGCAGCACGCCGGTGGCGAAGCCGATCTTCTCGTCGTGCTTCGGCGGCCCGTTCCTTGTGCGCCACGCGACGTACTATGGGGAGCAGCTGGCAAGGAAGATGACGGAGCACAACGCCCGCGTATGGCTGCTGAACACCGGCTACGCTGGCGGGCGCGCGGACCGCGGCGCGAAGCGGATGCCGCTGAAGGTGACGCGTGCCGTGATCGACGCGATTCACGACGGCAGCCTGGACAAGGAACAGTACTGCGTGTACCCGGGCTGGGGCCTGCAGATCCCGAGGAGGTGCGCGCGCGTGCCGGCGCAGCTGCTGGACCCGCGCAAGGCGTGGAAGGATGTGAAGGCGTTCAACGAGACGACGAAGGAGCTGGTGGCGATGTTCCAGGCGAGCTTCCAGAAGCGCTTTGCGGCGAAGGCGAGCGAGGCGCTGAAGTCTGCCGTGCCGAAGTACGTGGAGACGGCTCATCTGTAGGGACGATGTGTCGTCTCGGATGAGGTGTCTGTTTGTGTGTGTGATGTCGGCGACTTGTTTGTCGTGAGTTTTAGTGCGCGACTGATCGCTGCGAGGAGCTCTGTCCGCCGACTGTGATTGCGAGGGTGACAGACAGCGGCGTGCTCGACGATGGGTCGGCAGCGAAGGGGAAGCCCTACCGTTGTGCGCGAGGTCTAAAGTCGGTAGGGGTTCGGAAGAACAGCGGCACGAAGTCGGTACTAGTCTGCGGTGATGGGTGAGTTGGTGGTGTGCTCTCTCCCAGAGGTCATGGGCGTGTGAGTTCGGCTTACTGCTTGCTTGGCGCATTAGGGGCGCGCTCTGCGTGTTGGCTGTTCTGGGGAAAAGGAAGACGACTTTGTGCATCTTTTTATTATGTTAATCCGCGTATGGCTTCTTTTGGATGTGCAAGTGCTATTTCACGACCCGCAGGGAGCACCGTCACCAGCGCCTCTCTCTGTGCTTTTCTTTTATTTTTCTGACATCCATGTCGACGTCGTTTGTGCTTGCGTATCACGGAAGGTGCGATGCCACGGCTTCTGTCCGCTCTTCATGAATGGCAGCTGCCAAGTTTTTTTTTTTGTTGCTGTCTTGAGTTTTCCCGCTCGCCCGCCCCTCAACCCCTCGATCCCCGCTCTTTCCGTCCTCCCCACATCGCCAACCAAGCCATGCAAGACACATACACACACACACAAACAGCACACATGCACGTCCACAGGTGGACCAACTACTAAACAAACCCCAAAACGACATGCTTACGTTCATCTCTTTTCTACGTTCGGTTCTCATGTTTTTTTTTTTTTGTCCGCTCAGCCGCTTGCTAGTCTTGTGTGTGCGTCTTCTCCGAGTGCTGCGTCATGCAGCACGGGGATCTCTCTTTGTTTTCCGTCACTATTACCATCCAGTATTATCTGTCGTTTTCTTGTTTTTTTTTTTTCGCATATGCGTGTGTCTATTTTTCTGTTGCTGTTACTGCCTTCTGCACTTGGAAAAAGAAAAAAGAAATGCTGCTCTCACTCTCGCCCTCTCTAAGTTGACAGTTGAATGTCTCCCCCGTCTTCTTCTTTGTCTTCGCCCTTCCTCTCACTTTATTCCGGTACTTCTTCCCCTCTACCCGTCGTCTCCTCCGTATCTGTAGCTTGAACGTTCTCGTTGCTTCAGCGCACCCCCTTCCGCTTCCTCTGCCCGTTTGCTGGGGTGCGACTGTGTGCGTTTGTGGGCACCTTCATAAAAACACACACAGAACAGTAAGGAGCCCATAATTCGCCGCCACTCTCACCCCTCTACAGACACACACACACACAAACACACATGCCCTTACCCCCAAAATATATGATCGGTTGCTTGTTTCGTTTTCCCCCTTCCTCTCATCGCTCTTGTTCTCTTCATTGCAGCTGTTTTATCTTATTTTTATTTTTGCTAGCCGCTCTTCTTATGCTGGCGAGATATCTATTTCGTGTTTAGTACGGACTTCATCCTTGTGTCCTTCGCCCCATCCCCCATCCCTCATCCTCTCTCTCTCTGCGCGCGTGCGTGTGTGTGTGTGTGTGCCCGTATCAACGCAAAATGCAGCAACTAAAAAGGCATCAAAGCAGCGCATCCCTCCCTCCTCTCCCTCCTTCTCCTTCTTCTCCCAACTAAGCACACACACACACACGCACACGCACACGACGCAAGCGGATGGTGAGAGCAGACGAAGGGAAATAATATTCGACGGCGGAAAAGAAAGCGGCCGTCAGGCAAAGCACGATGACCGCATAGAAGAAAAAAAGCAAAACAAATACGAGCATAACGCATACACACGCGAGCACGTAACAGTCCAGCTCCGCGGAAGGTAGAACAGTACGGGCACGGGAAAATATGATGGATGCTCGACCGATTATTTCGAATAACTCAAGGTGCGTCATCCATACAGCCACACACACACACACACACACGCATATACATAAAACAGCAAAGGAAATACCAGCACTGCGAACTGCTGGTTCTCTCTTACTCGATAGGCGTGATGCACGAGAAGAAGATGTCGCTCTTAGCGCTTTTTCTTTCTACCTGTCTCTCACGCCACAGCACTTGCTACACGGTACACAGAGGGATGTAAAAGGGATTCGACAGCCGGGCGCACACACACGCGCACACGCACCGAAGGAGCGAGAGTGCTAGAGAGGCGGCGAAAGATACGCGAGTGTGGCTGTAGCCGCCTCTCTAGCGCTCTCGGTTTTATCGCCCGCGTGCTTTCCGTTGTGCTCCCTCACTGCTGGTGCAAATGGGCGTATCCCTCTTTTTCTCTCTGTGGTGTGGTTTGGTGCGTTTCACGCGTGCGTATGTGTGTGTGTATGTGTGTATGTGTGTGTCTGTACCGTCACGTGAAAGAGCGCAGGCGCCTCGCGCGCAGAAGACACACACACACACCCACCCACATACACATACACACACTTAGACACTCTCCGTGCTGCCCTGCAAAGTGTGGAAGGGCGTCTTCCCGCTTCATGCACGCACGCATTCACTTCTGCGCTTCCTTGTTCTCTTCTTTCCCCGCTTGTCTACCGACTTGGACTGACGCATACTCTTCAACTACTTCTTGCGTCTCCTTCCCCCGTGCACCTCTTTCTCTTGCCGACACTGGCGAAGGGAGAGAAGTATTGAGGAGCACACAGCCACAAAAGCGGTGTATAAGATTTCTTTTTGTGTTTTGCTTCGTTTAGCTGGAGGGGTGAGGACGACGTCTCTGACAGCGGTGCCCGTTCCTTTGAATTGGTTTGCAGCGTCGCCCCTGGCCCGCTCCTTTCGCTCTGTGAGCGTGTTCCCTTCTTCAGCTCAAGCTTAGACGCCACTCTCTCCCCTATCCCCCCCCCAAGACGAAGGAGGATGACGTCACGAGGGGAGCATATTCGACTCGATAAGGGGGCACTGGTGAAGAACCACTACGAGGTCGTCACCTCCATCGGCGCGGGCAACTTTTCGAAGGTGTACCGCGTCATTGACCTGCAGTTGCCAGTAAAAGATCAGCGACGTAATCCGCTGGCGATGAAGGTGATCAAGAAGGAGTACAGCAGCGATGCCAAGTACGAGAAGCAGATGCTGATTGTGCTGCACGAGCACGACAAGAGCCGCAGCGCGCGTGTGTCGAAGATGTACGAGTGCTTCGTTTGGCAGGAGTGCCCCGTGTTCATTATGCCGTTGCACGGACCATGTCTGCGAAGTCGCCGCCTCGGCGTCAACCGCGGCGTCGTCACGTACGAGAAGCTGCTCGAGTTTAGCTACGACTTGCTGGAGACGATGGCCTTTGTGCACTTCCAGTGCCATATGGTGCACACCGACCTCAAGCCGGAGAACATCCTCATCGCCGACAGAAACGTCGCCGACAACTCGATGGGCGACGAATGGGTTGTCTGTGACTTTGGGAGTGCGTCACTCTGGCGTATGGACAAGCTAGACTCAGACCTCATCTCCACGCGCCCGTACCGCGCACCGGAGGTGCTGCTCGGCAACAAGTGGCACTACGCTGCCGACATGTGGAGTATAGGCTGCATCCTCTACGAGGTTGCCGTCGGCCACCGCCTGTTCGAAAGCCGTGATGACCTGACTCACTTGCACATGATGGACCGCCGCATTGGGCGCTTGCCGGAGGCCTTCGCGAAACATTCCAAGTACTCGAGCAAGTACTTCAATTCGCGAGGCGACTTCCTGTCCACCCCAGACGCTATTCGCTTTTCCAAGTGTCGGCTGACGCCAATACGCGAAATGTTCAAAGAGGACCGTGAGTTTCTTCACTTGCTCAAGGGGCTCCTCACATACAACCCAGATGAGCGCATGACAGCACCCGAGGCGCTGGCTTTGCCCATCTTCGATAGGGTCCGCGTCGCTCGCAAGGAGCGACAGCGACGGGCGGACGCGGCTGCCGAGGAATGTCGACAGTGCCACCACTCACCCGGAGCTGTGGTTCCCGGAGACGGCAAGGGCCTGCGGCTTACGGGCCACATCGACCACAACACGCTCGAACACATCATAGCCGACGCGAAGAACGGCTGCACCTCGCACAGGCGCCACCACCACCAAAATCACACGAAGGATGAAACGAGCGGCAACAACATGGCGGATAGCCGCTTAGAGGCCGCTACAAATGCAGAGACCACCCCCGCTCCAGGACCAGCAGCAGCGTCGCCAGCCGTCGGCTCCTCGCCGCAGCTTGACAGGCAGGCGTCTGCTGGCACTCCCAGGGACACCGCAGCCATGACGACTACCGCCACCACGTCAGCTGCTTCGGCAACAGCCGAGGATACGAACAGCTTCGCTGCCCCTAATGTCTCTGCACCGTCCGCGACGTCGCTGGGTAAAAAGCGGGTTTCCAAGGCGGCCAAAGTTCGCGGGCGGGCCGCCAGCGTGCCCGTAGTGCAAGGTTGCAGCAGCCATCACAGCGGGAGTCCGTTGTCGAGAGTGGCGGTGGTGACCAAGGAGGTGCCGCACCAACGCCCGTGCGTGAACAGCCACCACTCCACCTCCACACGGAGCTCGGCGCTCGTGCCGCAGCTTGCTCTCCACCGCTTCAAGACGTCAACCCTAGCTTCCGACCATGACGCAGCACCGCTGCCGTCGAAGAGCGGGCAGCGCGGCAGCGGGCGGTCAGGTGGGAGGCTCTCGGGTCGCTCCGTGTCTCCGGGGAGCAAAAACCGTAGAAGTACACCACACAAGGATACCAGCTGCGGTTCACAGCACGGCTGTGGCAGCAGTGCAGCGGGCGATGGCGGCACCCAACTGAATGCGTCGAGTCCGCTGAAGAGCCCCCATCAGCGTCTTCAGCTCCGCTCCGGTGCTGCCAAAAGACCAAATCGCACGCCGTCACGCTCGTCAGCCACGCCGTACCGCCTGCTGGAAACTCTCTCTCCGGCCATCACGCGATCACCGAGGATGCTGTTGAAGGCGTCATCGGCGGCTGGGCCGTCTCTGGGTCACAGCATCTGCATCTCAGACATCATCGCCACGCCGCCGAAGCAGGCGTTTCGTGCCGGAGCACTGCGGAGCAGTTCCGCCGCTGGCCGCTCTCCTCGCAACCCTGCCACGGCGCTTGGCTCCAGGTCGCACAATAGCGTTACCAAGAAGGGTGAGGCAGGTATGGTGACCACCTCGCCGCTCGGGCCGTCTGTGGCGGCGCCGAAAGCACTTCCTCTGCCGGCGGCGGCGACAGGGACGAAGACTCCGCGCCAGCAGTCGCTGTCTCCCGACGCGCCTCTAGGTTCTCAGTCGCCCCTCCAGCGCGGCGTCACGGCGGTGTGCAAGGACATGCAAACAAAGTCGCTTGTTGTGCGAGGCAGCCCGGATGTCGATGACAAGTTTGTCGATGTCGGCGATGCAACCAAAGGCCGCAGCCAAAAGGCTACTAGCGATGATGCTGGCGACGAGGGCGACCATGGCCTCAAGCAGGTGGGATCGCCGCTGGCGACTTCGCTGGCCGTTATGGGGGATGATAATCCCGACAAGGTCGGCGACGGCAACGACGATGATGACGACTCTTCGCTTGCGTCACCGAACGCGCAGCTCAGGGACTCCGTTGCGTCGCCGACAAGCGAGAACTGCCTCGGCAGCTTGTACAACTCAGATGGCAGTCCCCGCGCCACTGACTACCGCAGTCCCGCGCGCTGCCGCCCGCCCGTGGAGACATCGACGGGCGACACGTCTGGGGTATCGTCGCCTGTCATGATGAGCAGGTCAAACGCGCGGTTGAGCATTTCAAGCAGCGAATGGCGAGGTGTGGAGGTGGCACCAGGGGTGACCCTCGCTACGGCGACGGTGAAGAGAGGGCAGCGAAGCTTCGCCGCTGCTCTTGCGACACCTCTGCCGCCGTCCCAGCACAATCCCCGGGCGTCACAGCTGAGCGAAGTGTTCTACAGTCCACGCGAGCTTTCGCCCTCTGCGCCGTCGCCGTCGTCTCTCACGGGCCCACGATCCACCACAGCGGGCTCTGTCGCGTCCCCGCCTGCCGTGCAAACTGTTGAATCAGACGAGAATCCCCATGAGCTGTTCAGCACCGTCCCCCTCTCGCGCGCGCAGCTGAGCAGAGCGAACAGCTGCAGCGGCTCCTTCGGTGTCACGCGCAACGCTGCACCGGCGTCCACAGTGGATTCGCGGTCTCACATGGCGCCTCCATCAACGTGCACCACATCTGCTGTCGGCAGGTCAGCGCGTGAGTTACCGACTGCAAGAACCTCAGTGTCAGCGACGACAGTGTCGACGCCGGCCGCGCCAACGCACGTGTGCCAGGCGTCCTCCTCAGCAAGCCAGCTTGCCATGGTGACGGCGTCGGTGGGCCGGCTCAAGTCGGTGCCGCTGCCCGACGTCTCTGACGTGCGGGGCTCCGCATCACCACCACCACCATCCGTGACAGCATCGCGGCGCGCCGCGACCAAGCCGGGGCCGGCACCCGTAGCGGCAACGTCCGCGCCGGCACCTGCGTGCCCATCACTTGAAGAATCGACCCCTGTGGCACCCATGAACTCCATGGCAATGTCGCGACTACCTGCCGCTCTCACTCGCTCCCGCGAGCTGTCACTTTCCCAGGATAAAGGGTGCCTTGCAAACCCCGACACTATCGCGAGTCCGCCACTGTTGGCGGCGGCGGCGGCCACCCCATCGACCGGAGCCGCGGGTGCCGCAGCGGTGCTCCATTCGTCGCCGCATCTCCCCTACCAGCCGACCCACGGCCTTGTGCACCCCTCCGGCAGCAACAGCCACGTTCTGTCGGAGACGAAGGCAGAGGAGGCGAATTGCAAAACTGAATCGCAGCCGCCGGGCCTGCACATGCCATGGAGGTCTCTGCTGCTGCCGGACCACTCACCTACTTGTGTGTCATCGCCGCTGCCGGCCATTGCCGCCGCTGCACCAGCAACCGTGACGCCTACTTTCACGCTGCCTAATAAGGTTCATGGGGCAGGCGAACGGCACGAGGCTTCGACTCGCAACAGCGGCAGGATCAAGGTGAAGTCTCTGAGCGTGCAGCACCCCCGCACATCACCTGGTCCGTCGCCGCGACCCCCGCCCTCGTCGTCGAGCACCAACATCTCTTTCGATGTGGCTGCGGGGGCAAAGTGTTCCGGCTCGACCACGGCTAACTTCACCAACGCTGGCACCACCAGTCGTCTGAACAGCAACTTCAACAATGGCGGGCCCAAGAAGTTGGGCACCGCCACGTCGCATTACCCGGCTGCCACCTCGGGCTCGTCTATGAGCACCTCTTTTCAGGCTGTGTCGCTGTCGCCGCGCAACGCGACTGTACCAGGGGCAGCAAACACCAACTCGCTGCGCTCATCGACGAATGGCGTGAGTGCAGGGCCTGTGCGCAGTCCGCATAGCAGCGCCTCTGCGACTACGTCGCCAAAGATATCAGCGATGTACCAGCGCACCGACTCTCCCCGTGGCATCCCGCCAGCGCTGATGACCACCGGCTTGCCCATCAGCGCGATCGGCGGGGAAGTAATGCCGGCTGTGACGGTGCCGCTGCCGGCGCAACCGCACCACCAGCTGCCTTCACAGGCGCAGCAGCAGCCATCGACAGCGGTGGCGAGCACTGGCGCGGGCCCGAGCAAGTCGTCCATTTCTATAGTACCACGCCACATGCGGTCGGGAGTAGCGTCAACGCGCAGCTCAATACATCGGCAGCCATTGGGCACGCCTGTAGCGTCCACTCCCCGTCTGAAGGCTTCAGACTCGACTGCGGCATCAGCGAGCCTCAAGACCAACGCGGCTGCCATCTCATTGCCGAAGCAAGCCTGTAAGACGAGCTCTGGTACCTTGAACACGGTCAGCTCGCGCGGCAGCACGGCCAACGCGCCTGTGAATACGATTGGCGCGGATGCCTTGACTCGGCCTACAGCTTCGCAGCTCAAGCACCGCCGCGACGCCCGCACTCTGAGGCGCATTATTGTTCCTCGGCCCTCGACGTCCTCCCTCTCCCAAGCCAGCCGTGCGGCGTCGTCGTCGTCGCCGGGTGCCGAGGACAGCGGCGAGCAGACCCGCGACACCTCCGATAACTCACATATTTTAAAGCAGTACGACAGGGACCTGTCGTCGTGCTCTTCTACGACGCCGATACCGCTACCCTAGACGCGTTTAGGGGACGCCCTCCGCCCTCGCCTTTTCTCTCCCGCCATAAAGGCATCACGCGTTCCACCGTGTGGCGAACACGGCGGATCAGCCGACCGGCTAAGTGCTTCCCATCTTTTCGGTTTCAGCTCTCTCTCTCTTTGGCCCTCTTCCCATTTCCTCGGCCTTTCTGGAGCGCTCAGGACGAAATAGACAAGACATGCACGAAGCGGAAGAGGCCAATATGCAAGGCTGCTGCTACGCCGTACTCTCCCGCCTGCGTGTTTCGCCATGTATGTGAGTTCGACTGGTGTGTGTGTTTTTTCTTTTTCGTTTTTGTTCTCGCTTTACTACTCTGCTTGCTCGTCACAGTACGGGTTTTGTCTTTTGCTGGGTTCTACCTTTTTCTTCTTTGCGCCTCGGCGGCGTATGCGCGCGCGCGCGTGTGTGTGTGTGGGGGGGTCGATGTCGTTGTTATTGTGATCGTTGCCGCGACTAATGGGCGCGTGTGTGCCTCCCCCTTGTTTACATACCCACACGGTTGGGGCGGGTCTCGATTTTGTTGCCCATCACATGCATCGTCTTCGCCGGCACATATTTTTCGTTTTGTTGTTCTAAAGGTGAGCTCTCTCTGGATTCTAGCTTCCTACGCTTCTTTCCGTGCTGCCTCTTCACTGGGTGCCACGTTCCTCTGCTGCGTCCGAGCCTCTCCCCTCTCCCACCTGTCTTGTCGGTCTTGGTTAGATGTTTGTGTCTTCATGTGTGTGTCGGTATGTGCTCGTCGGCCCTTCGCCTATCTGAACTCCCTTTTCCCGCGTTTCGCTTCCATTGCATTGCGAAAATGTTTTATTATTATTTCGTATACTGCACAGCGTTATCAAGGCCCCTCCTCCTCCCTTGTGTGTTTTTGTCTGGGTTTCTTCTTCTTTTCTTCTTGCTGCTTGTCGTTGACGATAGCGGAGGTGTTGCCTCGTGTGATTTACCTTTTCATTTCAGTTTCCATGCCCGTTTCCCTCACTGACTCGCACGCACGCACGCTCTCTACATCTCGCTCTTGCTTGTTGATCTCCGATCGACAAGCGCGTTTCTCTGTTCCTCCCGCTCTCTATCTCTTTGTGTGTGCGTGTGTATATGGTGGTTGACCCACTCGATGGCGATGACGCTGCTGACGTTGAGTGAAGGCGACGGGCTCCTTTCTCTCTGCTGCTTTTCTTTTTTTGCCGTTCATCGCACTGCCGGTGAGTGTTTAATGATGGCGAAACGGTCCACCATGCGATGACGGTGATGGTGAAGTGTCGATGCCTTCGCATGAGTGCACGGGCATGCGTGCATGCAAGCGAAGTTAACGAGGGATTGGCCGAGAGGGGGGAGAGGGGTTTCAGAACCACAGCGAAGGAGAGAGGAGGGAGACTCGAAAATTCCTTAAGCGACCTGACGTGCTGTTCGTTGTCCTTCTCTCACTTTTCGCGCCCGCTTCTCCTTTTACATTTGGGTGGGGCATTCGGCCGACGCGGTTGTCCGCGTGCGCCCACGCTTGCCCACTGTGTATAGATGACCACCACCACCACCACCACTACCACTACCACCGGGGCGACACAAAAAATTTTACGAAGTCGAAACAAGCGCGCATCCGTAGCCGCTGTATCTCATCCCCTCACCCCTTTCCTGTTTGCATTCCTGTCTTTTCTCCTTTCTGCCACGCTCTGTGGGAAAGACCAAAGGCTTTGTGTGTGTCTGTCTCACGCAGCACCACCATGCATCTCGCCTCGTGGTCTTTTTTGAATATATCTTTTCCTCTGCGCGTCTGCCTCTCTCTCTCTGTAGTCCTGGAGGACGGGGTAACACCCCAGTGCGTGGCATCCTCAGGGCCCAGTACACCCCGATTCTGTGGGGAGGCTGAGCAGAGCCTCTCCCTCTTACCTCTGCCAGCGCCGCTCCACTTCTGGTGATGACAAGGTCAAGCACCCGCGACGTGGGGAGGTCAGAGCGATACAT
This sequence comes from Leishmania infantum JPCM5, assembly GCF_000002875.2. Lineage (NCBI taxonomy): Eukaryota > Euglenozoa > Kinetoplastea > Trypanosomatida > Trypanosomatidae > Leishmania > Leishmania infantum. The sequence continues at coordinate 759,404 of NC_009411.2, read as the reverse complement.
TGCTGCGGATGTCGGCGGGCAGGCCCTGAATGATGTTGCGTCGGAGCGACCTGCAACAGTGAACACGCTTGTGCCATCCACATGATGGACAACGTGTTCGCGTGACTCGAGCGTGTATCTCACCCCGGCCCTCACACTGCCAACTGGTGGGGGAGCCTGCGCCCCCCTCCCCCCCTCCCCCAAGGGGGCGGCACCACGCGATGAGGGCTTTGTGACAGGGGGCCAGCTGTGTGTGTGTGTGCAGAGTGTGACTGATCTTGTATGGCAGGAGAAGGGGAGGGGAGGGGGCACACGTTAGACACAAGCGACAACAGAAGCAGCAGCAGCAGGAGGAGCTGCACGTGTGCGCGCCGTCTTCCGGCCCCTGAATGAGGGCGGGGCGTAGGGGGAGAGAAAAAATGTTTTTGTTTTACACGTCTTCTTCGCTTTTTTTTCCACGTTCATTTTGGCGCCTGCCACGCCGCGGCGCGTGTGTTTGTCACTTGTAGGCGGTGTTCACGCACACGTTTGTGTGACCGCCGCGGCGCTCGCTTTTATATTTATGATTGCAAATACTTGTTTTTGCTTTTTTTTGGTTTAGGTATTTTTCGCTTCCATGGATGCCTTGACTCTTGTGCGTATCTTGTGGTTTCACGGAGCAGCTGCTGAGTCCGCTCCTAGTCCGCCTGCTTGTGCCCGTCTGCCGCTCACCTCTCGTCGCTTCTTCGTTTGGTATGATGCGCTTGTAGGGAAGTGAGGTGCTGATATCGTCTAGGGAGAGGGATGCACGGTGATGGACATGTGCGCCGAGCGAGGAAAAAGACTCCATGGTGGCGCTTGTGGTGGGAAGGACACGGAAAGCAGGCAAGTCTCACTGGACGCTTTCGCGGTCACTTCCTTTTTTTCTTTACTTCCGAAATTCCTCTTTCGCGGTGCTCGTGTTTTGGGTACTCTTCGTGTACTGGTGTGTTGCGCTCTTTCTCTTTCTCCTTAGATGTCACGCTTTCCGAGCAAAACAGATGCCCATCCGCGCATACCCTCCCGCACCTCCTCCTCCGGCCGCTCTCTCTCTCTCTCACACACACACACAGACATACATACTAAAAAAGAAAGATACACACACCAACAAAGAGAGAGAGCACCACGCGGGAGCGAGTGGATGGGGCTCCGCCGCCCCTGTCCCGCTCACTGCGCACCAGTACTCGAGAAGAAAACGAGCGAGAACACCGCCTCTTGCCTTGCTGGTACGCGCAGTAGCGGGAAGGAATGTGGTTGGAGCGGGACGAGGCGATCAAAACGACTTGGGGGCTCGTGTGACCATGGAGAGGCAGCGACTGCGGTCTATGCTCCATGTCGCTTGACAGAACGACGAACGCAGAAAAGGGAGCAAGAGAGAAAGCAGCTCGAGGGGCGCAGCACCGCGGCCCGCTTCTTTGCCATCTCGGAGCCCTCGACTGGGTGTTTCTCTATGTGCCCGCGTATGTCGCTATGCCTCATCCTCACGCTAAAAAAAAATATCGTTTCGCTGTTGAACCGTCTGCACACCCGCTGCCTCTCTTCCTCTCCGCTCTTTGCCGTCTATATCGCAACCACGCCTTTTGGCCCCGCCCTCTCGCACTTGATGCTGCCTCGAAGTAGATATCCTTGGCAAAGAAAGTTACTTGCGCACTTCTTCTCTCCGTCTTTCTGTGACGTCGCATCATTAACGCATGCGCACCATTCCATCATCGACACACGGTTAGCTGTCGGTCGAGGTGGGGGTGTCAAGTCGACTCGCCGTCCCGGCGTGTCTGCAAGGTGTGCTTGGGTGTATGTGAGCGTACGTGAAAGGGATTTTTTTTCTTGTTGCTTGGTGACCTTGTCACCAAACCCCTGAATCACTCGCTGCGGAGAAAAGAAGATGGGTGCATCAGAGCCTTGCGTCATCTATGTCATCTGTTCACTACGCCGCATCGGCTACGGCAGACCTCGCGGCATTCGCGTACCAGGGGCGATCGCTGCCGACGCGCAGGTACGCGGGAGCGTTGATTTCAGAGATCTCCGGTGATGTGCCGTCACTACCACCGGCGCAGCGCGAACGTCGGGTACAACCGTCCAGCCCCGCTATAGCATCACCGGTACACGCCCCTACGCTTCTCACGCACTCGACCGCTGCGTTGCACGGTCGAGGTCACGCACCGCCTTACAGCTCCCCGATCCGCGTATCCACAAAAATCTTCGGCGATGGACGCCATGTAGCACCTCCGTCGAACCGACATACCGCATGGCTGCATTCACCCCGCATTGCCCCAGCGAGTGCGCTCGACGCGAGCCCGCAACCGCGAACACCGCCGCACTACGGCGGCCACAACGCCCGCACTGCTGCTGCCGCTGGCCCATTTGGCAGTCGGCACGTTGCCGGCTACGCTGATTTGCGCCGCCCCTCCGAAGCTGGCTTCACGCCGTCTTCGACACCACACAGGACTGCTGTCGGTGCTACTGCCGTTGCGCCCCGGGCAACTACTTCCTTGTCTGTGCCCTCCTCGGCTGCCTTGTGTTGGATGTGCGAGGCGTGGTGCAAGGGTGGACCCGGCTCCACCTGGCCTGAGGCGCCTGCGCTATTCTTTGCACGAGTCGCAGATGGGCCGCCGGCGAGCCTGCTCACGCTATGCAGCACCTGTGCCATCGCCGTTGGTGGGGACACGCACGCCACGTCGCAGAGAGTCCTTGCGCGCTGCCACCACACGCCGGTGATCCGCTACCGCACTGCCGCCTACGTCAACGCAGTCCGCGAGTACAAGCTGCTACTAGAGCTGATGGCACGCAAGGTGGTCCGCTCCTGTGAGCGTATGCAGTCGATCCAGTCGTCTGTGGCGCGACAGAAGCAGGAGCAGCAGCGGCTGCACGCCTACGGCACAGCAGAGGAGCCGCAGAGGTACCTGAACCCTTCCTTGGACGCTGCTCGCGTGCCTCTCACGTCCCTCGCGCCATCGCTACAGGAGAAGGTGCTGAGCCAACTGCTAGAGGCACTGGAGGACCTACTGCAGCGCGACGGGCGCGCCATGCGGCTCGCGGCGGCTGAGACGTCTCTGTCACAGGAGAGGTCACCGCTGCCGTTTTCCGAAGTGATGGCGCCACGAGAGCGTCACGTGCTGCTCGAAGAGCTGGCACATGTGGAACGGCAGCTGATGAGCGCGAGGTCTTCAGCGACGTCAGCGGCGACCATGCCGGCGAAGCCCAGAGTCTCGCCACGGTCTCTTCGGGAGAGGCACCTGTATTACGTCCCGTCTACGAGTCCGGCAATCACGCATGAGAGGGCAGATGCCGACGATGGGTGTGTGGTGTACTCGCCTCGCTCTCCCGTGCAGCCACATCGGTCGCCTCCGAGGTCGTCGGTGTCTCCATGGGGCCGCGTTGCGGAGGAGGCCGCGGATCGCTTGGCTGCTGTGGCTGACCCCCGCCGGTGCTTATACCACCGCCATGATCGGATGCCCGGCAGCTCGCACGCTGCATCAGTGAGGGGTCATCGTGATACATCCAGCCAAGCGCCGCGCCGGTCACGGAGCAGGGATTGCTCGCCACCGGAACTGACATCGCCGCAGCGCAGTACACGTGGCAAGTACGATGACAGATCCTCCAATGCTGCTGGCCGTAAAGATAGTGATAACACCGTCTCTGGAAGCCACACTAGAGCAAGTGGCGGCATCGCCGTGCTTGGCATTCGAACGCCTGCAGCGACGACAGCAACAGTGCCATTTCCCTTCTCTCCTGCGCCGCGACGGGCGCGAAGCACCAGCGGCAATCATCGCCGTGAAGTTGACAGCGCTTCTCGAGCAGACGACGAAAGCGGTTCGCGAGACACAAGGCTGTCCATCCAGGATGGTACAAACCGCCACGGTGCCGCTCCTGTAGTGCAGTCTCGACCTCCACTGGATCAAGACGGCCGCCGCTCGATGTGGGCTGTGATCGACACAGCCATATGGGAGGCTTACCGTCGGCCCCCACCCATGGAGGGCGAGCCTCAGGAGTCCACGACTCACAGTAGCGGGGAGGCCGGAGCAGGGGATGACAATGGCAGGCATCGCCGCCATGGTGCCGCTGCCGCCGGCACCAGGAACCCTAACAGAGACTCGGATCTACAGCTTTGGGACTACTTCGCCGGCGGATTATCAACGACGCCGCAGCTGCACGTTGGTGGCGGTGGTGATGGTGGTCGCGGAACCCCACCCTCGACGTCTCCGTCACCAGACTCACACCCGCTGGCGTGTGAAGGCCGCGGGCCAGTGTCGCCACGGCAGCGGACCGACGCGACATCACAAACGCGAGTCGAAGCAGTTGCGGCGGGTGGCTTTGACGGTCAACTGGGCGACCCCAGCAGCGACGACACTGCTGCGCTTCAGCGTCGCGTTCTCCACGAGCAGCAGCTGCGACGGGAGGCCAAAGAGGCCATGCTTGCCGCACAGGCCCAGATCGCTGCACTGGAGATGACCACAAACGACATGGCAGAGACGCTACTGACTCACCGCCTCGCTGTGACGTTCCGCGCGCACCTGGAGGGGATGGAGATGCTGGTGGGGCGCTGGACGCGGCTCGCGCAGAATTTCTGCCTGCAGAAGAGTCTCCTGTTTGCCGAGGAGGCGTCGGCGGTGGTGCGGCAGTTGTTCCGCGTGAGGTTTGGTGTGGCACGGCTGTGGTCGCCGCGAACACAGCCGCAGCAGCTGCAGTCAGGCCGGCGCCAGACTTCACCGTACATCGAAGCCCCTACATCGCATGAGGAGCGAGAGGAGGAGCTGTGGGTTAGTCGAGGGGAGGAAGAAGCTAGCGGCACCAGGTGGGACAGAAGTTTCTCTTGCATGTCTGAAGAGGGCCACCGCAATGGTGCTGTTGTGGTGACCCACCACCCGCTGAGGTCGACTGGGGGAGAGAAGGAGGCGCACCATCATGGCCGCCATACCGATCATCCTTCAACGCGCTCTTCGCCAGAGCGGCAACCCTTGCAGACGTCGCCGCCAAGCATCACACCGGCTTCCCCGTCGTTTTCCTTCCCCACAAATCTCCAGCTGCGGCCGCTGTCGTTGCGCTTGTGAGTGAGACAGGCGATCTCACTGCTGCCGCTGCTGGGCACCAAACCTTCGCCTCTCTCTGCAACACTCGTCTCCATTCTCCCCGCCTCCCATGCTCTCCCTCCCTTGCCCCACCGCAGAAGCCGGAAGCAGGAGCAGGATCAGCGGCGGCATCAGTGACGGGGGGGGGCAAAGAATAGAAATACATCAACGAAGAGAAAAAGGATAGAGGATAGACAATGCAGAGATGGACACACGAGCCCCGCCCTCCCCCTCCACACACACACGCACTGCGCTCCCCCTTTCCCCTTCGCCGTCTCTCGCTATCTCGTTCTTCTTTCTGTTCCCCATTCCTGAGACTTGTACTACTCTTATTCGTACCACACTGAAAGAAACATCCACGCCAACAACCTCAGCAGCAGCAGCAGCAAAGGAAGATGCAATACAGGCGTTTCACTTCACGTATTCGAGGGCCTCGTGCAGTTCTGTGCGAGGGGAAGCTTGCTATCTGTTGGGATAAGTGCGAAGTGGGAACGTGCGGTATGGCGCGTCTCTGCGTGTGCGAGCGAGCGAGTTTTGACGTCTTCGCATGCACACACACCAGCCCTCGTGTCGAGTGTTGCCCTCTCTCTCTTGCTGCGATCTGCCACCGCCATAATTCAGCTGCGCACGACAGGATTACTCTGGGTGCTGCGCTTGCGTACGCAAACCCCTCTCACCTACTCAAGTGCTTGCGCTTACTTGCCGCTGTTGCTCTCTTGTTTCGCCTCCCTCCCTCGCGCTCACACACGGCACCCCCTCCTCCTCCCGTTGCCGGTTTCGCTGTCCCTGTGCGTACACACGCGCGCGCAGGGACAAAACCGTTATACGACTGCCACTGCACATCGAAACGTCACGACGACGGCCCCGAACGATACCACGTATTCCACGCACCGTTCTCCGTTCTTTTCCATACCCTTTCTGCCCCTCTCTCTCCTTCCTGCACGAAGGAAGCGGGACGCATACGCAACGAACAAAAAGATCTGATCTCGGCGCTCGCTACACACACACACACACACACACAGAGACACTATCCTGGTCTGTCTCTTTGCCGATTCTCTTGCCCCCAGAATGCCGCATCCCCCCTTCCCCTCCTCCTCTCCCTCCAACCTACGCGAAGGGTGCGCTTTTCCCTCCCCTCTTGCCTTCCACATTGAGCATGCGTGCGCGCGCTGCTATGAAGGAGGGAGGGGTGTGAACCAAGCAAGCAAAACGACCGAGACGAGCGTGCGGAGAGCGTGCACGACGCAGCACAGCCGCCGACAATACAAACACATACACACATAGAAGTGCGCATCAGAGGTATTCCTCCCGTTTTCTCCTCGTCGAGCAGGACACTAAAGGAAAACGATGCGGTAAAGTCGGCCTCCTCTTCTGCGTTCTCCGTTCCTTCTGCGCGTGCGCGTGTGCGAGGGCCGCTTCTCTCCTCCCTCTCTTTCCATTCCCTCTTGTTTCCGCAATCCTTTCTCCTCCCGCCCGCACCCGCTGCTGGGAGACGACGCAGATGCCGACGTGGGCCACTGCTGAGCACTCGGACCTTGCCCAAATCGTCAGAAGCGACCCGTTTTGGCCAGGCTCGTAGACGATGCAGACCGTCGTTGCCGTCTTCTCGACGATCTACGGCGTTGCATTCAACGGGCGCGACATGACCCCACGAAAGAACCGCGACACTGCGCTGGCCTTGAAGAGGGCCTTCGACTGCATCCCAACTCCGGCGTGGCTCTGGCGCGGGCTCACCCTCTGCAGCGCATCTTCCCGGGACGAGCGGACAATGGGACCTCGTGGCCCTGATGTGTTTAACCGCGAGCAGGAGCATGAGACGGGTGGGGGGCACGGCAGAAAGAGAGCACGCAGCCGCAGAGCAGCGGGAAATCGGGGTGCCGCTACGGGCACACGATGGGGGCACAGCCCCGCTGACCGTGTAAGTGCGCCGTGCACATGAGGCGCCTTTTGTTTTCTTGTCTGCTGGAGCTGCGGCTCATCTTCATTCGGATGGTGCCTCTGCCATCGCTGCTGTCCTCACGGGCTACCTTCAAACAGTCATACAGCCAACGCGGAGCGACTTCACTCCTTGACTCGCCGTCCATGCGTGAACCATGGCCCGTTGCATAAAATCCGGCGAGAGCCCCACAGACAGGCCGAGCCGTGATCTTGCACACCAAGCGCCAAGGGCCACAACTGGCGGCACCGTGAGGTGCGACATGTAACTGGAAGGGCGAGTTTCTCCGCACTCTCCTCCGTACACACAAGCACAGGCATATACGCGTATTGGCGCTCCTGCATGAGGAGACGCGCTCTGTGCCTCTCGGTACGGCGTTGGTGTCAGCGGCAGGGTCGCACACACACTGCCCCTAGAAGTCAGATCGACTGTGACGAATATGCGGACTTGCTCAAGAGGCCTCCATGGAACTCTCGCCTTCTCCCTTCCCTCACCCATCTCACGTGCTCACGCTGGCGACTGAATGCTGGTAGTTTAACAGCGGAGACCATCTGAATCACACACTCGCTTCACAAAAAAAAAAGCAGAACAGAGATCTTGGAGTCTGTCTCTCATTCTCATTCTCTCTATCTTTTTCGTTTTATCGAAACCTGTTGTGTTGCATACCGCCACCCATATCATCATCATCTTTTCTCGGCTTCTCTTTGTTTTCCACGTCATCTCACTCTGTTTGACTTTCAGTATCCTGTCACGAGAGATCCGCCCGACTTTTCTCTGTCGCTCTCCAGAGCACTGCTCTTTCCGCGTCTGCGTGTGTGCGTTGCTGTTGGTTTCGGCTCGCTTTCCACGTTCCCTTCGCCCTCACGGCTTTCTTGTTTTGCTGCTCATCGCGAGACGAACTTGCATCTTTCTCGGCCCTTGTCGAGTGTGTGATCCTTTTCGGGCTCCTTTTGCTTCGCCCCTCATCCTTCTCGCCTCCCCGAGGCATCTATACCCCCCCTCTCTCTCGTTCTCTCTGCGTGTCTCCACCACCTCCTCGCCCATTTTGCCTCTCCTCATCTTTCTGCAGCGCCATCTCGTGTTGCCCACAAAGCATTTGACCGGCGTCCCCCGCTTCGTTTTTTTTTCTGTCGCACCCTTGAAGACGCCGCCCCCTCCCCCTCCCCCCTCACACCCGCACACTGGATACACTGCTATCATACAGCAGTACATGACGCTAACGAGCCGTACCGCGCAGGCTGCGCACGCGCAGAACGATGTAGCGGCTCAAAGGCCGCCGCCGCCACTTTACCCAAGCATGAACGTTGGAGTCAGCGCCGTACACACGCATCAAAATCGCCCGTGCCATCCGTACGACAGTCAACCCGCGTGGCAGCATCCACAGCTTGGCACCGCGCCTCCAGCGGTGATAGCTGGCGCCTCCCTTGCTCCTGAGCAGCAGGAGCAAGCGCCACAGCCGCAGCAACCACAGCAGACTCACCAGCAGGGCCGCAGTAACCAGCCCCAGAGCATCTTCGGTGGCCGCTTCACCCTTCTCGATCGACTCGGTAGCGGCGGCTTTGGCGAAGTTTACCGCGCAGAGGAGCGTGACCAGCTGGTGCCTATCGCAGTCAAGGTGGAGCGGGTGACCGACACAAACGCTCTGCCTGAGCAGTCTTTTCTCTTCCATGAGGCGAAGGTGATGCAGGAGATACACAAGTCTATCCAGGCTTACATGGCAGCCCAGCAACAGCATCAGTTGATGCTGCTGCAGCAGGAGAAGGCGCGGAGCGGAAATGGGCGGCGCGCCGAAAACGAGGCCGCTGCGGCAGCAGATGAGACGAGGCAGGAGAAGGTAGGGATTGCGAAGCTGAAGTACTATGGCCAGGACGGCATGAGCCGCGTGCTCATCATGTCCCTGCACGGCCAGTCCGTCGCAAATGTCCACCGGCACCAAGGGCGCCTGTCGTTGTTTGCGACGGTGATGATCGCAGATCAGGTTCTCAGGAGTCTTGAACACGTGCACCGCGCCGGGTACGTGCACGCGGACTTGAAGCCAGACAACATTCTGTTTGGCCGTGAGGACCCGGAGCAGCTCTATTTGGTGGACTTTGGCCTGAGCGTCCACTTCCGCGACCGCAAGGGCAAGCATCGTCCTCTCATCACGAACCACAGCTTCGTTGGCACCCCACGCTACGCATCACTGCGGACACACATGGGCCACACCCTGTCCCGCCGCGATGACATTGAGCAGCTCGTGTACGTCATGATCTATCTTTTTCGCGGCCGTCTGCCGTGGTCAGGTCTGCGCATCAGCGACCCGGATGCGAAGGAGAAGCGCATTGCGCAGATGAAGGCGGAGATGACGCTGGACTCGATCTGCGCCGGCTGCCCGGAGGCCTTCCGGGACGTACTCAACTACGCTCGGTGCATGGAGTTTGAAGAGGAGCCACAGTACCAGTTTCTGCATGTGCTTCTGTGCTCGCTGCGTGACTCCTGCACGGAGTTGAGCAGTGATCCGAACGGCGTGCCTGCGAACGGTTCTGGTGGCGTGATGCCGCAGATGCTCACGTTGAATGCCAACTGTAGTACTCGCCAGCACCCCAAAGCCCAAAACGGCGGCGACGCTGTTGCGAACGGCGGTGCTGTGTGTATGACAGCAGCGGAGGCGGGGCTTGTGAAGAACACGAATATCGCGTCCGGCGTCGTCGAACAGATTGACGGGGTTGCCGAGAACCCGATGATGATGTCTTCACGGGGCACTGGCGCTCCGGCCTTCTTCAGCGATGCCATCGGCCAGGGCTTCCTATCAGGTAACGGCACAGATGCCGGGCCACTATCGCCGCGCATCGACTGCCTAAACGGCCAGCCGTTCTCGCCCCCGCCGCTGGATCTGCAGCGGCCGTGTGGGTCACCGCAGCTGCGGCAGATGCGTTAAGGGATGGGCGGCATTGGCGATCTCCCTCCCCCCACAGAGGTGCCCTAGCGGCAGTGGAACGGTGGAAGGGGGAGTGGCAGGGAACCGCTGGGCAAGGAAGAGCCTACGCGCAGGTGCGTGTACGCTTTAGCCGGATAGATCTGTCTTTGTGTTAGCAGGCGTCCAAGCACACCTCTTCCTCACCAACCCCCCATAACCTTCCTCCCTATCTCTCCCGCTCTTTGCCCCCCCCCCCTCTTCGCTGATTCTGTCGCGAGTACGTGCGTAGAGGCGGTTTGTGCGTCGGTATGTGCGTGTGCGTGTGGGTGCACGAGTGTGCTCTGTTCTCTTTTTTGTTGTTTTTCTGTTCGGCTGTCTTGTGTTCCTCGTTGCCGTTAACGTTGATCGATTCCGTTTCTGCCTCCCCACCCACCCCTCCTCTTCCTCCCTGTGCCTCTCTCCCTCGCCATGTGCGTGTGTGCGTGTGTGTGTGTGTATGTGTGCATCAACATTTACATCCTGTGCATGTTTTTGCGTCTGTCTCCCCCCTCTCTCTGTGCGCCTGCGCGCGTGCGTGTCCGTTTCGCTTGAGAAGTGCTTTCCTTTTGCCTTTTCGTCCTTCTGCCGTGCCTCTTTGCTCCTGATCGCCCCCCCCCTCTTGGGCCTTTTTCCTCGCCGGCCCTTTCTTTCCGTTGTTTCGATTCGGCCACCATTTCTCATTTCCTGCGTTGGCTTCTCCCTCTTTCGCTGTGACGCACTTCCATGTCGTGTCCTGGTTCTTCTCAGAGGCTTCTCCACCCACCCTTCTCCTATTGATTTCTTCTTGTCTCTTGCAATGCTCGACGATGGCGTCTACCCCCCCCCCCCCCCCCCGTGCCTGGCCCCCTCGTATCCCATCCACCCCGCTTAGGTTCGCGCACACGCACACGCTCCCGATGTACTCAAACAGGGTGAGGTTGGACCCCGGCTGTGTGCCCTCTATACCCCACACACACGCTCGCCGCCTGCTGTCCTTCCCACCACCACAACTACTAACCCCCCATCCCGTCAGTATTGCTTCTTCTTTTTTCCCCCTTTTCCTTGCTGCTGTAAAAGGCGACTGCCAGTGCTGCGACGCGCCGACAACCGTCCCCTTGCTCCCCTTGGTCTTTGTTGGTGTTGTCATTCTTTCCTCTGCACCAGAAATCCCCTTCCCCCTCCCCCCTTCCCCCTCCCCTAGCCCCACAACGTGAGTACTGATGCGCCGAGGGAGGGAGGGAGGGAGGGGCGGGGGGCTGTCTGTATCATCACACGCACTGGCAGATTTTTCCCGTGTGTTGCCCGGGTCACATCTCTGTCTGTCTGTCTGTCTCTCTATCCAGCCTCACTGCCTCCTCCTACCACAACCGTTACCATCATTACCATCCTTCATCGTTTGGCTGCTCCTAAGATTAAACAAACCTCATTTTTTTTTAAGTTTCGGATTGCCTTCCTTTTTTTTTTGTATTTCGTGGGCTCTTCATGTCTCTCTCTCTCACACCTTTTCCCCTCTTTCCTCCCTCGCTCTCCGGATTCTGTGCATTCTTCCCCATTCCTCCCGTCTGCCTCTCCCTCTCTTTATCTATATCTATGTGTTTCTCCCTCTATAAACTCATACCTCCCCTCTCCCCACCACTATACCCTTCTTCTTTCCGCCTTTTTGCACACTCTTATGCTGTATTCTCCCTCCCTCCGCATATCTGCGTTGCTTCGCGGGCTCTTGTCATGCTCCTTGTCCTCTTTTATCCCCTCCCTCTTGCTTTGTTTCATAGATGGTAAGCTTACGTACTCTCACGCCATCCCTCCACTATTTGTTCTATACGATGGTGAGGGCGTGCCTTGGACCGTGAAGGTTGACGACTTGCTCTCGCTCTCCACTCCGTACCTCCTTCGCCCTCCTTCTCCAAGCGGGCGAGTGGGCACATCGGTCGTTGGGATGCTTGTTTTTTCTTACTCCCCTTCGCTCTCTTTATCTTTTGTATGCTTCTCTTGGGGCATAACAGCGCGGGGAGACCGGGAGCACGATTGAGTTTTCGTTGTCCAGTGGCGGCCAAATCTTTATTCTACCCGTCCGTGTTACTTCTGATTGCCATGTTCTTTGAGAAAGGGCTGCGGCAACCTTCGTGGTCCCTTCTTGCTCGTTTTTTCCACTGTTCATGCCTTAATAGTACGTTCCTCCGCCCACCCGACCACCTTCATGTCTGCACCCAGTGAGATAGGAAGCTGGAAGGGCGAGTTTCTCCGCACTCTCCTCCGTACACACAAGCACAGGCATATACGCGTATTGGCGCTCCTGCATGAGGAGACGCGCTCTGTGCCTCTCGGTACGGCGTTGGTGTCAGCGGCAGGGTCGCACACACACTGCCCCTAGAAGTCAGATCGACTGTGACGAATATGCGGACTTGCTCAAGAGGCCTCCATGGAACTCTCGCCCTCTCCCTTCCCTCACCCATCTCACGTGCTCACGCTGGCGGAGGAATGGAGTTGGTCACCAATAAGCGATGAAGAGAGGAAAATAAAGTAGAAAGTGAACGTGTGCCTGCGAATAAGACAAGTAAGCACGCATGCACTCGCAAGAGAAAAGCACGTTGACAGAGAAGCGAAGTTGAGAGGCAGCAGCAGCAGCAGCAGCAGCTACACACAGAGAAAATCAGTTCTTAATACACAGACCGACACCCACGTGCAATCAATTGCCGAGCAGACAAAGCCTTGACCAACATGTCGTATGTCTTTGGCTCTCTAACCCTCTCCTCCCTCTCCCTCCCTCTTCCATATACTGTCGTCTCGCATACCATCTATTCAGTTTCACCGAGGAGAAATCGAAAAGAAACGAATAATAAAACGGGGAAAGGGAAAGCGAGAGGCACACACACCTGTGACGTAAACGTGAGATTGCCCCTTTTGTGCGTGTGTGTGTGCCTCTCTTTTTTTCTTCATCCTGTTCGCGTGTTTCTGCTTTTTTATGGACCGTGCTGTTCCGAAACGTTATTGCCTCCTCCCCTTCTCCCCCCTCTTAGTTGCTTATGTGTGGTGGCCTCCCTCTTCTTCATTCTCATTCCCATCTACACACACACACACACACACAAAGAAAGCGATTCTCTGTCTGCCTGCCTGTCTGTCTGTCTCTTCACCGCTTCGCATGGTCCGATGACGTCTTGCACAGTGAGTGAGGGGGCCCTAACGGTGTTGACGCCTCCCCCTCACCCCCTTTCCATATGCCCCTTTTCTGTGCTGCTGCTTGACATCGCTCGCTGCTTTTCGTTTTGAACGCACCGTTATTTGTATATGCAGGTGTGTGTTCACTCACGCTGAACCCACGCTCGTTTCGTTTCTCCTTGTCTATCCGCTAGCGTGCTCTGTCCTCTCTGTGTAGGAGCTGGTGGTGGCGCGGAGGGGCCTTTGATGGATGGAGAGGTGAGCGATGATGGCTTGGCGGAGTTGGTGTTTCGTGTCTGTCTGTTCATGCGTCACGAACTTTGATACTCTTGCGTGATGACGAGGAGCAACAGGGGCGGCAGAAACAAGCCAACCTCATCGGCCAACAACACCTCTCCCCTGCCCTTTCCAGAAAGCATTGGACACAACTGAAGTCAGAGTAGTGGAAGGAAAGAAAGTGAAGAGACCTCCGCAGCGCAACACAACAGAGTTCGCGACGCCGTCCTCGCGACAGGCACCCTGGGTAGACCCGCAGGCGGAGGTTCACGTGCTTCCTCGTGAATAAACTGAGAGAAAAAACTCGCGGAACTCATAGAGAAGACGAACAGACGAAAAGTAGGTGAGAGAGCAAGATGATAAAACCGAAAGCAACACACCACCTTGAATAAATTCACCTTGCTCTTCTTGTTGACGCGCAACAGCGTGTGACTGCCTGCTGACACGTCACATGAATCCCTCTACCCCGATCCCTTCTCGCTTGCGCTGTCTTCATCTCGCTCCCCATCCCTTTTCCTTTCCCTTCCCCTTCACGCTGGTGGGTTTCGTCTCAGTGCTACCGCGCTGTTCGAGCTTTTTTGTTCGTTCTCTGCTGCCCTGTCACACTCTTTCTTTCTGCTTAGCCTGTGTTTGTGTTTTCCTCCTTCGCTCTTGATCGGTTTTGCTGATGCGCGCCCTTTCCCCCCTCCTCTCCCACGCACCGACTCGCCCACACGTTTTTATGCGCGCCTGTGTGATAATCGGCGCATTCTCTTTTTTTTTTGGTGCCTTTGTTTGCCCTCTTCGCTTCTTTGCCTTTGTGTGTACAGTGACACTCCTCCCAATCAATGACACGGGCCCAGCGCACGAAGCCGTGCGTACACGTATGAAGACGACGACGACGACCATCTCGACGTGCCGCTCTTCACTTCGTCTCACTGCGACACCCCTCCCCCCGCCCTCTCCCTCTTTCGACGTCGCGCATGGGCCGTTACGTGTGCTCGCAGATGTGAGGTCTCCGCCTTTAGTCTTGTTGTCTGTCTGTCTATGTTCGGCGTTCGCCTGAGCGGTGCCTTTACGGACTGCAGTGACGATGAGGAATCGCGGAAACCAAGAAGGAACTGCAGCAACCTTTCAGAGCCACATCGATGGAATCAAGACCTTGCGCTCGCTTTCTACCCTCTCTCTGCTTCTGTCCCCTTGACAGCCGCAAGGCTCACCTTCATTCATGAGCTGATCGCTTGTGGGCCCCACCCACACCTCACACGCCGAAGTACCCCTGGCTGCGAGTACTCGCATACACACACATATATGTAGGGCACACTGCCCACACCTCTCGCACCCCATCAAGAGCGAATGGGGCATTACACACCCGACGAGTGGTCGCTGTAGCGGCGCTGCTTCGCTTCAAACCCCCCCGACGCCACGCGTCGCGCTCGGTGTGCGCGTGCCGGGCTCTGGTCTGGATGGGCGGTCGCACGCTCACAGTCTTCGGGCCCGATGGCGAGGGAGTCTCCCTCGACGAGCGCACCCGCGTCTCCGTGCAGATCGCACCCTGGGACACCCTGGGGGACTTGGCGCCTGAGCCAAAGATGACGGCTGCAGGAAGCGCAGGGCTTGTCGGCGCCGGGCACATGTAACGATGACAGAGCCAGGCTGCGTAGAAGGCGCAGCCCCCACCCCTCAGGCTACGGCAGGATACGTGCGCTCAGCAGACAAATTGGTAAATCGCCGTGTCTCTCGCCGGCAGGGCGGAGGGGTGGCACTTGCAAAGGGGCGCGTTGGAGGCGAGGCCTCTCACTACCACATCCTGTGTAGAGCCACGAAACCAAAAGCCACCGCAAACCGTCATACATGTGCGGATGCGCCCCCGCGGGACACTCAAGTGGACGTGCGCGCACTACCGTCGTCCGCTCCCCCTCCTAAGGGTAGCCGGGTGAGGGGCACCCCAGCACTACTTCTCTCTCCTGGGGGAGGGGCGTATATGTCTGTTCATGTGTGCTTGCCCCCTTCCGTCCCTCTGTCGCTGCAGTCCTTTCCCCTCTCTACCTTTATATCCGCCGAGAAACCTTCAACATGAACACTCACCGCTCTTCCCTGTCCTGTTTGTGTGTGGGTATGTCTCTGTTCGTTCGCACAGGCTCTCCCCACATCTCTCTCGCTCGTGTTTCCCTTGTTCTATTGCTTCCTTGTCTCTTCGCATCCTTGCTACCCCCACCCCACTCAGCCCCCTTCTACCCTGTGCGCGCCAAACCAGCACGTGTCTCTCGTTATCCCGGCTTCCTTCTCCCTGTGCCTCTGCTGCTCCTCTGCTCCTGTTTCGTGCCTGCTCTTCTCACTACCAGCATACCCCTGCCTCTCTGCACATGCTTAGACATACACACAACCACATAGGGAGAGCAAAGTATGCGGCACGTGTTTTACATTCCATCATCGTACGCGGCGTTGATCTATGCCCTGACCACGGGGTACGCGCTGTTTGCCTGCCTCTACATGGCCGGCGTCCTCCACTGGAGCGATATTATGGTGACGTCATGCGGGGAGCACCACTACGAGTTCTGGCCTAGCATCAGCGCCACGATCGGTGACATGATGCCGGAGAGGCAGACGTGGCGGGTGGCCTTCGCCTTGTGCGCCCCGTTCCGCTTGGGCGCCAGCATCTCTTTATTCAACGTCTTTTGGCAAAGAGCTTCACGTGGCATGGCGGACCTGTACGGCTTTCGCAGCTCGTGGAAGGCCTTCCTGAGCAGCAACGCCTTCTTGGCGCTCCTGGCACTTTGGGCTGATATGTGGCGACTCATCGGGGCCTCCGTGTATTCTGTAGTGAGCTCGAAGGAGTCGCTCACTTACCACAACCTTGGCTTCTGCCCCTACCTCCCCTTCTGCCTTGTGCTGCAGGTGGCCGTGACGATGCTGGTGCGGCGCAATCAGTTCAACATGGCCATCTACCCTACCCCGCAAGACGCCGCCGCCTCGTACGCGGTCAAGCGCGTTTGCCTCTGTGGCGAGGTCGTCGGTACCGTTGGCGTCGTCTGCTGCTACAGCTACTACCTCCGCACGTGTGCAAACGGCTCACTCAGCTTGTCGAACATATGCGAGTGGGTGTTCTCCATCTTCAACATCATCTTTGACGGCTCGGCTTGGTTTGACTTAAGGCAGGAGGGCTGGTGGCTGAGCGGGCCGCCGAGTTTCTACCGGAAGCTTTATGCTCGTCGCGCCCACCGCGCTAGCGGAGCGAAGTCGCCGCCGCGGGTCAAAGGCGCGAAAGACGGCGCCAAGGATAGACATGCTGACGGCGACGTCGACGTCGGGGCGCCGGTTTTCAACGGCGATGGCGACGCGACGCCAGAGCGCGACAGCGGTGCTGCTGCCGAGGATACGATGCCGCTCACCTCCCCACCGCGTACCACCACGGGCGAGTTCTTCCTCGATCGCAATGTCATTCTGCACCGCTTCAGCTTCTGCAGCGCGCCGTCGAGGCTGTCGTTGTGGATCTGCGATCTGTACTGGGCGCACATGTTTTTCGAAATGGCGGTGCACCTCATCCAGCACATGTACTTTATGCCGCTCATCGCCATGTCGCTCTCGTGGGAGGTGTCCTCGCTGCTGGTGCTCGGCGCTCCGTGCCTGTTGCGCATCAGCGCCTTTCGTCGATGGGCCACAGGGCCGTGCATCTGTGCACGGACCTGGCTGAAGCCATCGCATGTGCCGATCGGCCTCAGTTACCGCACGGTGCCCATGTACATTCTTTTCTACGCGCTGGCGTCGATCTCCCACTTCCACCAGGTCATCCGCTGGAATCCCGGCAAGAAGATTCTGGTGGTCGCGGTGGGTCCACTGTTCCTCTCGCTGGCGCTCTACACACGCTTTTTATACCCCTCCACCGTGACGCTCAAGCGTGCATGGGCGGTGGGCAATGAGGACAGCCGCCGCATGACAATGACGCTGCCGCTCGGGTTGGTTCTCTGCATGCTTCTCCGTGTGCAGCATGTGGGCGTGTCGCCCTTCTTCACAAACCCCTTCTACGGCAGCATCTACGGCATCTTGCTGGGCCTGATCTTCACCACCATCATCTACCGCCATGCCATGATGGGCAATACGCTGAAGGAGGAGGTACAGCAGCAGTGCAGCGCGCCTTCTGCCGCGCAGATGAGCGCGACGACACCGCGGATGCGCGATTCGCATCGTGACAGCGATGCTGAGGAAATCCAGGACTTTTACGTGAGCACCTCGAGCGGCGGCCGTGACGCCTCGCACACCGACTGCATTGGCAAGAAGGTCGCTGACGGTGCCGATATCCGCGGCGTCCACTTTAGTCTGAGCCAGGTCGACGAGGTGAACGAGAACACTGTGTCGGCCATCGCCACGCTTTACACGCCGCCGTCCCCGGCGCTGCTCGGTGTTTTGTGTGGGTGCATCACAAGCATCGGCATCACGTTCTTGATCTGCCCCAACTACATTCCACGCATGCTCGCGGTGGAGCCTTTCCCAGCGAATCTCGTCATCGCAGGCGTCTTCACAGCTGGGTTGTACTACTCTACGGACGTCCTTCCTCTCGCGCTCGTGCTGCTGCGTCCCAAGGGCCACCCTGACATCGTGCGACGCGCGCTCTACGCCGTCTTTGGCGGTTCCTGGGCCCGCTTCGGTGTGCTCTTGGCTCTCAACACTACGCTGATGCTTTTTGCCACGCGGCAGACAAACTTCACGTATGAGGTGCCGCACGACGGGTACCCCGTGACGATGGACACGCCGAGGGCGCAGGTGGATGTGAAGTACTGGGAGGCGCAAGAGACATTTTGGGGTAGCAAGCATGTGGCCTTCATGGGCGGCCTCGGCTTCACCTTCTGCATGGGTGTGCTCTTCCCCTTCGCGATGGAGGTGACGTGGGCGCACCAGCGCGACCGCCGCTTTGCACAGATCGCGGATGCGACGGACACAGAGGCCGTTATCAGTCACGAGTGCTCCTTCTTCGTGTCCTTCGAGTTCACCTGGCTCCTATGCGTGACCTCCTTCTGCGTCCTCTACGCGCTGTGCATCTCTTACCCGTTTGTGCCGATGGCGTGGCTGGTGCGCGAAAAGTCGCGGCCTCTCATCCTGGCGCATGTCGGCACGCTGTACCTCACCGCCTGGATTGTGGCGCGTCGCATCCGCAGCTCTCGCGCGGTCGCCGCTGCCATCACGGATGTTGCTGCGGCGCGGAAGCAGCGCTCCATCCAGATGATGGTCATCATCATCATCGCCTTCTCTTTTGTGTGGGTGTTTATCGGACGGGTTACCATGGGCGGCGCCGATGCCACATTCCCAGCGAACAAGAAGACGGCCATCCAGTTCCAAGAGGAGGTGCTGCACCTGCACAAGATGCTCATTGAGCTGCGCAGGGAGCGCAACATCATCACGGACCCCTACATGAAGAAGTTCGAGACGATCTACTACCAGGAGCGATTCGAGGATGCAATGGCGAGCATGGGCAAGAACATTACGGAGTCGAAGGACGGCGTTCCGGTGGACCCCAAGTTCAATCTGACGCATCTCAGCCGCGAGGACCGCATTGACGTCTGGGAGGCCGCTAAGGCGATGACTTTCTTCTCCGGAGCGATCTGGACGGTCCACTTTGGGTTGGACAACTACAACGTCGACTCCTTCTCCCGCATCGTGGAGGAGCTGCGCAAGACGGAGGCCAGCGTGATCGGGCTGCTGGAGAGTGACAGCATGCATCTCACGAACGGCAACCGCGACATGGTCGACTACGTTTCGTACCACCTCGGCTTCCGCTACACGGACTACGGCCCCACCGCCCTCGACAACACATACGGATGCGCCCTCGTTACCCGCTACCCCATCCTCGACGTGCGCCGCTACGTCATCCCATCCCCTCTCGGCGAGTTGGCATGCGTCATTCACGCGGTGCTGGATGTGTACGGTCTGCCGGTGCACACGTACGTCGGCCACTTCGGCAACACGGAACACTGGGCGGACGGCTTGCTGCAGTCCCAGTTTCTCGGGCGGCTCGTCCTGTCGAATCCGGGGCCGTCCATGTGGCTCGGCTACCTTGTCACCCATCCCGGAATGAAGGAGCGGTATCAGGAGTACACAGACCCGAAGGCGCCGGGCAAGTTTCGCGACGCTGGGCTGGAGATGTACCGGCAGCACCCGTGGGCGCGGCTGTGGGATCGCGGCGGCTACGAGGAGGAGCTACCGGTGCCCACAAAGAAGCCAGTCAAAAAGACAGACTTTGACATCGAGGTGAAGTTTCAATACGTAGGCTATCTGGAGGAAGGCATGCAGGTGGACAGCCACTTTCGCCGCCCGCCAGCGGACAAGCCGCCACGCCATTTCTACTACAATGACACCGGCCGTTACACGAACGCTCACCCGCGGTTCGAGTTCATGGATCGATATTGCCAGTACTGCCTATACAAGACCGGCGCTACGGTAGACGAGGTGGTAGGTGATGCGGGGAAGCTGCAACCTTACCAGGTGCGCCTGTTCGATTGGTGGCGCATCGTCGACCACGGGGTGGAACTGCTGTCCGACACGGAAATTCAGGTCATCCAGCTCGCGTTCGAGAAACGTGCGTGAAGTAAGCGGATTGGAAATGTGGTTGCGACGCGAAAAAGCGACGAGCACCGAAGAAAGACACTCAGCAGGGAGGGCCGGCCGTATGTTTTCGCCATCATCCTGACCTCCGCAAGGTGAACACGTTGCCTGCTCTCGAACTTGCGCGTCCATATGTGCATGGACACTATACTTAGGCTTTTCATATATATATATATATGTCTGCCTGCTTTCCTTCTGCCCTCTTCCCTGAAGGAGTTTGTGATCACTTCATCTGTTTGCGGAGGTGTCGTTTTGCAAGGATAGGGATGTGCTCTCGCGGTCTCTATGCTTGAAAGGTGCTGGGAAGCGTTGCTGGTGTGCATGCATATGACGAAAGGAGGGAGGAGGGGGCAGCGGCGGCGGCCGGCAAGCCGCAACGCTTAGTGCTGCTGCTGCCTCTGCCGTGGCCAAGAGAAGGAGAGAGGCCAGGTCGCACATAGGTTCGGGTGGTTTCTCTCTCTCTCCTTCCGTTGTAAAAGATGCTACTCCTGCTCTGCCTCACGCCTTGAGCGCAGTGAGCGTGTGTCGGCGGCGTTTGCTCTTTTCCTCTTTCGTTCCTGTGCGTTATGTGTGCAACGCGTTGGCGAAACCTTCCCTCCCACCCCCTTCGTCTTTTCCCCCGGTTGGTGCTTCTTCGGCAACCATGTCTTGCCCACCTAGCGTGCCTTCCCTTTTCTTTTCATCGTTGAATAAGACGACATTTTTCTTCCCTCTTTCCCCCAGAACTTGTCACTTCTTGCATGATGCGCATGACGCCGCACTTTTCTGTGTGCGTGTGTGCTAACGTGCTATTATTCATGTCGCTTATTTTTATTTTCGTTGTTGCTGTTGGGCGGTTTTCTCTCTCTTATTCGCGCGTTTTCCTTGTGTCTTTTCGTCTTATACACGAAAGAGGCGCGCTCTTTCCATTTCCATCGCTCTCCAAGAGCGAAAGGGAGCGGGGCGCACACACGCACACACACGCACAAGGGAAGAGAGAGAGAGATCGATTTTCTCCTACGCAAGCGCACTCGCATCCCATCGCACCTCTGCGCATGGTGTGCACGCCGTCACGAAGCCAGCACGCAAGTGACAGGCGCTTTATCGTTTTTCGTCTTTCCCAGTCAATAAAAAAGAAAGAACGCACGCATCATCATTGCCGTCGTCATCGTCATTGTCACCATCGTCGTCTCCCACTCTCTCCTCTGCGTGTCACGTGCGGGTCCATCTCAGGCGATTTTCTCGTGTTGCGTGCTCGGTTTGCCTTTTTCTTTGGTGATCTCCTCCTTTCTTTCGTTGCCTCTGTCGTTGTTGTGGTGCTTCTCCTTGGCGCTCTCTGGCAAGACTGAGGTGGGGCCTTCGTCTTGGCAGCGCTTGCCCGGCGGTTGCCAGCACACGCGCTTGTGTATTACGCCCTCTCTCGTAGTATGCGCTGATTGAAGTTGTCTCTCCAGTGCATATCTGAGGGACAATGACACCCACACCCACACGCGCACGCGCGCAAGTTCGCCAAATGGAGAAGGAAGGGGGGGGGTGGACACTCAGTGATAGAGCTCGCCTCGGCTTCTGCTGCCTTCTATCTTCCTCTTTCGCTCCTTTTACTGTGCCGACGATGGGGGCGCGTTTCTGCTGCCTTTTCCTTTTCTCGATTTGGGGTTTGATTCCTAGTGCTTTTCTCTTTTTTTTTCACAGCCAGCATATTCCCTGTTTCTGTCGGTCACCTCAGTCTGTGGCATCACAGGGCCCAGTACCGGCTCTTTCTGGGGAAGTCAAGCAGCCTGCCCAGCCTGCCCTCGGGGGTACGGACTGGCGGACTCGTGGCGTCGGCGGACAGGTCGTTGCTGGCGCCGTGCCGAAGAGACGTGTGACCATGGTGATCACGCTTGTGCCGGCTCACTACGCATCGTGTCGACCATTTCAACAGGTGTACACACCCGCCTGCTGTTTTTCGGCATTCGCGGCGTTGCAGTGATGTCGAGCGTCGTTCTGGGCTTAGCCTGCGGTGTACGCAGTGGCATTGCGGTGGGCTGAGCGGCGCCAAGCGGTGTTGGTCGGCCCTGCTGCTTGGCATAGCCGTGGTGCAGCAGAGGCAAGGCGGAGCCGTGGTTGTACGTGCGTATATGTCTGCTGACTTGTCGGGAGGGGGGCTGGCATATAATGGACACGGTGGGAAGCAATCGTTGTATTTCTTCATGGCGTTCTTTTCTGATTGAGTGTCGTGTTTTTCTCTGCGCGTGAAAAGGATGGGCCACCACGAAAATAAAGGTGCGTGTAATTCTGCGGGCCTGCGACGACTGGCCTTCTAGATGCAGACACACACGCGCCATCGCCGCGGACATGCATCTTCAGCCGTAACCGTGGCGTGTGTGGAACAAGTCTTGGCCGCCCTCACGGAGATGCGTGAGGGTGTTTGTGCTGGCGTGCGCGGGGTATGCGACGCATACGGTCTGCCCAAGTGCGCTGGGGGTGGTGCGGGGGGTGGAGGGGCGTAGGAGGAGGGGACGCTCCTCTTTTTCAGCCGTGGCGAGGGACTTCCGTGGTGGGGTGCGCGATGACCAAAGACTTTAGCGTCTTTTTTTTTCTCTCTCTCACGTCCTCCCTTTTCGGTTTCCGCTGATTTGGCGCGTGCGCTTGACCGATCGGCCATCACACTCGCGCGTGCATGAGCGCCACTTGCAAACCACACCTTACCTCTCCGCGTCTCTTGCTCATCGCACCTCACGACTTGTCTTTCAAGGAAGAGGGACTGGCATCTGTAGTGGAGTCGATCACGTCGGAGGCTTATTGCCTGTGTGGGCGGCTTTAACTGTCTGAAGTGTCCCCCCCTCCCCACCCCAAGAAAGCCTGTATCCCAGGGATGTCGCGGAGACCGAGCGGCTCGTTTGGCCGCAGCGTCAGCGGCTCCAGCCAGCTCACCAGCACAAGCGGGAGCGGCGGCGGCGACGCCGGCAGCTCGACGGCGGCGCCACAGGCGGTGTTCTGCGTGAACCCCATTTTCTTTGAGAACTGCGGTGCGCTCTTGAATGCGCCGAGCGGGCTGACGACGGCATCCGTGCTGAAGGTGCTGCAGAGCACTGGCAGCAAGACGTCGATTTCTCTCGCCAAGTGGAAGGAGACGGCCATGACGGTGCTCGGGCTGCGCGAGTCGACTGCGTACGCCATTTTTGACGTCTTCTTCGCCTTAAGCGGGGGCTGCATCCAAAATACACCGGCCTATTTGGGCGGAGAGCGGACGAGTGTGGCTCAGCTGCGGCAGGAGAGCAACCGTGCCCTGCTGCAGAGGATGGGCGGCGCCGTTGATCAAGGTCGCTGGCCAGCCGCCTCCACCGCGCGACAGGTGAGCCTGCCGGGGCTTCTTATCTTTTTGCTCTGTCAGCTCTTTGTAGAGCGCAAGCGGGCGGGCGCGCCTAACAAGTTCACATCAGAGGCAGTGGCCGAGTACGTGCGGCAGCATCTGCACGACTTCATCAGCGCCGTCGCAGTTACACGTGCGTCTCGTCTGACCATGGCTGACGCGGCGGAGCTTGGCTATCTGCTCCGTGAGGTCGTGAACGGTGTTGAGCAGCCGTTCGGACCCAGCATCAGCTTTCTCTGGCAGTTTAACGAGAAGACGATCGACGTCGCGGTTCTCTCCCAGTACCTGCGAGTGCGCATCCGCTCCAACGGCGAAATAAAGAAGGTTGGCAGCGGCACCGCGACGGTAGCGAACGCCTTTGGCTTCAACAACATCACCATCCAGAACCTAGCCGACACGGTGCACATCACGCCGTACGCCCTTCTGCCAGATATGGCGTCCCGTCTGCTGTCATCTAACTTGACCATCTCGAACTGCTCGCAGACGCACATCTATGCCCCGTCGGTGCTCCCTCACACCCTTCTTAGCTCCCTCACGAACTGCACTGTCTCACTGGGCCCGGTGAGCGGCGTGCTGAGTGTGCAGAACTGCCATCACTGCTCCATCTCTGCCCTTTGCGGGGCGGTCATTGTGAGCAACTGCACCAACGTGACGCTATACGTGTGTGTGAACACACCGCCAGTTCTCATTCCGAATGAGGGCTTGAACGGCGATGTGAGGGCATCGGGAACGAGCAGCAACAGGGTAAACGGTGCAACATCCGTGTCCTCCGGGGGAGGGGTGCGTTTTGCTCCGTACAATTCTTTCTACCCCGCCATGGAGCAGCACATCAGCAGCTCCGGCATCAGTCCGCTACTGAATGTATGGAACGTGGGGCTGCCTAATCACGAATCGATTCTGCCGCCTTCGGAATTCCAAAGCGTGCCTTTCCCCTTGACGCAGTCCGCCAACCTCAGCAACGTTACCCGTACAAACCCATGCCCCCTACCGGCGCCGTATCGTGACGCGATGAACCGCCGCCTACAGCGACTGCGTGATGTGAACGATGCGATTGCTAGTGCCACCGGGCGGCTGAGGGAGGTGGGGCGCAGCGACCTTGTGGATGAGCTGCACCAACGTGTCACATCCATGTTTCGCGACTGGTTGAAGGAGACGGGGCAAGAGCACGTCTTGGCGGACTTGACACACACAACTGCGCCTAGCAAAACGGTGGGCTGAGGGGCATAGAATGAGGAGAGAGAAAATAGAGATGTGTGGCTGGGTGTGTGGGTCATCGTGGGGCCTCTCCGAAGCTGGATTCGCTGTTGAGTAAAGTGGAGAAAACGGTGCAGGAGAGAGAGACAAAAAGTATGGGCGGGTTTTGGCATCGAAGTTCGAAGGGGAGGGGAGAGAGGGCCACAGGGCGATGAAAAGGGGGCCAGATACTATGAGTGTTGACGTATTGGCTGTTGCAGGGAACGGGGTGCGCGCGTATGTTATGGCTCGCCCACTTCGACAACTCTCTCCCCTACATCTTTTTTCGAAGCACCGACTGGCCCATGGAGTCTTGCTTGAACGGCGGTCCTTTGCCGCTTTCACTTTTCCTTCGCTTGTCTCCAGCAGGTGCACTCTCTCTCTCTCTGATGAGGCAATGACGTCTGGAGTAGATACATATACATGTTTTATTTTCATCCATAGTCAGCTGTGAACACCCCAGTGCGTGGTATCCTCAGGGCCCAGTACACCCCGATTCTGTGGGGAGGCTGAGCAGAGCCTCTCCCTCTTACCCCTGTCAGCGCCGCTCCACTTCTGGTGATGACAAGGTCAAGCACCCGCGACGTGGGGAGGTCAGAGCGATACATTGCTGCGGATGTCGGCGGGCAGGCCCTGAATGATGTTGCGTCGGAGCGACCTGCAACAGTGAACACGCTTGTGCCATCCACATGATGGACAACGTGTTCGCGTGACTCGAGCGTGTATCTCACCCCGGCCCTCACACTGCCAACTGGTGGGGGAGCCTGCGCCCCCCTCCCCCCCTCCCCCAAGGGGGCGGCACCACGCGATGAGGGCTTTGTGACAGGGGGCCAGCTGTGTGTGTGTGTGCAGAGTGTGACTGATCTTGTATGGCAGGAGAAGGGGAGGGGAGGGGGCACACGTTAGACACAAGCGACAACAGAAGCAGCAGCAGCAGGAGGAGCTGCGCTCGTTTTTTTTTTCGCCTTCTCTTGCTTGCCAATATCTTGTGCCTTGATGGAGAGTGTGGAGGCGTCTTTGCGCGTTCCGCACCGTTTCTTCTTCGAATCAGCCTTCGACGCTGCACTTGGACTTTTTGTATGGGTGAGGTCGAGTGATGAAGCGGCGGGGCGAGAAGCGGTGGCTCACGCGAGTGCCGAAGCATGCTCCCCCTCTCCGCCCCCGCTGCACACGGCGATTGCCGTCTGCGTAGAAGGTGGGGAGGAGCAATGGAGGAGGCGCATCACGGCTGTTGTTTTGAAAGTTTCTCCCTTTTACGTTGTGCACGTGTGCTCATTTGGTCGCCTTCGTGGTGGTGTTTTGTTTCAATTTTCTTTTTTTTCGTTCTTGCTTCCCGCGCGTACGTGTTGGTAGTCTTGCGCGCGCGTGCGTCTCTGTGTTTTCTTAGCGGCTTCCCTCTTGCCATCCCCCTGATCCGTATATATGTGCGTGAGTGGGGAGGGGGAGAGAGGCGCGGGGGAGAGGGAGGGGGCGGGGGCGGGAGTGTGTAGCCGTGCGTCTGTTTGTGCGTGCGCCCTTCGGTATCTTCTTTGTGTTTTGTTGTCTATCTGAAGCTGTGGCGCCTTTTTTATGGTTCTTCTTTACTGTATTTCCTCCTTCCTCCGTCCGTGAGGGCCCTCTGCGTTGGGCCTGTGACCTCTCGAGTGCTCTCCCTGTCTTTCTCCCTGCATCTGCTTCTTGTTATTGTTCGCCTTGCACAGTCGCCGCCACATCAAGAAAAGTGTGCGAGAGAGAGAGGAAAGCAAGGGCACGGAAAGAAAAAAAAGAAAGGAAGAGAATACCACAAGCGCCAAGTGAGCGATTGCATGAAGGTGCGTAGGCGGGTGGGGACGCGACACCAACAGTGATGCTTTTTTTCGTGATGGAGAAGTTGTGCAGTGAACCCGAAAAAAACAAAAGAAGGTCGTTTTCTTTTCGTTCTCCCCTTGTGTTCCATCACACTGGTGCCTCCGCGTTAGCTGACCCTCTCCCTTCCTTTCCTCCTAAGGCCGATCGAGCCCACCGAGGCTGACTATGTCAAGTGGGTGTATGTGTGCATACCTGCGCTGAAGCTTCCGTTATGGTGCTCTTGCTGATTAGAACGGTGCCAGCGATGAAGAGAGCAGGTCTTCTACAAGCTAAGGTGACGCTTCTGTTGCAGCTGAAGCTGAGCGCAATGCTTTTGCGGTCATGTAGGCGGCCACACACGCAACGGCGCAAACACACAGAAACATCTTCACATTTGAGGATGACGTGTGAGTAGTGCAGCAGCCTGGACAGATGCTCTCTCGAGTTTTGTCAGGCATGCGGACCTTCGTTGTTTACCCTCCATTTCTCTTCACTCCTTAGATGTGCGTCTCCCTCCCTCCCTCCCTTTCCTCATTCCTGCGGCTCCCGCCATCGCCTTTGCTCTCTCCGGGACAAATACATATGCATATATATATGCATATATATGTTGGCCTGCACTCCATCTGAGTGCACGCGTGGCGGCGCATCCACACATTCACAACGCCATCTCCTAGCCCTCCCTCTCTTTTTTTTTTCATTTTGGCTTCACCACGCTGCCGTTACACACGGCCCTCAAGTGGTCGCTTGTGTGTGTGTGTGTGCGTGCGTGTATCCTCCTGCGTCCCTTCGGCAAACTCCTACGCACTCTCTGTGATCTCTATAAAGGAATTTTTTTTCTGTATCCGTTCCGCCGCCATTTGCCTTCTCTTCCTTTCCTCTCTTACCTCACAGACACCGTTGACTGTGCGCCGGGGGCGTGAAGAGAGGGCAAGGTGGGAGGGGGACAGAAATCAGGGGGCAGAGACGATATGCACGCGCGTGTGTGTGTGCCGCCCTCTCCTGTCTGCGTTTTCCTTCCTCACTTGTGGTTTTCGTTTTCGCTTGAACGCTTATTTTTTGTTATTGAGTTTTTCTCCCGTTTGAGACGGCGGGTAGTCTTGCGAGAGGATACACACAGTCACGCGGACGAAAACACTCCGGCGGGCCTCTGGACACGCACATGTCGGGCCTTGTGTCGGTAGAGTCGCAGCTGGTCAGCACCGCGCAGCGCCACTTCCACATCCGTTGTGGCCATGTACAGTCTCGGCGCGGTGACGGCTGGCTGCTGATCTCTTTTGCGCCTCTTGGGCCCGATGCCAGGCTAGAGCTGGAGGTACAGGCACTGTGCAGCGCGCTTGTGCGCGATGTTACTGGCGGCCGCGGTGCCTCAGTGCGGCTCACCGGCGAGGATGAAGAGACGCAGTTTGGGAAGTTGGCGGACAAGAGCGTCTCCTTCGCAAAGCTGCTGCGCCAGTCGGGTGTGTCGCTGGGCGTAGGGAGTGATCCGGGCAAGGATGACGACAACAGCGCGAGTGTGGATGCACTTCCAAACGCTCCTGGTGTGGCGGAGATGGTGGAGATGCTCTACCACGATGTCGTGGCAGAGTCTAAGCAGGGCGCACGCGCCATTGTGCAGTTTCCGTCCCTTCTGTGTCCTCAGGGGGCCCGCTGCGACGTTGCGCTGCAAGGCGCGATCTGTGTGAAAGCGTTTTCGCGGACTGCCTCGCCCCTTGTGGCGGAGGTGGAAACTGCCACTCCGACGGCCGCGGTGACCGGTAACGCTGACGACGATGACACGGACGACGAAGCGGAGACGCTTGGCGATACGGCTGACGGTGGTGCGCAGGCGCCCCACCGCTCTCACGCTTCGGAATTGGAGGATAAGGCGACCGTCGTAGAGCCGAAGTCCACTGTGAATGGTAAGGCTTTCCGCAGCCTGGATGACTCGATGCTGCGAAACTCGTACAGCTCGCTGAAGCTGCCAGAAGGGGAGCTGGCGAAGGTGTGGATTGACACCCGTGTGTGGGCACAGGCACTCGCGTCGAATGCCGGCACCTCTGTCGAGGCCGAGCTACCAGCCGCGTGGCGTTCTAGGACATTCAACCTTGCTGAGGCTCCCGAGGCGCTGCGCATGGTACACCGTACGCTGGCCCATTACTGGAACGAAAACCGCGCCGCGAACAGAGACCGCGTCAAGGTCACGACGTTGTCACTGCTGAGCATCGTCTCAGGTGACTTGAGGGAGTACCTGCGTGGCCAGGTGGAGCTGTACGGCCCTGACTGGCGAGCACCATGGCGGATGCCTGTCGAGGAGCTGAGCTGCGCCGTTGACCTGTGCAAGCAGTGGAGCAGGACTGTAGCGCGGTTGGTGCGGCAGGACTGGGTCGGCTGGGAGGGCCACATGTTCTACGACGAGAGCTTCGACGCCTTCGCGCAGCGCCTGCACACAGTGCTGCGGATTCGTGAGACGCTTGCGAGCATGCAAGAACTGGGCGAGGCGATTCCGTCCACTCTGCATCCAGAGCACATCTTCGCGGAGGTGAATGCTGTCGACATGCGCGGTGTGTCGACCACAGCGTGGGAGTCACGGGTTGCGCAGTTTGAGAAGGAGTTCTCTTTCGCCGAGCCCGCCCTGCGGAACCGCGTGAAGCAACTCTTTCAATCTCCAGCTTCGGACGCGCAGCTGCGTCTTCTACGGAAGCACTGCGCGCTGTTGCGCCCCTGCGAGGTGCGCAGTGCTGTGACTCGCGAGATGGACGGCGTCGCCGCGTACCTTGTCGAGCAGCTGAATCGCATGTACGCGCGGTTTGAGAACAACGGCCGACGCGCGACGACGCCGCTGCAGAAGCTGCGTGCGGCGAAAGGGTGCGCGGCAGAGTGCGTGATGGTGCCCGAGGAGGCGGCCAAGGTGTTTGGCGCCACGGATGCGCTCACGGAGAAGGTGACGGCCCACGCGCGCGAGCTGATTCTCAAGGCAGCTCAGGAGGAGGCGGTCATCATGAAGGACTGGTGTGCATCGGTGGAATCGACTGCAAAGAAGATGCTCGAGCTTCAAGACGCTGTTGTGGTGGCCAAAGCTGAGGATGCACAGCTGCAGCAGCAACGACCGTACCTGCTGACGTGCACAGTGCACTTGTCACTGCGCAAGTTCGTGCAGGAGGTGCGCAACGTGCGGGCGTGGCTGAACGATATCGAGGTGCGACAGGGCCAGGAACGGCGCCGTGGCGGCACTGTGGATCGCGGAAACAGCACGGCGCAAGATGAGTCGGCGACGGCGTCGCAGCTCTGGCGGCTGAGCAGCAGCACCGAGAGCGCGATTTGCGCCTGTGAGCACCTCTGTGCCGCAGCGCTGCGTACACAGCAGTGCGTCGCCAACCACAACACCGTGATTGCGCAGATTCTCCCGTGCACGCGCCGGATGCTTCTCCCTGCTATCGAAAAGAGCATGTCACAGGTGCTGTACGACGACACCGCCACGAGAGCTGTGGCCGTTGCAAATTACCAAGAGCTTGAAGGCGCCAACCTTCGTTTCCAGAACACAATCGAGGCCCTCAGCAACGCCAACCGCCAGGTCCGCCGCTTTCACGAGGAGTTCGGCCAGCACGTGATTGCCCTCATGGGCGTCGACCTCACTTCGCACATGGAGCAGTGGCGCATCACCGTCGACGACCTGCGCAGCAGGATGGAGGACTTCCTCGCGAGGCAGCACTTGTCAGACCACGAGGACTGGCGCCGGCATTGGGATGGGCAGATCTACAAGGCCCTCGAGTACCAGTATCGCCGCGGCTTGGAGAGGTTGCACGAGGAGATGACGGAGTTCAAGGTGGAGTTGGTACTGAGGCAGGGCGTTGTACACTTCAAGCCCAGCTTGGAGGCCATCCGCGAGGCCTACTACGTCAAACTGCGCGAGTTTGTCAGCGTACCGCTGCGCTTCCGCGGCTTGCAGCCTAAGCGGCAGGACGCGAGCACGCCGTATGAGATGTACCCCTTGATGCCACTCACCAACAACGACCGCATCCTCACAGTGCACACGAAAGCTATGGAGCTCTTCGCGAAGCTCAACCGCGTCCGCAAAGCATTTCGCTCGCACATCGTCGTTGGTCTGTGCGGCATCAACGGCTCGCCTCACCTGGACTCGATTGCGGATGCGTGGATGGAGAAGGTGGCCGGGAAGATCAGCCAGGGCTTTCGTACTGTGGAGGACCACCGGGAGAAGATAGGCAAGATCGAGGACGTCATGAAGATTGACTGTTTTGCCATCAGCACCGTTCCGGTGCGCGCGAGCATCGAGGAGCATCTGCATCGCCTGGAGGAGGCCCTCCTGAACGGAATACGCCGCCACATCCAGACCTCGCTGAATGATATCGACGAGTTTGTGCTGGGCGTGTCGAACATTGTGGAGCGGCAACCAACAACCATGGACGAGGTCGGAGAGTCCAATAAGCGCTACAAGGAGTCGTTGGAGCAAGTCAGCATCTACGAGAAGAAGCTGGAGGAGGTGCTGGAGCAGAACAAGGAGCTGCGCAACCATGTCGGCACCTCCATCGACATAGGCGCCACCCGCACCCGCTGGGACCATATGAAGGACGCGATGGCGTCTCACACTAAGGTGATGGAGGCTGCGGTATCGAAGATGCGCGTCTCCCTCAACGGCCTCATCCAGCGCTTCCTGAAGGATGAGCAGCGTTTCGCTGACGGGTGGAAGCGGCAGAAGACGCAGCTGATGCAGGCCTTCCTGGGCAAGGAAGCCAAGACCATTCGCAAAGTGCTGCTGTCCCTCAAGGATCAGCTGCATGACCTGGCTGACCTCGAGCTCCAGGCTAAGGAGCTGGAGTCCAAGTGCGAGTTCTTTGGGCAGGTGAAGCCGGTCTTTGGAGTGCTGCGAGACACCAAGAAGGACGTGCAGGCGACGAGTGCCATGTGGTCGCTCTACGACGCCTTCGAGGAGGAGCTCGAGAAGCTGCGCGCCGAGGACTGGCTCACGTTCCGCGCGCATACGTTTCAGTTCGAGGACTTCTGCAAGGAGTGGCGAACGACGCTCAACGAGAAAATGAAGGAGAGCCACAGCGCCGCCGTGGAGGACGTGGCCGGGGAGGGCAAGAGGAGGAAGTCGAACAAGGACAGCGGCGACACTGCGAATACAGCTAACAGCGCCCACAACCCCATCGCGGTCTATCTGCTGAACATGATCACG
Organism: Leishmania infantum JPCM5; assembly: GCF_000002875.2. NCBI lineage: Eukaryota > Euglenozoa > Kinetoplastea > Trypanosomatida > Trypanosomatidae > Leishmania > Leishmania infantum. The sequence continues at coordinate 727,916 of NC_009411.2, read as the reverse complement.
GACTGGGCGAATGTGGTGCCGCTGCTGAAGTTTGTTCGCGGCGAGGGCTGGATGACGGAGCACTGGAACGAAATGTTTCGGCTCCTCAACATACCCAAGGAGACGACCAGCACAAGCCTTACGTTCGGCTTGATTCTCGACCACTACTCGGAGCTGCTGGCAAAGGAGGGAGAGCTGAAGCACCTGCACGCCCGCGCACACGGCGAGATCCAGCTGCGGGAGGCGTTGCAGGACATGCGCAAGTGGGCGCTCGAGGCTGTTTTCAACCTCACGGCACCGACGGAGAGCGCCAGCAAGGTGCGCCTCATTACGGACTGGAAGGAGATTATGACGCAGGTCAGCGACAACCAGGCCCTCGTGAACTCGCTCAAAGACAGCCCGTTCTTTGTGCACTTCGCCGACGAGGCGTCTGGTTGGGAATCGAAACTCGTTTCCCTCTCGCAGAGCCTCACGTTGCTGAACAGCATTCAGCGTCGGTGGGCGTATCTGGAGCCCATCTTTGCCCGCGGCGCGTTGCCGCACGAGCAGGCCCGCTTCAAACGCGTGGACAAGGAGTTTGTTGGCATCTTGCGCGAGGTCGAGGCGGACCCGCGTGTGATGTCTTTGGTAAACCAGACGGACGTGCATGAGAAGCTGAAGGGCATCCTCGAGCAGACGGAGCGGTGCCAAAAGTCACTCATAGAGTTCCTGGAGGCGAAGCGTGGCAAGCTGCCGCGCTTCTACTTCATCAGCGACGAGGACCTTCTCGAGATGCTCGGCCACAGCCAAAACCCGTCTGTGATCCAGGTACATCTCAAGAAACTCTTTATGGGCATCCACGCCGTCACATTCAGCAGCGACAACACCAGCATCACGCACATGATTAGCGCCGACGGAGAGGAGGTGGCGCTGCGCAGGCCGGTGGCGGTTACTGGCAGTGACGTGGAAGACTGGCTTCTGGCACTAGATGCGAGCATGCAGGACACACTGCACGAGCTGCTCATCAGCTGCGTCAAGCAGCCAGACGCGACCACAAAGGACAGTGTCCTCGCCTATCCGTCGCAAATCCTTCAGGTAGCGCAGGGCGTGCACTTCGCTAGGGAAGCCGAGGAGGCGATCGTTGCGCAGTCGCTCAACGGGTTGCTCGCGTCGCTCCGTCGGCGGCTCGACCGACTCGTCGCCATGACGCCAGAGCTGAACGCGCTGCACGTGCTGAAAGTGAAGGCGCTTATCCTCGACACGATTCACAACATTGAGGTTGTCGAGCTCCTCATGAAGCGCAACGTCCGCCGCGTGGACGAGTGGTGGTGGACGAAGCAGTTGCGGTACCGCATGTCTACGGATGGCACGCACCGCTGCACCGTCCACATGGCCGACACGCAGTTCGACTACGCGTACGAGTACCAAGGCAACGCGGCGAAGCTGGTGTACACGCCGCTGACAGACCGCTGCTACCTCGTCCTCACCAAGGGGATGGACCTCGGCTACGGCGGCAACCCCTACGGCCCCGCGGGCACCGGCAAGACAGAGTCGGTGAAGGCACTCGGCTCGGCGATGGGCCGCCAGGTGCTTGTCTTCAACTGCGACGAGGGCATCGACTTCAAAGCGATGGGGCGCATCCTTGTCGGCATTGTCAAGTGCGGTGCGTGGGGCTGCTTCGACGAGTTTAACCGCCTCAAAATCGATCAGCTTTCCGCCATCTCACAGATGATCCAGGTCATTCAGCAGGCCCTCAAGAACAAGGAGCCGAGCTGCGTGCTGCTGAACAGTGAAATCACGGTGAACACCAACGCTGGCATCTTCGTGACGTTGAACCCTGTTGGAAAGGGCTATGGCGGTCGTACGCAACTGCCGGACAACCTAAAGCAGCTCTTCCGCGAGGTGGCGATGAGTGTGCCCGACATCGAGCTCATCACATCGACGGTGCTCTTCTCTGAGGGGTTTACGCATGCGCGGGCGCTGGCCAAGAGCATTGTCGCGCTCTACCGCCTCTCTGGGCAGCTCATGAGTCGACAGCAGCACTACGACTGGGGCCTGCGCCCGCTGAAGGCAGTGCTGCGACTGGGCGGTACGCTGCTGCAGCGCTGGAGGAAGGAAAACGCCGGCGCCGCAGCAACTCAGACGATTGAGGAGGAGCTCATCTTGCAGTCTCTGAACATCAACACCATCAGCAAACTCACCTTCGACGACGCGCGAGTCTTTCAAGGACTGCTGCGCGACATCTTTCCTGGCGTGGAGTCGCGGGACGTCACTTACAAGGAGCTGGAGGCGGCAGTGGCGAGCGCCGTCAAAGCACTGGGCTTGCAGCCGATTCCCGCACAGCAGAAGAAAGTGCTTCAGCTGTACGAGGCGCTGCAGCAGCGCACGGGTGTGGTGCTGGTGGGCCCCAGCGGCAGCGGCAAGAGTACCCTGCTGAACATCCTTCGCAAGGCCCTGCAGACGATGCAGATTGAGGTGCCCATGCACGTCATGAACCCCAAGGCGATGACGCGGCGTCGTTTGCTCGGCTACATGGACGCTGACACACGGGAGTGGTACGACGGTGTCCTGACGGCGGCGGCGCGCGACGTTGTGAAGCAGCCGAAGGAGGCGCGACCGTGGGTGCTGTGCGATGGCGACATTGACCCGGAGTGGATCGAGTCTCTCAACTCGGTGCTGGATGATAACAGGCTGCTGACGATGCCGAACGGCGTGCGTATTCAGTTTGGCACCAATGTGAACTTTATCTTCGAGACGCACAGCCTCGAGTATGCGTCGCCAGCGACGGTGTCGCGCATGGGTGTGCTCTTCTTCTCCGAAAAGGATGTGCAGCTGGAGGCGGTGGTGGAGGCCGGCATGGCGTTCAAGTCACTGCATGCAAAGAATGTGGTGCAGCCACTCATCCTCAAGTATGTCTTCGCCGCTGTCGACGAGGCACAGCGACTGAACGACTTCTCTGTTGCCACGACGCGCATGGGTCTGCTGCAGACGTGTCTGCTGCACGTGATGCTAACCAAGAATGCGCAGGACTTCGCTTACTCGCTGGTACGCGGCCTGTGCGGATGCCTGAATGCCGGCAGCGCGGCGAAGCTGGCGGGCTGGATCTACACCACAATGGGGCAGAAGCCGTGCTCCGACAGTCGCCCGTTCGACACCTACTGGGACGACACGCTCCAGCGCGCTGTAGAGTTTACGGCAGACCTCTCGACCCCGGTGACCCCAGCCGAGCTGCTGGCGGGCCGCCCACCGGTGGTGCAGACGGTGGAGGTGAAGCGACTCGTCTCCACGCTGCAGCCGCTCTTGGATGATGGCAGCTGCAAACCGTTTTTCGTTGTCGGGCCGGAGGGGTGCGGGAAGGGCGCCTTGCTCGACTACGTCTTCTCCACCCGGCCAACATTGCGCACGACGACGATCAACTGCAGCGCGCAGACGGGCTCCACGCACGTGATTCAGAAGATCGAGCAGGCGTGCGTCTTGGCAAACACAAATGCCGGGCCCATGTACCGTCCGCGCGAAGGGGAGCGGCTCGTCATCCTTCTCAAGAGCGTGAATCTGCCGAAGGCGGACAGGTACGGCACCGTGGAGCTGCACTCCTTTCTGCAGCAGCTTATCCTGTACAACGGCTTCTACAACCAGGACCTCGAGTGGGTGGGGGTTGAACGCGTGCAGATCGTCGCGAGCATGAACCCTACTCCATCGGCCGGCCGCTACCCGGTCACACCGCGGCTACTGGCGCTCGCCAGCATCGTGACCGTATCCTACCCGTCCAAGACGAGTCTTGTGCAGGTGTACGCCACGTACTGGGCGAGTCTGTTGCAGCAGACGAACATTGGCCAAGGCAAAGACTACGAAAAGGGCACGCAGCTCGCGCATTTCATGCTGCAGGTATACGACAAGGTGCGTCGCCAGTTTGAGGGTGAGGAGTACGCGCACTTCTCCTTCAGCCCTCGCCACCTTACCAAGTGGGTCACCAACGTACTCCTCTACCACATCGACACCCGCACCACGCTGCCGGCGGTGCTCGCCTATGAGGCCAGCCGCATCTTTACCGACTGCCTCCCGAGCGCCGAAGACCGTAGGCAGGCGCTGCGGACCTTCTCGGAGCAGCTCGCCACGATCGGCTACGCGATGCCGGCAAAGGAGGATCGCTTCACCACGATGTTCGTGACTTGGTTTGACCCGGAGAACGGTGCCGCCGCCGTTGCCGCGACTGGCGATGGCGCGAGAGGCAACAGAAGTGACGGCGGTGAAGAGGCTGGCGGAGCTTCCGCGGCGGCGGCGACGAGCCACCGTGCGGTGCTTAAGCTGGTGCAGAAGAGGTACGACGATGTGCGGAGCGAGGCGGAGCGCGGACTGCTGCAGTACAGCCGCGAGTTCAAGGAGCTCCACGTCCCTCTCATCCCGGAAATTTTGTGCTGGGTGACCTACGTCGACCGAGTGCTGGCTCGCCCGGGCGGCCACCTCATCTTGGTTGGCAGCACCGGTGTCGGGCGGCGCAACGCCGTGCTTCTCGCTGCGCACCAGCAACGGCGCGAGGTGGTATCGTTCAACATGACGCACGACTACAACCTCAAGCAGTTCCGGCTTGACCTCCGCGGCTTCATCCAGCGCGCCACGGTGCAGAATATGCCGCTGGTCCTCCTCATCGAGGATCACAACATTGTCGACGCGGCTTTTCTGGAGTACGTGAATAGCCTGCTAAGCAGCGGCGAGGTGCCAGGGCTGTTCTCACAGGAGGAAATGGAGACGATGTTCTCATCAATGCGTGACGAAGCGGCCAGCGATGGTCACATGGGGGCGATCTACGCCTACTTTGTGGAGCGGCTGCAGCGCAACCTGCGCATTGCCCTCATCATGGACCACCGTCACGAGCTCTTCATGAATCGCCTGCATTCCAACCCAGCCCTCATGAGCAAGTGTGAGCTACTGTGGATGGGGACGTGGAGTGGCGACATGACCAAGACAATCTGCAAGATGTACCTGGCGGACGAAATCGCCGCGCTCGAATCAAACCCGACGAACAAAGGCTTCCACGTGCACCGCGAGGTCAACGCCATTCACGAAGGCATGGGCGTCCGCTCCACTCCGCATGATGTGCAGGTGCTGCTCAGCACATTCCGCGCCATCCTAGCCAGGAAGAGCAGCTCCAGCAAGGATAAGATGGAGCGGTTGGAGGCGGGTTTAGTGAAGCTGAAGGAGGCCGAGGAGAGTGTGGAAAAGGTAAAGAAGGACGTCGCGGAGAAGAAGAAGGATGTTGAGAGGATGCAGAAGGCGGCGGACAAGGCGCTGAACGAGATCCAGTCCAGCATGGAGGAGTCCCAGGAGCAGCGTGACGAGGCGGCAACCCTACAGGAGCATCTCAAGGAAGAGCAGACGCTCATTGCGAAGAGCCGCGGACAGGTGGAGGAGGAGCTTGGGAGTATTAAGCCAATGATGGAAGCCGCGCGTGACGCCATCAGCACCATCCGCAGCGAGCAGCTCAACGAGATCCGCTCCTTGCTATCCCCGCCGGAGGCGATCCGCGTCGTTCTCGAGGGCGTCCTAGCGTTGCTCGGTGTGAACGACGTCTCGTGGCAGTCGATGCGACAGTTCCTCGGTGAGCGTGGTGCGAAGCAGCGTATTCTCGACTTCGAGGTCAAGAACATGACCCCCGACATCCGCCGCCGCGTCGAGAAGCTGCTGCGCGACCGCGCCTCCTTCTTCAAGGCCGAAACCATTCAGCGCGCCTCGGTGGCGGCGGCGCCGATGGCGGAGTGGGTCAAGGCGATGGTGGAGTACTCAGCCATCATGGAGCGCATCTCACCTCTGACGCAGCAGCTGGAGCAGCTCGAGACGAACCAGAAAGACGGCGCCGCCAAGCTCGAGCATCTGCAGAAGAGGCTGAAGAAAATCGATACCAAAGTTAAGGAGCTGCGCGAGGGCTTCTCTGAGAAGTGTAAGGAGGCAGAGCGGCTCAGAGGTAAGCTGCAGGCCGCCGAGGAGGAACTGATGACGGCGAAGGACCTACTGGACAAGCTGAATGGCGAGAAGGGTCGATGGGCCACCGAGGCGGCCGCGATCCGGGAGGCGAACAACACGATGCCGAAGCGTGCCCTCGTCGCCGCCGCGTTCCTGACTTACCTTGGCCAAGAGACGGAGGGCGGCCGGCGCCGCTTTCTGAAGATGTGGTGCGACCGGCTGGGCTTTCCAGATGTTGTCGAGGTGACGCACTTCCTTCGAACCGAAGGAGACCTCCTCCAGTACAAGTCCGAGGGTCTGTCGGCGGATGGACTCAGCCTGGAGAACGCGGTGGTCATGCTGGACACGGAGCAGACGCCGCTCGTCGTCGACCCAGCGAATAAGGCGGTTGAGTGGATGCGAGAGCACCTGAAGAGGGCGAACACCGTTGTCGAGACGATTTCACTGCACGACGAGCGCTTCACACACACGCTCGAGCTTGCCATCCGCTTCGGGAAGACGTTGATCGTCACGGAGGTGGCCGACATCGCGCCTCTGCTGTACACCATCCTGCGCCGCGACCTCGTGCCTGCTGGCGCGAAGCGAGTGGTGCAGGTGGGCAACAAAACAGTGGAGTGGCATGACAACTTCCGAATCATGCTCTTCTCGCGGCAGTCGGAGCTGCGACTGTCCCCCAGTGCCGCGGCTCTGGTGACGGAGGTGAACTTCTCCGTGACGAGCCTCGGCCTCGAAGACCAGCTTCTTGGCGTCACGCTGCAACAGGAGCGACCGGAGCTGGAGAAGCAGAAGGTGGAGCTGCTCAAAGATGAGGAGAGTTTGCAGCTGCAGCTCAACAAGCTGGAGGAGCGTCTTCTCAGCGACCTCGCGGAGTCGCAGGGCGGCTTGCTCGAGAACACGAAGCTCATCAAGTCCCTCAACGAAGTCAAGGTGCAAGCCTACAACATCCAGCAGTCCCTCGCGCGCTCGCACGAACTGCAGGTGGAGCTGGATGAGAAGCGCGAGGTGTACCGCCCCTTCGCGCACCATGGAGCTCTTCTCTTCTTCATCGTTCGCGACATGGAAACGCTCAATCACATGTACCAGTACGGTATCAGCGACTACATCGCCCTCTTCACGCAGACGCTCAAGACCTACCAGGGCGACGACGAGGCGGGGGCGAAGGTGCAGGCTCTGATCGCGAGCTTCACGAAGACCTGCTTCCACAGCGTGGCGCGTGGACTGCTCAAGAAGGACCGCATCGCCTTCGGGCTCCACGTCCTGCACGGTCTGTGGCCAGCCGAGTATCCGCAGGATCTGTGGGGCGCTCTGGTGGGGACCATCACTAACGTGAAAGCGATCGAGGACTCGCAGTTGCCGAAGTGGGCGCCGCCGTCCAGCAGGATCAAGTACGCCAGCATCGTCTCCAGCGCGGCCGGGCAGGCTCTGGCGGAGAAGTGGCACGGGGGCGACCCGAGTCGGTGGGCCGCCGTCATGAACCACGCCACACCGGAGAGCGAGTTGGGGCCACGTGCCGCGGGCAGCAGCACGGACGCGAGCGCGGCCATCTCAGACATGGAGAGGCTGCTGTGGATCAACACGTTTCGTCCGGACCGCGCGCCCGCCACCTCGCTGCAGATCATCCTGCGCAAGCTGGAGCTGGCGTCGCTAGCCCCCGTTATGTCCCTCGAGAATACGATCCTCAGTAACGGCGCCACCGCCCCGATTCTGCTGATCACCTCGAGTGGCGCCGATCCGAGCATGGAGATACAGGATGTGGCGACGCACCTCGTGGGCAAGGAGCGCTTTGTGCAGCTTGCGCTTGGTGGTGGCCTGACAGACAACGCGCTGCAGCAGGTGCGGCGCTGCGCCGTGCAGGGCGACTGGTTGCTGCTCAAGAACCTCCACCTCGTTCTGGACTGGGCCTCCGTGCTGGAGAACGAGCTGTGCTCGATGCCCCCGCCGAACACGAGCTTCCGCCTCCTCCTCACCACCGAGCCGCACGACCTCTTTCCCAGCGTGCTGTTGCGCATGTCGAACAAGGTCACTGTGGAGGCGCCGCCGGGGGTGAAGCAGAACCTGCTGCGCACCTACAGCCTCTGGGACAGCGCGTTTCTCGCGGCACAGTCGCACGCCGGCGCGCGGCTTCTCTTTGGACTTGCCTGGTTCCACGCGGTGGTGCAGGAGCGCCGGACATATGTGCCGCAGGGCTGGTCCAAGTGCTATGAGTTCTCGCCGGCTGACCTAAAGGCGGCGACAAATGTGCTGACAAGCTTGGCAACGAAGTCGCAGCTGGACTGGGTGACGCTTACTGGCTTTCTGGAAACCTGCCTCTACGGCGGCCGCCTCGAGAACGCGGCGGATGAGAAGGTGCTGCAGCTCCTCATCCAGACGTACTTCAACGAGGGCGTGCTGCTCAAGGAGAAGTCGCCACTGTTTTCCGGCGTGACGGCCGCGCACGCAGGCGACCACGATAAGATGGTGGCAGTGCTGCAGGCGAACATGCCCGACGTCGACCCGCCGGCGCTGCTCTGCATGTGCGACAACGCGGACCGCACCGTGCAGGAGGACGCGGCACACGCCACGCGCGAGTCACTCCGTGAGCTGTGCAAGAAGGAAAGCACGGCGCTGACGAGCGGCGAGAAGTGGCGAGAGCGGCTGAGACAAGTGATGGAGGTGTGGAAGGGCAGTGGCATTGCGGCGAATGGCGTTCCGCAGACGGTGTCGAGCCACACTCGTGACCCAGAGCCGATGGAGGTCTTCTTCATCAGCGAGGTGAACTTGCTCACCGCCCTCATCAAGGATCTGTCAGCCTTCTTTGATACGTTGCACGGCGTGGCGGAGGGAACCATCATCCCTGACGCGGAGGTGCGCGCTGAGGCGACCGAGCTGATGAGCGGTCGTATGCCGAGCCGCTGGCTGGACCGCATGGACGGTCCACAGGAGGCAAAGGTGTGGCTCGCGCTGCTGTGGCGCAAGTACAACACGACACGCGACCTCGCGAGGGCGCCGTTCAGCACGACGGCGGCGTACGACCTCTCGTCGCTACTGCGGCCGCAGACCTTTTTCAACGCCCTGCGGCAGCACACGGCGCGCGTGACAAAGGCGCCCCTCACGGACCTTGTCTTGCTAGCCGCAGTGGACAATGTGGCGCACGGGAGCGTCATCGTCAAGGTGGCGGCGAAGAGTCTGGTGATGCAGGGAGCGGCGCTCACGGGCGACGGCCGCCTCGCGGCTGTGCAGGCTAACTCGCCGTCCTCCGTGCAGCTCTGTGTAGACATCGCCGTCAGCTGGGTGCCAGCGGTGAAGGTGAAGCACTCCAGTGAAAGCGTTCTCATTCCAGTCTACGCGGACGCAGAGCGCCACACAAGGATCTTCCCGCTGCGTGTGAAGTGCGCCGGCGAGGCGGAGGCGACGAAGGCGGCGCTCAACGGTGTTGCGTGCTACCTGGTGAGCCTGTAGACCTGCGCCTTCATCAATGCCTCGGTGCTTTGGTGCGCGCTTAGCGGCGACAGTGCAGGCGGGTGAGGGGTGTGTGTGTGTGTGGGGGGGGGGGCGCAGACCCCTTCGTTTTTTTTTTGTCCTCGCGCCTTCGGTTCACGTCTCCCTTCTCGCGCATGCTTGTCAGGGGACATTGTGAGTGGCGATCACGTGTGTTGCCGCAGCGCCGTGCTTGTATCGCTAGCGGGTAGAAGGGATGGTGCGCGGTGTGCACATAATGGTGTGTATGCTGGCGCGCGCTGGAGTTTGGGTGCCTTCTCATGGTTCTTCACTCCGCATGCGCATCGCTGCGGAAGGTGTGCGGCGAGTCCGTGGACGCAGGCCGCCCCGCTTCTTTTTGCTATGTGCTTTCTGTCACTTGCTCGTTGATTCGATGTTTTACAAGGGGCTATACGACCAGCTCGTGCTGGCGTTTTTGCTTCCCCTGTTTCAACCATTATAGAGAGCCTTCAAGGGCTTTGAATCCTCTTTCAACAACACCGCCACTTGATGCCGTGAAAGCGGAAACACCACGCACACAACAACAGCAGGGGGATGTGCGGTGAGGCACCCAGCGCTCACCTCTCTCTCACCACAGTAGCAGATCCGGGCATGGGAGTCGGTGAATGGCTCGCGGGGCAGGCCGCGCCACTCACGCTTGTGTGTGTCGTCGTCGTCGTCTTTGCTTTGGTGGTGTGGGGGGGGGGCGGAGGGCCAAGGGGAGAGGGGGAGGGGGATGATGAAGCGGACTGCAGGGGGTGGGCGGGGCGGGGTGCGCATTAGCCCCTCCTCTCTGAATAGAGACCACTTGAACTACCCCATCTGACTTGTGGCTTCTCCTTTTCTGCGTTTATTATTTTTTTTTTGTTGGTGGGGTGGGGGGTAGGACGGGACGCAAAGCCACCAAAGGAAGCGAAGAGATCACCTGAGCACACACACACACACACATATACACAAACGACACCCACACAATCGCGCTGCGTCCCTGGCCTTGCATTCCGGGTTGCGCACGATGCCACACAGACCTTCGACGAATTCGAGGAAGCGCCACGTGGCTTACTGGCGGCGAACGGCATGCCAGAGCGCCTGCATTGATGCCTCCACGAAAGATCCGGGGAAGCGGGTTCGACTGCGGTCATAGTTCTTTGTATCGGCGCGGTAGCCGCAGGCGCCGAGTGGGTCTGCTAGCGATAACGGCGACAAGAGCCGTGCCGAGGCAGCGGATGAGGCTGCAACACGGACGCCAGCTCAGAGTTATCGGCGCTGCCACCTCGTCGCCAGCCGCGACCTGCGCGCTGAGGACGCTGTCTGGCTCATTGACCCTTGCTGCACCTTCCAGCTGCCAACGCTCGGCGAGGCACTGCGATGCTGCCCCGAGACGATCGCGGGACTGGGCTCGGAGGCGGTGACGCCTTTGACCACATCCGTCGGGCGCCACATAGGTTTACTAAGGGCGCGCTTGTGGCCGCGCGTGGGGGGCTGCCCGCTGGCGAACCTGCGGCGCGGTGGCGCGCGGGATCCCTGCCGCCAGCGGGCCCGCGCCGCGGCCCGGCGGGGCGTGCGGGGCGCGTTTGGGGGTTCGGGCGAGGGGCGGTTCCCCCCCCCCCCTTCGCCTCCGTGGGGGTGGGCGTAGGGCCAAAGCGGGTGGGGCGCGGAGGCCCCACCCCCTTACGCCGACCACGAGGCAGCACGAAACGCCGCGCGCTCGCGGAGGATGGAGGGACCGAGCCGTGCTGGGCCGTTCCGTGCGAACGGCGCCCGCTCCAAGAGGCGGCGGGGGCATAAAAGCGCGGCAGGCAAACGTTGCGCGTTTCCGTCGCCAAAGACAGCTTCGCTATCGTCTTGGGGTTGGACACCAAGCGCTGCGCCCCGCCCCACCAGCAGCGCTTGTCAAGGAATGTCTGCTCCCACCAGGCCAAGGCGAAGGAGTTCGTCGCCCGTTTTCATCAGCCCTGCTTCCTTGCCTGGTGCCATCGAACGATTGGCAACCTTGATGCGTTGAAGGATGGTGCGCGCCCCCGCCACGAATATCAGCCCTCTCACCCCCACCCTTTCTTCCGCTGCGATGAGTGTGCCCATCAGCACATGTGCGGGTGAGCCCGCGGGGCGCTCATCGAGGTTTCCTCCGCCGTGCATCGCCTTCGTCAGCGTCGGGGTGGTGCGCGTCGTCCCTCTCCGCATTGCCCTTCGTTGGGCGCCGAAAAAAAAAACTCTTTGTGATGGATCCAGGCTTTCGCTTCCCCCCCTCTGCCAGGTGTCCGCGAGGTCTCGTTGGCAGTGCTGTGCGTGGCGACCTTCTGTCGGCTTTTAATGTCTCGCTGCGAAGGTGGCCACCAGTGAGTGAGCCAGCGGTGGTCGCTGCACCCTCTGTTGCCTAGTGCACGCCTCATATGTATGTGTGGGCCGTGCTGTGATCGCTCGGGGCGGGTTTTCATGCAAAGACTTTGGCGGCGCCGAGTCTCGCACGTGCGGCGGTGCCCTCCCATGGCGAAATCCCTTTCAGACGCCCGCGATCCGGGGGGTCAGCGCAGAAACAGTTGGAAACAAAGCAGGTGTGTTTTGCCGGCCCGCTGTTCGGCCTCCTTGGCCGTCAATGTGGTTAGGACGGGGAGGGTTTCGCGCCCCAGCATGGCGGGGGCCGCAAAGTAGTGCTGTGCGACCCGGTCGATTTCCACGTTCGAAGCCTTGCCGGCGGCAGAGTCACCGCCTTCGAGCGCCCCCATTCCCATCCTGGCTGGGAAACTGGCTTGGGCGCTTGGGGCCACTTCTTGGCGCTGGGTCTCGTTGGGCTTTGTCTTTCGCGGTCGTCTTCGGGCTTGCGTCGTCTCCCCGGGTTTCTGGTCTGCATGTTTTCCTCCGCCGCTCCCCCCCCCCCACGGCCCGCCGCGGCGGCAAAGCAGCCCACTGCCACAATGGACGGCTTGGTGGAAACTCGGGTCTGCGTTGGCTCTGTCAGGCGCGGTGGCGTTCTCGCCGCTAGCATCGCGCACTGCCCCAGCGCAACCGCGGCCTTACAACAGCCCCTTCGCTTTGGCCTGGTGGGCGGGGAATTAAATGCCGCCGCCGGCGCCGCCCTCGGTTCCCGCTATGCCCTGTGGGGGGAGGAGGGCTTTTAACCTGCCGTTGGGGCGGCCAGGTCGGGGGTGGGTGCGGGGAAAATTTACAATCGCCGCACGAATCCATCAAAAGGCTGCTTTGTGACCCCCCGGGGTGTCCGGGAAAGCGTTCCAGTTGAAGGGCCCCAGTCTTTCGCCCCCTGCAGCCCCGTATGGCGACAGAGCCGACAGTTTGGGCGCGCTCGGCCTTTTTGTCTTCAGCGCAAAAAGGGGACATACCGCGATCGGCGATACGAGGGGGAAAGCGCCGCGGTTCTTTGCCATCTTGGCTCTGCCTGAGCAAGAGACTTCGGCCTTTTAACGTCCATCCAAGGATGTAACGTCAGCTCCGCACGTTTGACCGGGTAAGGTGACGCGCCCGTCTTCGGCGAAGACGGGGGAGGAGAAGGCAGTGGTGCTTCACCGCGGCAAGCCAGTGATTATTCCCGCCATTCGTTTATGGAGCATCACATGGCTGTCGGCACGAGGACAGATCTCCTTGGAGTAGCTCACACGCTCGTGTGTGGTAGCGCATCTCTTTTTCCTTCGCCGCCGAGTCCCTTGCGACACCTTTAGCGAGCGCTGGCGATGTCTGAGAATGCGTAGCGGAAGTGCTACGAAAAACGGAAGACTGGCAGGGCAAAGGCTGAGACAGCGAGCTGCAGGCCGTTTCCTGGTAAGGATGGCAAAGGGGAGGAGAGGGAGACGCAGGAGGAGGAGAGTGGTGTCGATGGTTCCGGTTACATAGATGCGCACGTGTGTATGTGTATGTGCGTGTGTGTGTATAACGCGCACGAGGAGGAGGAGGGGGGGGGAGAGGAAGAGGGGCGGCAAGCACAGCACAGCCGACTGGGATTGCCACGCGCGGCTGGGTAACTAGCACGGGTTGGTGCTGTTGTTTCTGTGGGTCTTTCAAGCCCGCAGACAACAAAATCATAGCTTCCCATGTACTCGCTTCTCGGCACTAGCGTGCCGAAGTAGAGTCGCACGTGGAGTGCTTCTGCGGCATGCAAGACAGCCACATTCACAGATGACCCTGGGCGCGTATCACTGTGCCAGACAACGGTGTTGAGTCTGTATGCATATACGTAAGTAGAACAGAAAGACCAGGGGGTGGTGATGGTGGTGCTGGGGAGAAGTTATGTACGAAAACGAAAAAAAACGAGAGAACAGAGGCGACAACAACAGCAACAACAACATTTGTAAATACATGATAACGCCGAGCGTGACAGCGCATCGCATGGAGGTGACAAAGGCCAGGCGTGCACGCTTCTCTAGTAGCGTTCTCTTCTCGCTTGCCCGGCTGCACTTGTACGCCAATGCTTGTCGTCGTCGGCCGCCCATCCTTCACGGCGACCCGCATGATCAGGATGAATGATGTAAGTGACACGAGAGAAAAAAAAGACTGGTACTTCACTGTAGTGTGTATGTGTGCCTGTGGCGGTGGGAAGAGAAGCGTGTGCGTTGACGTGCGCCATCGGTGATGATGTCGGTCTCCCACGCGCCGCTCGTGGTGCAGCGCGCCATGTCAGTCACAACAGCAATACCGCCAGATGAAATCAGCAGGCACACACACACACACACACACACACACACACGACAACAACAGCAGCAGCGGCAGCAGATGTTCGTGCTCTTCGCTTTCATTGCTTTCCTTTTTTCTTTTTTTGTTTCTTCTTGTGTGCTTCTTCAAGGCCTTCGTGGAGGTGGGCTACATACATGCGAAACGACAACAGAAAAATGAGAGAGGCAGTTCACTCGAAAACAATAAGGGCCAAAAAGAAAAAAAAAGGGGGGGGCGAGGAAGACACGCGGCGACAGAGGGCGCGCGTTCTCAGGGTCTGGCGGGTCTCCCGCACCAAGACGCTTCGTTGCCCTCCTCCCAACCTCCCTGGTAACGGAAGCAACCTTCCATCCTTCTCCCCTCCACTATGAAAACAACGGATGGCGAACCCTAGTGACGCGTTCGCTCTGCGAAACAAACAAACAGAAAAAAAAGGATCGTAGGTGACAAAGAGAAGGACGAAAGAGCGAAAAAAAAAACGAGTGTGTGTGTGCGTGTGGCGGAGGGGGAGTGCGTAGGCGCGAAAAACAAACAGAACGAACCGAGCTCATCGGGGGTGGTGAGGAAAGGTGGAAACACACGTGACAACGTAAACAGGCTTGAATAATCCATATGCATGCTTTTACCTGCAAATGCAAGCAATTTCCACGAGGACGGCAGTGCGCTGCCCGTTGAAGGAAACGCACGCACGCACACACATATATACATGCACATACACTCGCTCAGCCTGCACCGCAGGTCCCGGCGGCGTTTGCGCGTATGTGCAAAGACCTGTGTAGGAGACTGCAGACAGACAAGCAAGCAATCTACTAGAGAAGGAACACACCGAAAGGGGGAGGGGAGGGGAGAGGAGGGGAGTGCCGCTGAGGAGGGGCCGAGTTGTGTATTAGAGGTCGCACACGTTTGTCGTTTCGTCACTCACTCGTCGTCGTTTGCGTCAACGAGCGGGTTCACGGCATCGGCATCGCCGGGCGCCTCGTTCTCATACTGCTCCCTCAGCGTGAAGTCGTCACCGCCGTTCTGCATCGGCGGCGCAAGTTCAGCGTTGGGGTAGCGGTTGGCGCTCTCAGTGTCCACCAGCGAATCCTTCTTTTGGTAGAGGCCATCATCAACCGAAGGCAAGTTGCGGTGGCTGTTGTTCGATGTGACATCGTTTCCAGTCTGGAACGGGTTCGACGCCTCGTTCTTGCGCTGCGCGCGCCGCGCCATCGACTCGGCTTCGGCTTTCTCCTTCAGCTTGTCCATTTGGTCGTTTGCAAACGTGGTGCTGCCATGGTGGTCCACGTCGGTGCGGTAGCCGTCCATGGTTGCCTCCAGTTGTCCACAAAAAGCGGCCGTGCAGTGGAGGTAGTTGTTGAGGGACTGGAGCAGAACGGACTTGGTCGTAGCCTGCAGTGCGTTCATCTCGTCGCCAAAGGCCTCGCGACTCGCATCGTACGACGCCTTCACCTTATCTCGCTTTGCGAGCGTCTTCTTGTAGCTGTTGCTCGCTACCAAGGGCTTGTTCTTCTTCGCGTACGACTTCTCGGTCTGCTCCAGCTCGTAGCGAACGGTGTCGTACTCCTTCTGCTTCAGCCTCAGGAACTTGAGCGACTTGAGCGCCTTCTTCAGGTCCAATTTCACCGGCTCCATTACAGCAATCGTGCCCACGTGGATCTCGTGGTTGAACGTCTCGAAGCCACCTTTGTCCTTGAGATCGCGCATCCCGTCGCGGAATTCGCCAACCGGCTTGCGCACCTCATCCCCGCACTCCTGGGCGACGTTGCCGTACACCTGCGCCACCTGATCAAACGCGGTGAGGAGGTTTTGGTACGCGTTCATGGTGGACGCGAGGGCACTGTTGAAGTTCTTCATGCACTTGTCCAAATCATCCAGGTAGAGAGCGCGGGTGTTCGTGTCGGTGTCGACCGTCGCGGGGATGCTGGCGCAGAGCGGCATTGTTGCTGTTTGGTGGTGGGTGGAGAAAGGCAATAAACAATGATAGAGAACGGGAGGAACAGTTTCACAGGGAGAATGCTGATGAGAATGCAGTGTGTGTAGACGCCGCAGTGACGGCGTGCAGGCCAGAGCTTATTGTGTAGTAGGAAGAAAAAAAAAAAGGGATGGGGATGGGGACAGCTGTGTACTGACTTCAGTGGTTAACTAACGCAAATATGCACAAAAAGGAAAACCCAGGGTGGGGCGGAGGTGGAAAGGGAAAACGCCAAGACTACGGAGTAACACTGAACAGGCTGAGAGTTCAGGCAAACAAACCGCGAAGTGGGGAAAGGAAGGGGAGAGAGGGGGTGGGGTGGGAAGAGGCTTTGATGCTCGGTTGGTTGGTTGTTTTTCTGCGATGTTGTTGAGGAGCAGCGACAGAAAAAAAAAGAGAAGGCGGCTGCAACTGCGCACGCGGAGTCGATGTGGAAGAGCACAGAAAGAGGGAGGCGAATTTGAGGAGGGAGGAGGGGGACACACATGTGTGTGGGTGCGCTTCTTGCGTCTCCATGGACATGGGGCTTGCTACGGCGCAACGGCCTGTTGGAACGGCACTCGGAAAGAGCCTCTCTCGTACGCCTCGCATACTAACGAGCACGGGCGAAAACACGGCGTCAGGTTACCGCGCCAACTTCGTGCGCGTGTTAGTTGTGCTCGTCGTTTTCCTCGCAGTCTTGCCTCCTCCTGTGCTTTCTGGAATTCTCTGAAGTCGTGTGGCGGTGTGCAGTCGGAAGGGGAGGGGGGGGGTGCACATTGCTGGCAATCTGAAACGCTGCGAGCAGACACGGGTGAAGAGAAACATAACAACAAAAAACGAGTAACGAGCGACGATTATGGTAGAAGATGTAAAAGCAGACATGCCGTCAAGCAAAAAGGAAAGAGAAGGGAGAGAGGAGTCACTGGACAAAGAAGCCGAGTGAGCGGACAGCGCGGTTCGCCGTGGCGATGCCCCTCCCCAGAAAGCCGCGAACACCATATTTGTCACCGCGTACCTCGTCTCTCGGCATTTACCGCCTCTCTTCTCAGCCCGAACCTACCACCCTAGCACCAC
Source organism: Leishmania infantum JPCM5 (assembly GCF_000002875.2). Classification (NCBI taxonomy): domain Eukaryota; phylum Euglenozoa; class Kinetoplastea; order Trypanosomatida; family Trypanosomatidae; genus Leishmania; species Leishmania infantum. The sequence goes on along the minus strand of NC_009411.2, from coordinate 710,857 downwards.
CCCATGATGCATGTGGAGATGGAAGCTCATGACACACAAAGCGCAGCGCTGCTGATGGGCAGCACGCACGCGCATACACCAATACGACAAGAGCGACTCTACTCGCTCATCCTGTTGCCCCGCACAACTTGTTCGACTCGCGGCACACGGCCTTGTTTTGCGGGATCGTGCACAGCGGCGCCTCGTGCGTGCAGCAGCGACCGCGACACGCCATCCGCACCGGCCTGTTGCTTGCTGTACGTTCGTACTGACGATTCGGTGCAGCGGCTCGGAAAGATGCTGGAAGACCTGGTACGTTACGGTCTCGGGGAGTGCGGCCGGCACCGTCACCACCGACGGCGCCCACGTAATGAGCTCGTATACGCCGACCGTCGGTGCCCCTGCCCAAAGGTGCCGAGAGGGGGTGGAGCCGCCGTCGACGCTGTATATGTCGGGAGGCATGAATGGGGAAGCCAGCTCCTACACGGGAGCGTGGCGCCGTCCTGGAGTGTGCGTGCCCTTTAGCGCAGACCTGTATCCGGGGGGGGGTCTAACGACGACATGGTCGATTGACAGCACTATATCAATGCCGCTTTACGGCAAAATCCGGAGAAGCTCGGCCGCATATTGCGAGCACGACTGCGACGACGCCGAGCAGTCCCGCCCCATAAAGGAGCTTGACAACAGGGTGCTGGCCACGTTGATACATCGTTCTTCCTCTCGTCCGGCTCGTACTCTTTGAGAGCCTGGTAGCCACGTGCAACGAGGAAAGTGAGGGCGACGACACCGGACACAAAGATGGCGGTGCACAAGCTTCGCGAGGCTCCGGATAAGGCGCGGCTTGCGTGCAATGTCGCTGCTGCCAATCAGCACCGCCTGCGGCCGGTGCTGGCTCGCGCAACAGCTTCGAGTAGAAGGCCAACCCCCGCTCTATCAAATCACCCGCCGCACGGCGCAGCGGCAGCCTCGGAAGCTCCACCCGTATCGCAATCGCACGGTGTGACGTGCCAAGGGAGTCGTCGGCGAAGATGTCAGTCTCGGACGCCAGCACCTCGGCGGCAGCTATGTGCTCGCTGAAGTTCGTGGAAGTTTTGTTGCGGTCGGAGAGGAAGTCCTCTAGCCCGATGATGGGCCCCCGGATGCACCGAGTTCGTGAGTGGCCGCATGCAGATCGAAGCGAACCTCATGTGCCCCCTCCCCTGGGAAGTGTGTTCACAGTGCTGATACGAAGAGGAATGCGGTGCGGGAGAGACAAACTTCCGGTGCAAGTGCGCGGCGCAGAGAACGACGGTCCTTTGCTCATTCGCTGGCGTACCGGAGAGGGAGGTCTTGATAGTGTTAGACGCTTGATGGCACCCCGGGACGCCGAGGGTAGACGGCGCAAAGTGGAGCCCTGGAACCCACAAGAGCAGCTTCGCCCTTCTCGGCTGCAGCAATCTCTTCGCTGACGCCAGCGGAGCTCTCCTCCTTTCGCAACGCCCCCGGACACGTCGGGACGCGCTCCTCACTTGCCAAAGTGAGCGAACTGCATGGCAGCGGCGCCGAACGACGCACCGACGGTGACGAGGGACTTCTCCTTAAGGAGATCCCCGAGTGGCGCCATTGGTGGCGTGGAGGTCGGCCATCCCTCACAGTATGTTCTGCGGATCCGCCACCTTCAGCACCCACTTCTTCCTGACTAGGTAGAGGACGCGCAACGCTGGCTTCAGACCCGGTGTAGCCAGTCGGTATTGCCGAGATGAGTTTCGCTCGGTTGAGGCGGCAAAAATGGGGGAGGGGGGGGGGGCAGGCGGCGGCGAACACGGGGAGCCCGGGGATAGAGACAGGGAGGGAGGGAGGAAGAGAGGAACCCCAAGACAGCAAAGCGGAGCTGCATTACGGGGTGGAGCACGCAACACACACACACACACACGCATACATCGATACGAATGCGGCCCAACACAGAACCGCGCAAGCCACGCGCCGCCTCTCTACAGAGTTCACACAACCTTGCTCTGATGCACCCAAGCGTGTGTGCACATCATTCACCTTGTGGCCGCTTATCGTAATCACCGTTCCGTGAACCCCTTTTGCTTGTTTATGGCTTTGCACTTCGCTCACGTGCAGTAGCACGTTAGTTAGACTCATTAATTGCCTTCTTTTTCGTTGTTGTGTTAATCACCACCTTAAACTCGAAGAGTACATTGAATGGCACTGAAGACACGAGCGGATGGGGGAGGGAGGGAGGGAAAACATACAGAGAGAGAGCGGCGGTGACGAGAAGCATCATGAATGACGAGCGCGCGTTTGTATTGCGTTCGGTCTCGCCGCATTCTCTTCGTCACGGGCGCTTCGTCATCTTCCCCCTTCGCACTCGTGTTCCACTTTGTTGATTGCAAAGAACCTCCGGGCTGCGACCCCTCCTCCCCCCTCTCTCTCCCATCCCTCCTCTCCCTCGCCCCCCTTGCATTACCCCCTCGGTGTCTTGCACCGTATGATGACACACAGATGCGGGCACGATGAAGTGCGTGCTGTGTGGCAGACACGGAGGAATGCCGCCGTCGGCGCTGAACCGCCACCCCCCACGCAACACCCAGCAACAAGGAAGACCCACCAGTGCGCACAGCTGCACACAGGCGCGAGGGCATGATGAAGAAGTGGACACGCACATGCACACAATGTCGAAAGAAGGGCGACAGCGCGGCGTCAAGCACGCCTGACGCGTGCAAACGCAAAACAGCAGCCGGAAGAGCCATGAGTCGAGTACGGCCCGTGCGCGGGCGAGAAGAAGAGAGGCGAGGGAGCCACAGGTTGTCACATACAGAGATAGAGATTGAGCAAGCACCTTCTCTTCGATCCTGCCGTTCATCACCCAGTCCCACGCCCCCTCTTTGGTGGCAACTACCGCCACGCACCGCACACACACACACACACACACATACGTTGACGCGCCCGTCCGTCCCCCTCTTCAGAGGGTAGACGAGGCAAAGGGCTGAAGCTTACATGAAGTCGTCGTCGAAGTCGAACTCCTCGTTGTTCGCGGCGATGCGATCGTCATCCTCCTCTTTTTTCTCATGGTCTCGGAGCGCCATGACGTCCATCTTGTAGCGCAGGATGCCGCCAATGCCGCCGAAGCCGCGCACGAGCTGCGTGCCCTCCTGGCTACGGTCGCTGATGAGCTCCAGGGTGCAGCCGAACTTTTGGTAGTTCTGGGCAAGCCAGTCCACAAAATTCTCCGACTCGATCTCGTTCTGCGTCTTGCCAGCTTCGTGGGCGTGGATGTTCTTCTTGTTCGCTTCTGCCTCGGTGAGGAGGTGAATTTCGGTCGCCTCGTCCTCAGCGCCCTTGTTCTTGATGATGACGTACCGGTTCACCTGGAGGTCCTCGAAACAGATGAGCGTCTCTACCGCACCCGCTTCCAGGCAGCGCATTGTGTCATTTACACCGAAGCAGTACTGCTGCGTGTCCATCGCGATCTGGTCGAAGAACGTTTGCAGCAGCTTCTTCTCTTGCACCAGCTTGACGCCGGACAGAGCGTCGGCGGAGAGGTCGATGGCCTGATTCAGCCCCACATCACCCGGATGCGCCACATCGACGATCTTCACCACTACCTCCTTTAGACGAGGGTCGAAGAGGTCGGATTGGAAGAGCACCTCCTTGAAGTCGGCTGAACCGGCGAGCACGAGACCGCGCACGTTCGGGCGGTCGTTCGTGATGAAGTAGCTGACCGCCGTCTCGGCCACCTTGCGCACGTAGTTGTGGCGCCGCTCCATACGGATGCGCGCGAAACGGTTCTTACTCTGACCACCACGACCGTGCTTCTTCGGCAGCTCCACCGTGAAGGAGCCGAGTTTCTCCTTGACATCGCCGCACACCGTTGCAAAGGTGGAGCCGCTACCGTCCATGATAATGAAGCCGAACTTGTCGTCCGACTCGAGCATGCGGCGCAGCTCTTCCGTGTGGAATTTGTTGTCGCACAGGTAGAGGCTGCGGCTGACGGCCTTGAAGGGCTCAATATCAAGCGTCAGCTTTTTCTCCTTGTTGTCGGCCGTCATCACGGTGCCGGAGTACAGCAGCAGGCCGTTCGCCGGCACACGCGGAATCTGTTTGAGGCGGCCAAGGGCTGCCGTGATGGCGCTCTGCACGCTCAGCTTGTTTGTGTGAGACTTGATGTTCGACGCCGTGCCGTACTCGTTGTTGAGCTTCGCCACCATGCCGGCAATCTGCTCCTTCGGCGTCATGTACACGCTGATCACGCTAGTACCCATACCACGCGCGGATTCGAGCATCTGAATGAGCTTCTTGACCTTGTACCGCTCAATGGTCTTCTCCGCATCTGTCAGCTCCTTCTCGCCGGACATTGTGCTTGGGGAAGGTGGTGGTGGTGGTGGTGGCCTAAACTGTCTCGCTGGGTGGGCGAAGCGATGATGACAACGGAGGAGCGAAGATTTCAAGCGGAGTCGCGTTGTGTCAGGGGGGCAGGGGATGGGGGGAGGGGTAGAGCGCGGCCACGCACCACAACACACGGGGAGGGGGACAAGGAAGAAAAGAACCGGAGTATGGGGAAGACTTCACGTGAGAAGCGAGCCACAAAAAAGAAGGGAGGCCGCGTGTTTGACGGCGGTGTGTGTCGATGCGCACACGTTTTTGTACGGGTGTGTTGTAGTGCAGAAGAGGGTATGAGGAGCCAGCGTGCATGGAGGGAGGGAGGGAGGGTGGAACAACCGTGCCACATCGGTGTGGCAACAGGAAGGGGGTGGCCCATGAGTGGGTGCAGCGCGAGACAACACCGAGCTTGCGGCCGCCCCCACTCCTGTGCTGCAAGAGTGACACATAATCGTCAAGGCATGGAAAGCAGAGCAAGAGGAGACCCAGATGCAAGTTGAAGCGAGGAGTACACCCCAGCTCGCAAACGGAAATGATAGCAACCACACAACGTCTCCTAAAGGGTGGGTAAGGGGGTGGGGTGGGGCGTAGGAGCGACACCAAGGCGTCAGCGTGGATGCAGCAGTGTCCGTAGACGGCACACACCGGCAATACCAAAGTCCAGTTGAACGAGGCAGGTCGATGCGAGCGTTGACGTAGCGAAGGACGGTAGCGAAAGACAGGGAAGCGATCCAGAGAACAAACACGCAGAGAAAGAAAAGCGCAGCGACGCCACGGCGCACACGCACAGGTTGGAGCAGAGGGGGTGGGTGGGTGGCACTTTTGCGTAACAGACTCATCCGGACTTCACTCCTTCACCGAAGCAAGAAACACCAAAATCCGCAGCAGCTCTGGCAAGACGAGGAGGACCAAGAGATGAACACGTCGGTTCATTTCGATACACACCAACACACAGGCGGTCTTGTAGCTTTTCATCTTGCATGTCGACGGGTTTCACGTTTCCGACACTCCGCGCTCATGTGGAGGAGAGAAGCGTTGCGCCGGAGGTGATGTGCATGCTAAGCCCCAGCGTGATCGTGATACCGACAGACAGAACCAACAGAATCAGCACCGACATGCCCCAGCTGTCGTCCGAGAGCCCAATAAAATCCAAGTACTGCTGGCCGGTGTAGCACGATGCGGACGGTGCAAGAAAGGCACTGGCGCGACTGCTGATGCGGCTACCAGACTCCATCTCGGATCCCGACGACGCGGAGTCGCAGCCGAAGGTGCGGCCGCGCAGCTCTGCCGCCAGCAAGCCGCCGTAGCCGATGCGAAGAATGGAGAGAAACTGCAAGAACCGCGGGATGGAGGTGAGGCTTACAAGAAAGCCGCTGATGATGACGCAGTAGCCATAGTAGATGTGATTGAGCAGCAGCAGGTAGTCGAAGCGCGGAAACCAATACACCGCCACGAGTCCGAGACAGGCATGTGTGAAGCTGGTGAGCGCCATCGTAATACTGAGGGACACGACGGCGGCCTTCTGGAAAATAACAGCTGCGCAGATCCAGCCAGCGAGCGCGAAGCACAGACGCGGTGCAGCGACACGCACAATTGTGGCCACGAAGTAGGGGGTGACGGAGATGTACAGATTCTTCTTGAGCAGCTGAAACATACGCCAGTTTCGCAGCTCTGCCTTCAGAAAAATGGAGTTGATCTGGACAGAGCACGAGAGCAACAAGAAGAGTGTGCCACGCACGTTTTGCATATTGCCCTGCCCCTCGCCGTCTGTAAGCGCCACGAGAGCGCACACAAGAAGAATGACAACAACGAGTCCCGCCCACAGCACGAGCGCCACCCTACCCAGCACGTTGCCACGCAGCGCGTACGCCAGCAGAAGCCACTGTACGCGCAGGTAGCGGGGCGGGGCACGGGTAGTGTCGGGGAGCGTGGCAAAGGCGTTCGTCGCGATGCGGGCACGGTGCGCCTGCAGGCCCTGCTGCAGCTGGCGGTGATACCGGCTGTTCCGGAACAAGAAGGACGCGCGCGTCACGGCAAGCGTGTCCACCTCCGTCTGGGCCATGATGTCCACAACGTCTTCGCCGGGTACGCGCAGGATGCCGAGGTCCTCCTGCAAGAAGGCCTCCACATCCTTCTTGTGACCGGTGTAGAATGTCCTGCCCTCCGTGCTTAGCAGCGTGAGGCTGTCGATGTCGTCGAAGAGGGTCCACGGAATCGCCGAGCCGCTCCACACAACGGTGCCGCTTGGGTTACGGTGGCGCAGACGATGCAGCATGCGAACAAACAGCTGCAGATGGGCTAGCGAGAAGAACGAGAGAGGGTCTTCAAGGAGCAGAACGATAGGCTCCGCCACAAGCTCCATGGCGAGCGCCAGCAGATACCGGCGAGCCGGGTTTAGCAGAGAGGCGCGGATGTCCAAGTAGTCCGTCAGCAGCGCATCCGCCGCTGCTTTGCGAATCAGCTCCCGCTCCGTCTGTGCGTCCACGTGGAACCGGAGTTGGGTGGCGAAGAGCAGATTCTCAAACACAGTAGCCTCCAGGAGAATGCCGTCTAGCGAGGTCACATACCCAACTTGACGGCGGTAGCGGAGCACTGTAGTGGGGTACGCGTTCGCCAGCGCCGCCCCTTCGGCGTGTGCGACAGCGCGAACACCTGCCAACACCGCCAGTGCGCAGCGGCTGTACGTGGAACTGAGGGACGTGATGCAGTGCACCGAGCCTGGGGGGATGCGTAGACTGCAGCTGTCGAGCTGTGTCACCATGCGGTGCCGCAGCCACCAAGGCTTTCGTCTGCGCAGCGTCACACCATCCATGGAGAGCTCTATTCCACCATAATGGTGGGTGGCACCCGTGCTGTCTGCCAGCGGTTCCTGCGAGCCGTACTCCTCGTCCGCGTCGGTCTGCGCCGGCGGCGTCTCCGTGCCGTAAAACGGGCGACTCCTGACAGACAACTCCATCATGGATTCTGCAGACGGGTTGGCATGCCCCACCTGAACGAGACGTGGCGGGAGCGATGGTTGCAGGACTGTCGCGCGACTGCTTCGGGGCCCGCTGTTTGGGCTAGGCATCTCCACGTCGGCCATTACGACGCAGTCGGCGGTCCCGAGGCTGCGCACGCCAGACGATGGCGCCGCGTCGCCAAGCGTGGGGAGAAAGCTGCGACGATAGGCCTTCCTCCGTCTGTCAAGGCTCCCCTCAGACGGCGAACCTGTGGCTGGACGGTCCTGGGGCAGATCCAGGTCGTTCTCTACACACGACAAGAAGGACTGATTTGTGGTCTGCCCAAGCGCCACGTTGCTCGCGGCTGGTGCATCGAAAAAGGGGGCGTCTCCGAAGGCCGCCATGGCGGGTGCCTGTGAGCGGGAGCGTCGAGATCTCGAGGCCACCGTCGATGGAGACGCCTTCGCTGGCGTACCGATCTCCCGAAGCAATGCCCTACCTCACGAGGACCGAGTGAGCGAGTGCTTCCTTGTGTGCAACATGCAGTGAGCTCGCGCGCGTGGCGCTCTGTCCGCTTCGGCGCCGCCTTTTATGATGTCTTTCCATCAATCAGCCACGGCTGGAGAGGAAGGGGCGAGCAGTGAGCGTGCCTTTGCCCTTCCAAAGGCAGGAGAGAACCAAGTAGAGCAAGCGCGACCGGCAACAGCAACAACGAACAAAAGAAAAACAAGACGACGAAGGCCACCCCCACCCCCACCCCCACCCCACCCGCGTGAAGCGGTGGAACAAATAAAGACGTGGGCTCGCAGGATAGCCAGCCGAGCAAAGGGAATGCGAAGAAAAAAAAAGTCTGCGCTTGCGCACCGTCAGAGGGAAGAGAACACACACACACACCAAAAGGAAGCTAGCGGCGATGTGCGCGGTATTCGATGCGTGCGTGAGACAGTGGCGGCAAAAAGCCAAGGGGACGCTCCTAGCCAAATGCGCCACGGGTTTTGTATGCTGGAAGCGATACCGTTTACTATTCTATTTTTCTGCTCTCTTGCTCGTGCCCTGACCTCTCCCTCTCTGTGCGTGATGGAAGCAAAGAAAAGCAAAAGCCGCAGAGGAAGCGGATGTGCGCGTGCCTCCAGTCTGCGTGCTTCGGGGTGAGATGGTGGTAGGGGTGGTGGGGTGTACACGCTTTCCCAACCGCAGCGGTGCTGGAGAGACGATGCAAACACGGAGAAGGAGGACGAGGAGGAGAGATAATGTAATATCGAAGGGAAAAAGTGACAAGGATAAGAACGGCGAGCAGGCAGCAGAAAACCAAAACGAAAGTGGGGAGGGAGGAGGGGGGGGGGCAATGCGTGAACCAACAAAACAAGAGGAGCAAAAATAAAAACGCACGACAGCACGATCACCAGCGAGTCGATGCCGTCGAGCGAGTGAGGGAGGGAGAAAAAGGCAGGCTGAGGGAGCAGTGGGGAGCTCCGAATGCCGATGTATATCTTGCATGCGCCGATGGTCGGCACCTTGTCGGCCCTCGGGCTTTCTTTATGCAGTTGTGGTGATGCCAGCGGAAAGGGGTGCACGCAACGGGAGCGGTGCGCAACCGCACCGACTCTGTGTAGCGCAAGAACAAATCTGTGCGCCCTTTACTGGGATTGAAGAAGTGTGTGTGGGCGTGCAGGGGGGGGGGTGAAGTGCCAGTGTGAACCGGATGAGACTTCAAGCGAAGAGGAATACAAAACAGCCATACCTGTGTTGATAAAAATATCTGCTTCCAAGTGTGGCGTCTTGTCTATGCTGGCATCTCCGCACGGAGTGAGAGAAGGGCAAGAAGGACGAAATCCCGGTGCACATCAAGAAGCGTTTAGACGACGTCACGAGAGTGACGTGGATACAGAAGCGTCTGTATCTGCTGATGTCCGTACACGTGCGTGCGCTCCCGCTGCTTACGCGAAAATCAGCGTCAGGTAGCCGCGGGAAATGAAGAGAGAGAGGCGAGATGGGGACGAAGTGAGAGATGAGCCGGTCGGGCGCACCGCCGTGCATGCACCGCAAGAGGAGGAGGATGTCCTTGAGCTACATTAGAGTTGGAATTCAGTGCGTTCGTAGCATCCCACGACGAGAGACACGCACGTCCGTTTCTTTCTTGCACGATGACACGCCGGGCCGTGGGAGGCTGCAGTGGCGAGGCACGGGCCTTGTGGTGACGCAGACGCTTCACTCTGCCTTGCTTCCTCCTTTTTGCCTCTGGCAGCTGTCCCTTTTCCGGTCCTTCATCAACCTGAGACGGTGGCGAAGAGGGGGACCTGGGGCCGCATGCTTTCCGAAAGCGCATGAGCTGCCGCGCGTGACCGCTGCACCTTCGCTGTATGGTTTTGTGCGCTCTTCCGGGCATTACTCCCATGCATGCACTCGCACGCGAGAAAACGACAGAAACCATAAACCCGGCATCGCCTTAGACTTAATCGAAGGGAACAAACCAAAAAAAGGCCGGGGAGATCCAGATGACGGAGGCGTGCAGCACGAGCAAGAGCATCTGAGGCAAGCAACAGGATTGAAAGGCAAGGCTGCGCACAAGCCACAAGACGTCGCCTCGGCGCCCTTGTTAGCACCTGCGCCACCGACTCCTTTCTTTTACCTGATGTTCGCATCCGGCTCACCGGCCGATCGCCTGCACAATGGCAGACCAGTCAAGGCCGCACCTTCGCAGCAGCGCGACCCCCTCCGCCGGCTCCATGCTAAAACGGTTGCCGATGCGGCACAGAAAAATGCTCGCGAGCGGGTCCATCTCGACGACCGTGGCGCACTGTTCGTACACCTCCAACGGAATGTCCGTCAAGTCCATCAAGATGACGCCCAACTCCCTGTCGGAGTGCACGAATGAGCACAGAATGGCCACGATGGGGGCGGGCACGCGGTACCGCCGCGCAATCCGCGCCGTCCGCTTCGGGTCCGTGGCAGGGCTAAAGAGCACGTCATACGGATGCACATCACGGAAGAGAATGTTCTCTGGCGTCGAGGGAGCGGTGCTCACACCTGCGCCGCTGCTCGCAGCGTTCGACGCCTCCAACTCGTCTTCGTCGCCGCTGCCACCGCGGAAGGGGTAGAGAGTGACCATGTCATTCACGATGTGCCAGCGGCCCGGATCCGTCGACGACACCGTGATCACGCGCGAGAAGTTGCGCTTTATGACGATGGCATCGCGCACGAGGGTGCTGTGCTGCACGTCGGCGCCCGAGCCGGCGGTGCGGTAGCGCCACAGCATCACGCCATGCAGGGTAATGACAGAGAGCGGCTGCTTCATGCCTACAACGGCGCTGGGGCCGAACCCTTTGTTGTCCAGCACCGCTACATCCGGACTGTCGTGGATGTAGTGACCCACAACAAAGTTCTTCGGATACAGCACGTGCTCCAGTTTGGCGCACACGCTTGTTCGACCGATTGCCACGGTCGTTGACTTGAGGCCGAGGAGCACATTGTGGTTGCTCTCCGTCTGGCGCATGCGGAAGCCCACGATTTCGCGCACCACATCGCGCTGCGCTGTGGAGGCGCCGCCGCCAACCGTTCGACTTGGCGTCGATACAGCGGCCTCGTTGGACACCAGACTAAAGGTAAAGGTAGCGTTGAGCGCGTAGACGTCCGACACGGCATCCACGCCGGTCAGCAGGCCTGGGGCCGGCTCCATCTCGAGCGGGTTGAGCACCGCCGACTGAATGAAGTTCAACAGGGCTTTCTGCCCGCTGTCGTATACACGCACGCTGGAGGAGAAGCCGTGATCGGCGTTCATCACATCGATTGGCGCGTGCTTGGGGTCAAAGAATCGCGGCCACGGAAGTTCCAGCGGTGGGGCCGCCATACTCGCCCCATCGAGACCCTGTAGCCACGGCAAGTGCTTTTTAAACTTCAGCTTGTAGTCCGTGCTCTCCGTGACGGGGTTGCCGACGAGGTTCAGCTCTGTCAGGTTTGCGAAGTGCCTCAGCTCCTGTGCAATGTCGGTGGACGTGATCTTGTTGTGCGCGAGTGACAGGGCACGCAGAGAGGCATGAAGGCCCGCCTCCTCGAGGGCCTTGCCGAGGTTGTGGAAGCCTTTCACGTCATTGCGGTCGAGCTGCATAATCGTCGGCGGCGGCGAGACCAGCTCTCGAATGCACGTGCACAGCGCGACGCAGAAGGTGCGCGTATTAAAGTTGATGCTGGAGGCGACAGTGGACAAGTCGTCAAAAGACGTGAGCTGTGACAGATTCAGCATTCCAGTCTCCGCGTTGTAGATGAGCTGCGTCTGCTTCTCGAAAAACAGCTTCAGCATCGTCGACATCACCTTCACGGTGCCGTTTCCCTGCTGAGCAGCAACCTCCTTATGTCTGACTGACCGTATCACCGTCTGGTTTCGGACGTGTAGGTAGGGGCAGCGCTGATTGGAGCAGCTTCCGCGTAGGAAGAACTTGCATGGTGTGCTGTACTTGGCTGTCCCCACGTCACTTTTGCTCTTCTTATAGGGGCGAGGCATTCTTTGCGTGGCTCAGCGTCGCGACTGCGAGCGAGGACAAGGGAAAACCGAGGATGGCACTGCCCCTGAACCACTGGCCAGAGGGCGCGAAAAAAAAAAAGAGGAGGGTCTTGGGTGAAGGGAGGGGAGGGCCAGCGCTCCACATCGTACTTCCTTCCGTCACGAGAAAGTGTGTGGCCGCCAAAGGAAACGCGGACAGTTACACCACACACACACAGAGACATACACACACCGAACGTCTCGGACATCGCCATCCGCAAAAGACGTCGACGCGCAGGCATGGCAGGAGAGAAATGAACGGAGTACGGGGGGTGCGTCGGCAGAGAAACGATGCGGTGGATGCGGCAAGACATGATGGGCACGACAAAGGGGAGGAAAACGTCGCGCAGCCAGCGTATGCACGCACACACTCAGAGATGGCGCGCCGCCCGCGTTTGGCGCTGCAGTGCTGTGTGCCACTTTTTATTTTTTTTTCGCTCGCTTGCGTGAAAGTTTTTTTTTCATCTCGACCAAACATACACACACGCCATCCGCCGCGTCCTGCAGTCGCACGCACATGCAACGTCACTCGCATATTCACATGCATCAAGACCAACACGAAATGAGGAGAGATTCAGAACGAAAGCGGAAACGACAGCGAACACCGATCCAGGATGAGTACACGACACACAACGGAGGATCACAGACGCAGAAACAGACGGTCTGTTCTCTGCCCCTCTGTGCGCGTGTAGAGTCGAGCTGGGGGGGGGTGACACGAGGAAATAGAGAGAGGGATGAGGGAGGGAGCTCTGCAATGCCATACTGTTGAGTAGCACGCTGTTCACGATGAGGCGAGGCCATTCAATCAACCCGCCACGCAGCACATCGCTACAAGGGGTGGGAGTGGACGGAGAGAAGAACCGAATAGCGGACAGAGCGAGCGAGACATCAAGAGAGACTGCGCGGTGACCGTGTTGGTAAGTTGCACCAAGTCGTACAAGGACACCAGTGCCCGCTATCCTGCATACATCCCGCGCCCGCCTCCGCCTTCCAAACCGTGTCGCACTGCTCGTCAGCCAACGGGATGCAACGGAGAACTGAGCAGCAGCCGCGCAGCAGACGAACGGTTTCTGATGTACAGGCGCGCGCACACATACACCTAGAACGGGGAAAAAAAAACGAAGAACCCAAGACGGGAAGGAAGAAGAAGGAACGTAAAACAGCAGACACTATCAAGAGCTGTGCGACACTTCCTCTACCCCCTTTCATGCGTGAATTTGCCTTTCTTGCTCTCTCTCACTCTCTCGCTCTGTCTCGAGATGACAGAGAGACGCTGTATGTGTGTGTTAGAGGCAGTCTCCACCCACCCACGCCCACACACACTCACGAACCCTCGCACTCCGAGTGGTGCCATGCCCACCCACCCCCTCCTCCTTCTCGCATCTAGCGCCGCATCCCCCTATGTCTGTGTGTGCCATACACACAGACACACACACACACACACATACCGCACAGTCGTTGGCGAAGCGCAGGAGGAGACGCGCATCGAGAAGGGGGAGAGGGAGAGAAGCAACGGCAGTGGGCAGCGGGCGACGACAACAGTATGCTTTTTTTTAGCGTTTCCGCTGCGCGCGTGCGTGTCGTCGGGTGCGCTATCCATCGAAGTCTACGCCTGTGACAGCCACCCTTGAACGGTCTGCTGCTCCCTACACTGCAACGCTTGCTGTCAGCACACACATACACACACCCACACACACAGGGGCACTGAGAGAAACAGGCGCTACTACGTTCAGGCGAAGAGCGGGGAGCAGACACACCGCGAGAGGGAGACATAGCACAGAGGAAGGTGGGAAGCCCCTCCACCCATCTCCTCGTATCTCGCTTCAACACGCATGCAAGAGATCCACAACCATGTCTGCTGCTGACACGTGCCACGATTGCGCAACTGCGCAGGCGACAGAGGAGAGAGTGAGAGTGAGAGTGAGACAGCGCTGACCAGCTGCAACTCGGCCAGCGCGAAAGGGTTAAGAAGAAGCGTTGCCGAACAGGGGCGTACAGGCATCGCACGTGTGAGCTGTCGAAACATTGGCCGACTAGGGAGTGGACGAAGAGAGCAATATATATGTATATATACGGTCGACAACAGACAGCACGGAAGCTGAGAAGGCAACGCACGATGCTCATTCGCGTATCGTCACACACACGCACACACACACACACACACACATTATAATGGCGTGCGAGAGGGGGTAGGGGAAGAGGAGACAAGAGGACATGCAGCGCACGTCGAGGCGCCAAATCGCGTGGTTGGTGTAGGAAGGACATGCATGCCGATCATAGTGGTGAACTACAAGCACAGAGAGAACGGAGTGAGGCTGCTGGGGAGACGCACCGAGTGCGATGACGTGGAGACGACCTCATACACTCACGCAAACGGTACCAATCCAGTGTTTTGTGAAGGTGGGAGAGGAAAGAGGCGAAAAAAAAAGAGAAACTGAGCGAGGATGCCTCGCAAGCGCGCACACACAGAGCGGGCACAGAGAAAGACGAGTGGGGATGAGACGTGATGGCGCTACTCTGTATGTGGGCTGCCTTGCGTTCGTGTGGTGCATTCTGTGTGTTGAGGGTGATGACCTCAGGGCTGCGGGAGAGCAGCACGCAAGAGACGACGAAAGAAATGGATAAGTGCCCATCACGCGACTTGGGCTGGCAGCGGCGAGGAGTAGTGCTCGAACCTGCTCCACCGCGTACCCGTCGTCGGCGATAGGCGCCGCAACAGGAAACAAGAAGACAAAACTAAAAAAAATAAAGGTGCTGGTGCATGCGGCGCGCTTGCCGATGCGTGTATGCGCGGAGGACCGGGCTTAAATTGAATGCTGCGTGGTCGGCAGCAAGAACACCATCTGCTCATAACGCCATGAGAGATGAAGAAGAAGAGGGCATGTGACTCACCGCCACGCGAGAGCGACCAGAGGCAGCTGAGGAAAGATACACCCATGGAGAGAGCGCGCATGGAGCAACCGTTGGGTGGTGAAGAAAAAGGAGGGAGGGAGAGCAGAGCAGAGGAGAGGAGAGGAGAGGAGGAGGGCATCATGAGAGACTGTTCGGGCACGTGCGCATGTGAGCCCGGTCGCAGCTAGGTGTTCGTGGGTGGAGAGGGCCGGCTACGTGTGTCTGTGAGTCTGTGAGGATGTGGACGAATCAACGCCCCTGCGCTTTGGCTATGCGGCGGCATGAGGTGAGAGCGATGGAGCGGCTGCGAGGGAGGGAGGGGGAGAGAGAGCGTGAGTGGCTGTGGATCTCGCCGCTTCTTCTGCTCTCGTGCATGCGTGTGCGTGTGCGTGTGCGTGTGTGTGTGTGTGTGTTCTCCTCCCCTCCTCCCGCCTAACACGACATGTTGAGGCAGGGCACACATCTCTTGAAAAAGAAAACGGTGAAGGAGGGAGACCCAGCGCACGGAAGTACCCAAAGAAAGGGGGGGGACGTGCTGCGCCAACGGAAAGACACACACGTCCACCTATACACGAACGCGCACACGCGCGCACGAGAAAAAGATACGAGAAAGAGATACGAACAAGACAGCTGCGAGGAAAACGGAGGAGGAGGGGCACGGAGGCCGGCGGCAGCGGGGGAGTGAATACGAGAGCAGCGGCAGAAGAGGAGAGAACACCTTCCCGCTAGTCACCACCGTGCTACAGTAGAATGCAAGCATGGACAGAGGTAGGCATGCCGCTCATTCCGCGCCCAGGGAGAGCACCAGCAAGGAGTAAAAAAAGGGGCCTTGCGTTGAGGGTCTCTGTGAGTGCGCGCATTGCCAACTGTCTGTCCCTATGCTTCTGTTTCCACTGCTTGCTGTGCCTGTGCCTCCCCATCTCCGCCCCGGTATTTGGAATCGTGCGATGCACCACGTATACACCACGCCGCTCCCCTTGATGTTCGCATCGATGTGCGCACGCGCACGTGCACATCAGCTGTCTATATGCATGTGGGAACTTTGCAGAAGAGAAGAACGGATGAGGGGGATCGCCTGGAAAGAACTCAGGAAGCGAGTAGCGGATAGCACAATCAAGCGAACAACCAACCAACCAACCAACCAACCAAACAAAAAACGACACGCAACGCACCAGTCGGCGTTCCACCTTTTTTCAATGGTATTTGCTGCGGCGTGGTGCAGCGGTGCAGCCACTGTGGGCGAGAACACCGCAAGACGAGTCGAGCAGGAAGGAGAAGGGGGCTAGCATGGAAAGGCGTGCAACGACGGCAACTGGAACTGCTTGCAATAAAAAACAAAGATGAACGGCACAGCTGCGTCCTGTGTTCTAAGGCGGGGCCTGTGGAAAGAGGGATCGGGTGACAGCGCCATTGGTACGGTGACATCAACATATTCGCAACATGAAAAAAAAGAGAATAGATGCTGTGCATCTCGCTACTCGCTATCGTCAGTTCCTCAGTCTCACTCATCCTCTCTCTCTCTCTCACCAATGACTCAAGCAAGCGCCAGCAGAAACACACGCGCACACACACCGACACACACTCCCGACGTGGTACTCGTTGCTACGCTCACTGTACCATTCCGCATCTCCGGCCTCCTTGCTGGCACGCCAACACGTGTCCATTTTCACGCATTCAATCTCGTACACCGTGGCGGCGGCGGAAAAGGAAAAATAAAGGAAGGAAGGCTGTAGCGGAAATGAACGGGGCAGGCAGAGTCGCGCTTGACGAGCGCACGGCGAGCATGAAACGGGAATAAGTGGATGCACTGGACGCAAACAAGAGCCATTCTACCTGCGAAGACACACTCACATACACCACGAGAGAGCGTGAGGGTGACGGGCGCAGATGACAGTGCCGGGGAGCGAAAACGGATGAAAAAACGCACGTGCCGCGAGAGGTAGGGAGGCCAGAATGTACCGCACAAACACGCACACACACATGCGCTTGCAGGGTGATCCAGCGGTCTTGTGTATGTCCGCTTGTATGCAGTGGCTCGAGAGGAGGGGGGGTGACTTTTAATGTTAAAAGTTTTGTTCGAATTTTTTTTGCATTGAGGTAACGCCTCTCTTGCTGTGTTTTCGTCCCCCTTCCCCTTTCCTCCACATGAGCACATCTCTGCAATGTGCGTCGTTTCTTCCCCACCCTCCACCTCCTCTACACGACGCTCACTCGCTTCTCTTTCTCCATCACTGCGCTCGGCTCGTTCCCTCGTCTCCTAATTCGTCGCGCTCTCTTCGTAAAAACAACAGCAATCACAGGACGAAGTCTTCGCGGCGTCGCTACTCTTTCTCCGCTCCGCTGTTCGCCGCTTCGTGCTTGGCAGGAGATGGGCAACAATAGCAGCTGCCACTGATCGTCTGCACGCACGCACACACACGCTCAGATACTCCGAGCACTTCTTGAGAGAGAAAGGGGCTCAATGCGCACATACACTCACAGCGCCACATGCACTGACATCCGCCACGACCCTCTCCGCCCAGACAGTTAAGACGGTGCAGCAGCTAAAGGAAGAGCGGGGAGGGGAAGGGGGTGCGTTGCCCTGCAGAATCGCGCGCAGTGCATTTACAGCAGCACGCAAACAAGCAGGTAACAGGTGCGCGCGCTTACCGCACAGGCGAGCAGTCGAGGTGACAGAGAGCTCGAGTCGAAGGGCAGTACAGGGACCATCAACTCAGAGAGAGACGCGGAGACGGTGAAGCACGAAATAATTCGAGTGTCTCCATCGCGCATGTGCTGCAGCCGTTTTCGTTGCTGTGCTCACGCTCTCTCTCTCCGTCCACACACTCCCCCATCTTCTCCCCGTCTGTCGTCCGTGGGGTCTCCCCTCTTACAGCATTCGTGCATGCAGGGACTTGTCAGTAGAAACAGTTTGAGTTGTCCCTCGTCGTTGTCTGCATTCTTTTCTTTGTTGTTTTCTGTTTTTAGCTGTCTTGTTCGCTTTTAGAAGATGGCGGACAGGCACAGTGAGGTACAAGCACACAAACACAAACACACACACACACGCAGAAGGGATGGGAAGAAGAACAAAGCAAGCAATGCATCACAAGCACAACAAATACACATGCCCACAAACACACACAGCAGCGTGCAGGGAAGCGTGGTCGGCGGGGATCATAATAACGGTAGTCTCTCCGGAGAATCGGGGTGGCCTCCTTCTTTTTCGTTTCCTTTATAGCTTATATTGTCGCTGCACTGTTTCTGTGTGTTTAAACACCCGCACACGTACGCACACGCACACACAGGCGAGCATTGAACAGCGAGATGAACGGAGGAAAAGAGGGAGAGACCGAGAGAGAGCTTGCCAACCAAACGGCTGACCCATGCTCAACTTACACATGAGGACACAGCGACGTCAACACACAGACGCTCACACACAAAACGCGTACATGCAACGGAGCATGTGCAAACAACCAGAGCCCCCCAAAAAAACACAAAAAAAAAAACGAAAGGAGAGGGGGGGGTGGAGGGCGAAGCATCTAACTTGTCGCTGGCGACAGGAAGAAGACACACAACAGCCATGAAAATGACGCCAAGGCGGAAAAAAACACACACGTCAGCGACCCACAGGCGCAAAAGACGACGAGGAACGATGATCGCATTGCGTAAAAAAAAACAAAC
Organism: Leishmania infantum JPCM5; assembly: GCF_000002875.2. NCBI lineage: Eukaryota > Euglenozoa > Kinetoplastea > Trypanosomatida > Trypanosomatidae > Leishmania > Leishmania infantum. Next base: position 692,485 of record NC_009411.2, on the reverse strand, counting down.
AAGCACACACACACACACACACACACACATGCATGCACGCGCACAGCACTGCCGTTTCTTGCGCTTCATTGATCATCTCCTTCCTCCGCCCTTCTTTGCTATCTCTCCCCTTTCGCTCCTTCGAGAGATGTGGGGCCATCACACACATGCGACTCGATGTCATAGTCCTAAATCCCCAGTGCACGCTTCGCGGCCTCTGGATCGCTCGCCACGGCGTGCAGCTGATCTTGAGGCAGCATGAGCAGCTGCATGATGGACTGCTTCACCTCTTCGTCCGAGCTGGTCGCGTTGACAATGACAGCCATGACATCGGCAGTAATGCCGGGCATCAGGCGCCGGCGCATCTGCTCAATGCGCGACGGGGTATTAGCAAAGAAGAGCGGGCTGCTCGGGGTGCCGTCGTCATGCACGACAGCGCGGTCTGGGCGCATCAGCACCATGTCGTTCGCGATCGACCATGCGTTCGTGTTGCCGTCCCAGGTCAAGGTCAGGGTGCGGTCGAAGAACGTGGAGATCATGGGGGCCTTGCCGGCAGGGAAGGTGGGCTGCTGCGTCTCCGGCCGGATCGGGTTCCAGAGATAGCGCATCTTGCCGTGCACCGTTACTACGCACACGGGTACGCGCATGTGGTAGCTCTGGTCCATCATCACCACGTTAAAGTTCGGGTTGAACTCGATCTCCACTGCAATGGATTTGTCCCCGCCGCACATGTTCCGCAGCTTCGAGACGATCTCCTGCGGACCCTTAGCGATGTTACGCATCGACCCCGCACTGTCCGTGGCAAGGTTGCGAAAGTCTTGGCTCGAGCGCAGCTTGGAGACGTCGGCCTGCATCTGGTTGCGCAGCTGCTTCTCCAGGTCGCCGGTGTTGAGCACCGCGCTCACGGGCACACGCTGGGGCAGCGGCTCTGGGCCACGGCTGATGGACAGTGCGGAGAACTGAGAGCCGTACAGGTAGGTGATGGCGTCGTAGTTGCGTGAGGCCATGGACTGAAACATGGTCTGCTCAAGGTAGTGCAGGACGCTGAGCTGCTGCTGCGACGGCGGGGCTGAGTTGACCGGGTTGGGCAGGCGCAGCAGAGCCCGGTCCACGGCGACGCCGTCGATCATATTCAGTCGTGGCAGGTCGCGACTGAGGCGGGTGGAGTAGTCCTTCTGGTTCGTGACGGGGTTGCCGATGAGGAGAAGCTCGTTGAGGCCGTCATAGCGCTTCAGCCCGCTGACGAAGGAGAGGTCGTTGATGCTGTTGTTGCGGGCAGAGATGGCCGTGATGCCGCGGTGAATGTCAGCGTCTGCCAGCGCGGTGAGCAGCACCTTCAACTGACGGATGCTGTTGTCGTCCAGCTGCAGCACACGGATGCGGTCGGCGAACTTCTCTCGAAGCACCTCCGCCAGCACCTTGCAGAACGCGACGCTGTTGTAGTCCACACGCTTCTGCACTGGCTCGAGGTCGGGGCTGGCGCGGGTATTGGACAAGTTCAGCAGGCCGTTTGCCTCGTTGAATATCTGGCTGTACGACTTCTCGAAGAGAAGAGAGAGGAGCACCTTCATCACGTCCGCGCCGCCGCCGCTGCTGCCGCTGTTGTTAGTGGCGCTATGGCTGTTGTTACGATTGCCGCCGCCGTGGTGGTGGTTGTTGAAACGACCACCACCGCCACCACGACCAAAGTCGCCGCCGCTGCGACCGCCATTGTTGTTGCCATTCCCAAGAATGCCGACGCCGCCACCGCCGGGGCCGCTGCGGCTGTGAAAGGCGTACCCTTTCTTTCCGTACGGACGCGACATGGCCGTGAGTTGAAAAGCAACGAACAGACACACCGATGGACTTCTAGGAGGGCGTGCTGCCTCGTTGGCAGCAAGAAATCACCCGCGCTACGACTGCGCGTGTGGTCGACTGAGGTTCCGCTCGCTCTTTGTGTGCGCAGGGACAGCGGAGACCTGAGCGGAAGGACAGCTGCAAAGGAAGGGGGAGAGGGGTACGGGGAGGGAGGGGGATACCGTCTAAGAAAAGGAAACTGTGTGCATGCACGCAACGAACGTCGGCAACTACAAAGACCGCGACAGTCGACACGCGCGGGAGCACGGTAATGTCTTCGCTCGCGTTAATTTTCCCTTTTTTTGTGATGTGGTGTGTGTGGCAGGGGAGGGGGTTGGCTTTTGTTTTCTTCAGTCAACGTGAGTGTGAGTCGGTTGGGCGGTCGGTATGGGGGAGGAGGGCAGGGCAGGGCAGGAGCGGAGCATGTGGAGAGACATGTGAGCTTCGATAGTTGGGCATCGTTTTCGCACGCGTACGCGTACTCCGTCGCCTCTTCACATCGGAGGAAAGCTAAGGGGTCGCGCGCACGAGTCGCCCTCCCTCTTCTTGTGAGCTTAAACGGGAACACAAGAGAACAAAAACACACAGGATCACACGGTCACGCTCGGTGCTGCTCGCAGAAGGACCCTTCTCCCTCTGACTGTCGGCCAACCGCAAGCGCCATCTGTGTGTGCGTGTCACTATGAGGTTGTATTGGGTTGTCTGCTTGGTTGGAAACTCGGCTCGAGCCAACGCGAGGAGGGGACGCAAAAACAGAGGAGCAGAAAGAGGCACGGAGGCACTGCGGTGCAACACACATAGCGAGAAACCAGAGATGGGGAGACGTGGGCGGGGCAGAGAGTGGGGTGGGGTGGGGTGGTGAGTGGGGAACGAGTAGCATATGAACCCCAAATGCCCTGCGCCTGCCTTCTTCGCCAAAACCAGGACAAGTCTTCACTTTGCGGAACGACGTTCGGGGCAGAGGACATGCACGTCTGCCCACTGATGGCACGTTATGGACCAGATGTACTCCTGTGTGTTGGGGTCTACGCAAAAGGAGCAGGGCATGAACTGGCAAGGCACCCACAGCACCCGTGTCCTACCGCGGCCGATCAGCGTTTGGTCCGGTTCACCCCGGCCTGCCTGTGTCACTGGCGTGTATGATGACAGTAGGCTCTTTGGCGTCCCCGGATTGGACAGCGACGCCTCAGGATGGGAGAAAGGGGCGGAGTCATGGGCGTTTCCACGTCGCCGCCGCGTTCACGAAAGCAGCCGTCACCGTGATGGCTTCGCTCAGTGCCACACCAGGAAACCAAAGCCGACAAGACGGGCTGAGCTCGGCCGTTGCAGTGGTGCCCCGGCTCCACAAAGCCGCTGCTGCGCATAGTTACATCCTCAGCCGCACCGCTCTCGGTGTGGGAGCCACCTGTCGTGGTCGTGGCCGTGTTGCCGGCCACTGGCGTAGGTGGCTGCAGCAATGCCTCCGTCAACGGCGAGCGCGCTGCACGCAGAGGAGGCGACGGCGGCAGGACCCAGGGGGCTATGCGCGAAAAGACGGATAGCTGCCGCGTAGGACATGCACATCGCCTCAGAGAGAGTGCAGGTTCAGCGCACATGCCAGCCGACAAGTGCATGACTCGTTGCCACAACAGCGGCATCAGCTGACCCACCACCACAGACACACGCCGAAACAGGAAAAAAGACGTAGCCTAAACAGCGCCCTGTGGTGCCGCCGGCTCTGCGTTGATCACGTAGGGCTGGACGGCAGCGAGACATAAGACGGTGCCGGTTTGCAAAGTGGTCGTCGCGCCAAGGCGACACCGGGCGACGTGAATGAGTCCGGCTTCGTTGATGAGAAGCAGCGACACGACTTCCCCACCATTCGTTTCTTGTAACGTTGATGTCCCGTTGGCTTGCCGCACCGTCTCCGAAGACATCAGACCAGCTCCGGGTTCGTCCTCGCTGGAGGAGTCCGCTACGCGCACCCCCACTACGCTCATCCGGACCACCTCTGCACGAGTGGCAGAACAGGGACAGCTGTTGGTAATGCACGCTAGTCATGGCGCATAATCGTCCACCGCAATCCCTTTTACGTTGCAGACTGTGTCTATCACTTGAATCGGCTCGAGTGCCAAGGAGCGCATCAGTGTCGACGCACGCAATCGCGAGAGTTCCGCGGATGCCATAGCTCCATAGTCGGCCGACGTCCGATGAGCTCCTCCTGGGTCTTGGCTCGTGGACGGCGAGGGCGTCGAGTCTGAACCGATTGTGAAGGCTGTGAGGAGACTTCGCAGTATCTGCGCTCGATGTGGCGCAGTTCGTTTTTGAATGGGCGGCCGAGTCACGTACGCCGCTGTCAGTCGCTGCGATACAGATGCGGCAACGAGGCCACCCCGCGAGGAGATGATCAGTGCAACAGACGTGCACCCTTGCACGGGCTTCTCGACTTGTGTTTTCGGTAGCACTGAGCTAAGCGCCCCGACGCCTCCACGGCTGCAGTGCCGGGTGCTCTATCTGTAGCGTATCTGCTGTCGTCTTCGGTGGCTGTAAACGAAGAAAGCGAAATACCGACGATGTCCCGCGACGACAACGGCGTCACAGGGAGCATCTCGAACGGTGCGTTGGCAGTGCTCCATTGAAGATGCTTGCGACATGGAGCTGTCAAGAAACATTATTGACATGTTATCGCTATCGCCTCCCCCCTGCCTGCGTACGGTGCGCGTCAAAACCGACGGGCTCGCAGTTTCTTACACGGAGGGGAGTCCATTCTAGTGCAATGTGGCAACTTGCATCACGCCACGGCCCGGGCCGTCGTCTGAAATCGCAGACGCTCCCACTAAGGCCGCCACACAGCAGCGAAAAGCTGGTGGCGGTATGCAAGCGCACACGCCATGGCCCATCCGTGGACGTTGACTTGCCCAGCTGGAGTGAGGAAGAAGAAGCTGTCAGAGGCTGGCACATCTCCCGTCGCGTCCCCTGAACCCGATGCTTCTCGTGCTTCGACTGCTGCGCTGCCATCACAAGTGTATGAATGACGCATTAGCGCCAACGTAAACGACGTGACTCACGGTATCGACGCATCCGACTCCCCGCGGCGACGTAATGCTCGGTGCCCCAAACAAGGTGCAGCTTCGCCGTCTCGCCTGCGTGTGGCGAAGCGCGCCCATGTGCCACTGCTCCACGCCGCCAACAGGCTCGCATCGAGCAACACCGCCCGTCTAGACCGCGTCCCCATAGAACGATAGCGGCCGAGACTCTGCTCTGCACCATGATCGTGCGAGTTTCACGCCCCCTCCCCTGCCCAAAGAAAAGAAACCCAGAAGAAATTCAGGCCAGCCCTCGTCAAGGAAGCAGCCCATAAAAGCTACACAGAGAGGATCCAAAACGCAAGTGCGCGACAAGACGTGGCACGCGCGCTCGAGCGCACATCAAGCAGAGGGGAGCTGGATGAATGCCATTGCAGATGGCGATGGGCTTCGCATCCAAGCGCATGATAAAGAAAACAGAAAATAGAATCGAAGCACTCTAGAGAAGGATGCAGAGGAGGCGGAGGGCGGTGAGGTAGTCAAGCGCCACGCGCTCCAGCAGAGGCGCCAGCCGACACGTTCTAAGCGTAAGAGAGGCACCGTGGGTCCGCAGGAAAAGAATGCGGTTTGGGAGATGGGAAGGGGTAGTAGTGGATTGCCACTGGAGACAAGTCCTTCGCGTAGCCGGGCGTTGGCTATCTTGCAAAACGGCTGAGACACCCACAGCGTACGCGCCCGCTGCGAGGGAAAAGGTGGGGATGGGCTGAGACAGATAAAAGAGAATGGGCCGCTGGGTGTGTCGTTGCGAGTCATCGCGCCGCACACGCGACAGGGGCTCCAGCGAAGCCCAGCTTGGGTTAAAGAAAAAAGGCCGAAAAAAGAGAGGACGAGAAGAAGAAGCATCAACATGGGGTCGAATCGCGGAGTGTGTTGCCAACGCTGCCTCGACCTCGGGCGCGTTCCGATCTGCCATTTCATGTACGCGAATCCTTCGCAGCGAAAGAGATGAATTGGGGGGGGGGGCGAAATCTGCGTGCCGTGCGAGAGATCCTTGCGGCTTACCTTCATGCGGTGAGAAGAGGTCTCAACACACGGAGAAGGGAGAAGGCCAACATTAGAGCGCCTAAAGCGAGAGTCTCTCTCACGCCCACCATATTCCCCGCTGCGCCTCCCTCTCTTTCCTTCCTCTGGAGCTCTACATGCATCGGTACTTGTTTTTCTTCTGTGTTGGCCGCATGCCAAGAGGCCAGGATCAGATGGTGCTCGTCATCACCACCCACTTTGACCCTCGCAGCTGTGAGCTTATTAGGAGTGAGCCATTCGGTTGAACAGGAAGACGCCCCCGGCTTCATGTTTGGCCACACACGCCTCGCGAGCGAGCACCGACCATGCCGTCAGTAGTAGGGGAAGGCGCTGTCCACCTCGCGGTGGTAGGCGTTGAGGCCGCCGCTGACGTTCCGAAAGACGTATCTACCAAGCCGGGCGACGGCCGCTTCGTCGCCCCTCGCCTCCGCCTCCGCGAGCGCCGCGCGAATCAAGGCCACTGCCTTGAGGGAATTGAGGCCGCGACGACACAGCACGTAAACCACTACTTGTGGCCCTGCGTCGCCATGGGAGACAACAGCAGACCCTTCCTTCATGCAATCCGGTGTGTCGGACTGCGGTGGTAGTGCCTTGTCCAACACGTCCGCCAGCTGCGTCACCACCGTTCCCGCGCGCTTCCACTGCAGCAGCGACTGGTACGGCACGTTTACCGAATGCGCCAAGTGCGCCATGTCGTACTGCAAGCGTACACGCACATCGAGTGTGACACGGCGCTGAGCAGCAGCGGAGCCGCGCGCGTGCGCGGCGTACTCCGAGGCGCTGCACGATGTACCGGGTGGGCTCGGCACTGAGGTGATTGGGCACGAGTACGGGACGTACTCGGGGCGCGCTTGCGCGGCTAATTGCGGTAGTGGTGTCGCGTCCGCCAACGCTGCAGCGCTGCAGGCCACACAGTGTGGCTGTCGCCCGCGTAACTTGACGACGCGCGAGGAAAAGCGGAGACCGTTGAAGAGAAACAGGCGACCATTCAGTGTCTCACCGACTCCGGTCGCCACCTTTAACACCTCCAACGCCTGCAAGCAGCCGATCATACCTGGCAGAGGGCCCATAACACCGCTGTCGTTGCAGCTGCCGACCGTTTCCTGAGGGGGTGGCTGCGGGAACAAGCACCGATAGCACGGGCCTCCGCGATAGCCATACACTGAGAGCTGCCCCTCCCACCCCATGGCGCTTCCGCTAACGAGAGGCTTGCCGCAGCGCATCGCGGCATCGTTGATGAGGTAGCGCGCAGCCACGTTGTCTGTGCCGTCAACGACGACGTCGCACGTGGCAAAGAGCCGCTCGGCATTTTCGGGGCTGAGAGCCTCCACCACCGCGTCAACGCATGCTGCTGGAAATAGTCGCAGGCACGACGCCTTCGCACTCAGCGCCTTTGGCTGGCCGATCGCTGCCGTCGTGTGAATCACCTGCCGGTGCAAGTTCGACAGCTCGACGTCATCAAAGTCCACAATCGTAAGCCTCCCGACCCCGGACGCTGCAAGGTACAGCAGAATAGTGCTGCCCAGCCCGCCGGCGCCAACGCACACGACATGAGCATGGCGGATCTGCTCCATGTGAGCAGCGCCGATCTCCTCCACCAGCATCTGCCGGCCAAAGCGCTCTACATCCTCCTTCGTGAGGGTCGGCACCGAAGAAACGAACGCGGCGTGCGGCAAAATATCTTCCATCGCCCCTGCATTCATTCTGGGTGCACGCGAGGAAAGTTGAGCAATTCTGATGGACGAAAGGGAAGAGGGAGACCTGTGCGCGGGTGTCCGTGTGTGTGGGTGGCGGCCGGGCGTAGGCGCGTGCACGTCCCCTCGGCCTCCTCCCTCGCGACAACTCGTTACGGCCGTTTTGTTCGGCGCTGCCTTCTTTTGTTTTCCCGCGTGAGGGAGCGGATGGTGTGACGGTCCGCGGGCACCAGACGCCTAGTCCTATCACCGAGGGCGTTGCATCCCGTTCAACCGTCGGACAGAGAGAGAGGAGGGGTGCATCGATGCAGCCGCGGAAGAGAAAGAGTCTACATCAACGGAAAAAAAAAGACCTGCCAGCTGGCAGAGGTGCTCAGACACACACACACACACCGCAGCGGTGGTGGGAGGGTGGAGCCTGCTTTTCTAAGCGGCTCTTCCGAACCTGCTCGCCGTCTAGTGGCCGCAGACGAGCTGAGACGAGAACCGTCGCGGCTCCCACGGGATACGCTCATGGTCAAGATACGTACATAAACAGACGTGCCAACACAAGAGCACAGTATTGTCCTACGGCAAACTCCGTTTTCTTCTCATTGCACGCAACCCTGATGACGTGTGGTCACCTCACCATGGTATCGGGGGTACGGACTGGCGGACTCGTGGCGTCGGCGGACAGGTCGTTGCTGGCGCCGTGCCGAAGAGACGTGTGACCATGGTGATCACGCTTGTGCCGGCTCACTACGCATCGTGTCGACCATTTCAACAGGTGTACACACCCGCCTGCTGTTTTTCGGCATTCGCGGCGTTGCAGTGATGTCGAGCGTCGTTCTGGGCTTAGCCTGCGGTGTACGCAGTGGCATTGCGGTGGGCTGAGCGGCGCCAAGCGGTGTTGGTCGGCCCTGCTGCTTGGCATAGTCGTGGTTGTGCGTGCGTACATTTGCTGACTTGTTGGGAGGGGAGGGGGCTGGCATATCATGGGCACGATGGACAAAATGGCTGCACGCGAAGAAAGTAGTGGGATGCGAAAAGCGGAGGCAGGCACGGAGACAGCCGCGTGCCGCGAAGCGGAAGCAGAAGAAACACGATATGTTGGATAGGGCCATGAGGGCACCTGGGCAAATTCTTAGGGCTGCGGAGGACGCGTCCACCACGTTCGGTGGTCGCCTCCCGCCCCACCGCCACCTTTCACACACACTGCGCGAAGCGATCAGGAACACTGGGTGGAACCCCATGCGACCGCTCCTTTTCCGGATACCGCGGCAGGTAGCCTTGAAGAACCTCTATCCACATTGTGAGAGCGTCGGCGCAGCGGCACACCAGCGGCGGTGCCGCCCCCTTGCCCTTCCCCTTTGGTGTCGGTGTCCTGGCGATGATGGACACGCGCACCACCTGTGCCAGTAGCTGCAAAAGAAGACGGGTGGCCTCCAGCGGGAACTGCTGCAGTAGGGTCACCACGCCGACAGCGAGCATGGTGGGGTCCACGTCGTCTTCCTTCCCCGCCGGAATGCAGCTGTCGAAGCGCGGGCTGTAGGTACACTTCTGCACGTGTAGCAGCACCACTACGCAGAGCGGAAGGACAAAGAGCGGTAGTGGCAACTTCGTCGGCACCGCGACGGGGCGAGCCGCGCCGCTGCCAGCGGTGGCTGCCGCAGGTGGAGGTGCACCAAAGCTGAACTCGCCTGTTGTGTTGTCACCACTGGGCGAGACACCGCCGCCACCGTCCGCAACATCGTACACCGTCGCGAACGGGTCTGTGAGGCCGACAGAGCGCAGCAGCGGCGCCGTTCCGCACACCAGCCCCTCCGACACCTCTGCGCACGATCGCGAAGGGCCGGCGGCCCTCGCCTCGAACGGGTCCTTGGCGAGGTGGCTGTCCAGGGTTGCCACGACGGCGTTGTTGACTGCCTGCACGCACGCAACCAGCGCAGAGCTGTCTTGCTTGCTGTCTGAGCGCAGCTGGTGGGCAATCAGCTGTCGAATCAAGGCAATGCGACCAAGTCGCATCGCAACGACCCCAACCTCCTGCGCCGCTGGCGACGCCTCGAGAATGGAGGCTAGCTGATCATAATCCTTCAAAAACGCGTCTTTCTCAGGAGTCCCGGAGGTAGGCATGCACCGCGCCCAGACCTCCTGTGCAGCGCCGCGTTGCGCCGACTCCAGCGACGCCACCGACTCGGCAAGCCGTTGCACCAGCAGCTGCATGTCCTTGGCCGCGATGGAGCTCAGGAGCTCGTCGAGGCAGGCTAGCCCAGTGCAATCAACCGCATCCGCGACGCGGGAAAACAAGCGCGGCCCCACGCACTCACACAGCCGGCGCCGCGTGAACCACGCACCGTAGGCAGGAAAGTAGATGGACTCACGCGGGTCTGTCAGGTACAGCAGATGCTGGACCAGGTGACCGAGGAAGCTATACGCATCCTTCGGGCTCGCCGGCGCAAAATACGGGATCGTGATGCTCGCGGATTGATAGGGCGAGCTCCACGGGTACACCTTTTTGGGCCAGAAGGCGTTGCATTCCATCTGCAGGGTGAAGCGGACAATTCGCTGAAACTCCTCCATCCAAATTTTAAGCCCGTGCACGTTAACGAAGTCCTGTATGTACTCGAAGGAGTTCCGCACACCACGCAGCCGGGCCCCCAGCTGCACCAGCTCCTTGTCGAGGTCCTCGACGGTGGACGGCTTGGACCGGTCAAACCAGATGCCGGCGTGCAGCTCGCGCGTAATGTGCTCAACGAGCTCTTTGCGTATGCCGTCTTCCAGGAGTCGATGTGGGTTGACGCGCACGACACCGACTGTCGTTTCCTCCATTGCCAGCAGCCCAGCTGCGTAGCGGGCTATGTCGGCCGTGCACGCGCAGAGCTGCTCCCGCGTCTCGAGCTGGCTCCAGTGCTTCCACTCGTCGCGCTGCAGCTTGCTGGGGCACTCCCGCAACGCATTCGTGAGGAGGTACATGACTTTGTTCAGGACTTCGAAGATGGAGGTCGGAATCACCTGTAGAACGCTTCGCAGAAACGAAACCACTTCCTCAGAGTAAAAGGTAGAGGTGAACTGCAGAGCCCGCTCGAGTCGCACATCGACTCCCAGAACACTCGCGGCGGTGACGGCGATGCCTTCATCGATGCGGATGCACGGCAGGTGAAGCAGCGACGAGAGCTTCGCGAAGAGTGCTTGCATATGCGCCGCTACAACTGGCTGCCGCCGAATGCGGGCCTGCAGCTCGCGGACGAGGTATCCGTGTGCGGAGAGCAGCTCCCACGCATAGCTGAAGTCAGTTATGGTGGCGAGTCGTCCAAGCACACGGCGCTCAGCGTTCAGGTAATGCAGCATCTGGTGCAAGTCTGCGCACGTCTCCCGGACGTACTGCAGCACCTGCAGCTGCTGGTTCACCTGGGCAAACTCCTGTATGTTCTCCAACGCCGCCACCAGCCGTTGCAACTTGCGCCGGGTCGCCTTCGCGCTCTGCCGCTTCATGTGCAGGTTGGCGATACGAGCACCGACTTCGGCAAACCACCGCTCCAGCTCTGCGTCGTGCACAGACGTGTCGAGCAGGTTGTCCTCCGAGAAGAAGTGCGACAGCTTCTGCACGCGCGACACCGCCTGTCGCCTTGCGCCTGTCCAGCGCGCGGTCTTCTCCTGCAGCACTACCGCGAAGCGCGAGTGGACGTGGCGCTCCAGCTGCGCCGTTGCCAACAGGAGCGTCAGAAGCTCATCGTTCTCAAAGCTGGCGCGCACCGCCTGCCCAGCAGCAGAGGCGGCGGCGCGCAGGCTCGCTTCATCGGGGTCGCCGCAAACCGGAGACGCCGGCGGCGATGACGCCGAGGCAGAGCACACCCCTTGGAGCACAAACCAGCGCAGCACCACGTTTGATTCGGTGATGATGGGCAACAGCGACGCGTGTACATTGTCCAAGACATAGTTCTCTGTCAGCATCCCCTCCTCCAGCACTGCCTGCACACGCTCGGTGCTGCGTGCCAACGCGCCACGCATGCGCTGCAAGTGATAGGTGACACTGTGCGACTCAAGAGTGCGCTGCAACGCCGCGCGCGCTGCTGGAAATGCCGCCCAGGCAACAGATAAATCTGCCGTGTACCCGCCGTAGTAGTGAACGACCCAGTTGTCGGCAAAGTGCTTCTCCACCAACTCCTTCATTACCGGCAGCTGCTGCACCAGCACATCGCCGCAGAAGAAGAGGAGTACGAACGCGATACCGCCTTGCAGTGCCATGGCAGCGCTGCGGTGGTCTGGGTTCGGGTAATGGCTGGACATGCGGTAGATGTCGTCGGACCGAATGCAGGCCAGCAGTCGCGCCACAACGCCTTTCTGCACTGGAACGCGCTCAAAGTAGTCGATCGGGTAGTTGCTGATGCCAGTGCCACTACCAGCGGCAGCCCTTGGTGATACCGGCGCGCGCTTGACAGGGCTGCCGGCTATAGCTGCAGTCCCACCTGCACCCTGACTCGTGGCTCGACACAGCTCCGCCACCTCCACCGTGTGTGCCTCCCCAGAGCCTCGGTACCGCACATAACTTACAATGATGCGCTCCCGCACCAAGCCGCCAATTTTGTGGTCCATCAGGAGCAGCATCACACCGTAGAGGTGATACAGCTCGCAGAGAAGTTGTCGACCATCCAAGGACTCCAGCACCGTATCCAGCGTCTGGGCCACGTACTGGCCGTCTTGGATCTCGCGCACGTAGCGGTTCAGCTCGGTTACGTAGCCGTAGATGCCTCTAAAAAGCGACATGAACTTCTCCAGCAGCTCCATGTGCGTGTCGTAGAATTCCTTGTCCAGAACTAGCAGCTCTGCTGAGTCCGCGATGCTCTTTTCGATCTGATCCTGGTGCTTGAAGTAGCGGAAGTCGAATATGAGCCTTGCATACGGTGTCCCACTCGGGGCCGTAAACTCAGCCGGGATGTGGGCGGCCAGCCGCTGCAGGGTGGCAACGATCGTGCTGCCTCGTGCCGCCAACTGCAGCGCGTTGCGGCCACAGTCGTCGTCGAGGAAGTTGACGCGTTCCTCATGATCGGAGGAGGGGTCGGCGGTGGCCCGACTGCGATGCACCATCGGTGCCGTCAGCGTGGTGGCAAAGCAAACGAAGAGAGAAAAGGAAGCAAACGCCCGTCTGCAGCACTGAGCAGCTCTATCGGTGCTTGGGAGTGTGTGTGTGTGGTGGGGGGAGGAGAGGGGGCCGCACAGAGAAGAGGTGACACGCACGCACACTCCACACTACGTGTGTGTGTGTGTGTGCGCGCGTGTGTGTGTATGCGTGTGGCTTGTTGGGAAGAAGAGGGCGGACACATGATGGAGCGCAGAGGGTGAAGGGGTACCCTACGGCAGCAGCAGTAGCGGCTAGGCGCGGACGACGAAGGCTCCAATGCGCGTTGATTGAAGTGAGGCGACATAGACAACAGGGAAGACACCCCCCATACCTCTTCAAAGCAAGGCTTTACGTGAGAGACATGGCCGATCACACGGTCGTGTGGCTCACGGCCGGTGCGTGCTGCAGCGGACAGAAAGCGTTCGACGCCCTCTGCTGTCCTTCACCGACTTTCTGCCCTCTGTGCTTCTCGTGGTTTCCCTTCATGCATGTCGATAGGAGCTTTCTCACGTGGATCCGTTCCGGTCCACAGACTGATCAGCGTCCTCCTTCTTCTGCGTTTTTTCCCCAGCACATCCCACCGTCATGCACAAAAGCAAGCAAAAAGAGGCATGCGCATGACAAGACTTCGACAGATCTGCAATCGCGAGGCACGCGCGGCCTCTGACCTCTCCGAGGGAGGGAGAGGCGCGAGCTCGCTCAGCGTGATGCAGAGGACCCCGGCACACTCGACTGAGAAGCGTCCCAAGTAGGTGGCGTTGAATCTGACGGGAAGCGCTGTAAGAGGGCCTTTCCTGTGCGACGCGAGGACGACGGTGGCTCGCCAGTACCGATGCAGGATGACGCGGAAAAACGCGTCTGCAGCAGCGACTCCACAACACCCCAGTGCTGCGCCCACTCCTCAAGTGCTACAGCTTCGGCGGCGTCGAGCACGGCATCGGCCTTGTCCTTCGGCGGACGATGCCGCTGCTCAAAAGCGCGACTTGGGCTGTCGGTAGCCTCCGCTGAGTTCTTGGCCGTGCCCTCTGAGTCATCCACAATCGGTGATCGCAGCTGCCGCAAGAGATGTAGCTGACGTGCCTTCCACGCACTCTGCGCAACGTAGTCCTTGGTCGGATATGTCGCTCTCATCCGTGAAGCACCACATATGGCCGTGGGGTGGCTGCCCACGGCGCGCATCTCCGCCTGTGTGCCGGCCTCCATCCGCGCTGTCGGATGGTGCACAAGGTGCGCTGCACCTCGTTCGTGAAGGGAAGAGACTGCGGTGTTCGACCACCCTATGCCGACACTGTGGGCAGATCCACCTTTCCGTCGATCTGGTTTGGAGGACCGGCCGCTGCCGGCAGAGCTAGTGGTGCTGGCGTTGCCGCTTCCCGTCAGTGGCCCTTCATCCAGCGGGGGCATGGATGGGCTGTAGAGCTGCTCAAACGTCGGCACATCAGAGGCACAGCGTAACGCGTGGTGCCGACGCCCCTTCGTAAGGGTCATGTCCACCTCCAACATTGTCAAGGCATCCTCAGAGCTGCTGCTGCTCCCGTCACTCTTGGCCGAGGGGGTCGGACTGGGTCTTCCATAAATACGCTTCTCGTTCGCCGCCGCGAGGGATGCTGCCGCGTCAAGGTCCGCTACCCTTCCACTCGTCCTCGGCAGCGAGTCTCGGGCGCCTTCCGAGCGGACGTCTGTGGACTGCGGCATAGATGTGTCCACATCGGCGTCCTCCGGCACGCTGTACACACTAGAGCCAGGAGAGTCACGAATGTAGGCCTTGTGATCCGTCAGCGCCCCGCTGACACCACCCGCTGCCCCTTCTCCGGCAGCTGCATACCACGCGGTGGAGCCATTTGCAGCAACATACATGCGTCGTTGCTGTCCCTGCAAGACTGCCGCGGAGCTGCTCATGTCAGTGGCAATGTAGGAGTCCATGGTGGCTGCAGAGCTGCCTTGCGGGCTCGCGTCGTCGTCTTCGATTTCGCTTGGGATGAGTGAGGAGGGGAGCAGGTCAACAAGCTCTTCCACCTCGGACGGAATCGAGCTCCCTTCGGAGATGGCATCCGACGATATTTCGGCTAATCGGTCTGCGAGTTCCTCCTCGATCTCGTCTAGGCGGACTTCCGCCACCATACCAGACCGCGCGATCCACGCAGAACGTCCCGCGGCGTCTGAGTTACTCGCTGCTTCAAAGGAGTCGCTGCCGTAAGAGGGGTCGCCGTCGCCCTCATGGCTCCTGGACACTTCGGTCAAGACGGTGCCACCGCTGGCCACGTCGCTGTGCCCGGAGGCCCCATCCCAGCTGGCCACCTCTTCCTGGATGATGCTGCCCGAGACGAAAGTCTCGCTCTGATTGCTGCCATACTGCATCTCCTCCTCCACTACTCTGGAGTCAGCTGAGATGATGCCGTCGCCGACGCTGCTGTTCATGTCGGTGAGTACCACCTCCGATATTGTGTCGGCGTCGCTCACGACACTCATTCTCAGCCACGAAGGCAGGGAATGCTGTTGCCGCGGAGCGCCGTGGCCATGCGCACCGCCACCGCGGCGCGGGCCCCTCCGCCCACCTGTTCCCGTGGAGACGCCCTTCACGTGACGCAGCATGCTCCCCAAGGATGCTTCGCCCCCGACTCTGGAGCCGGAGAGCAGTTTACGGCGTACTTTGGCGAGGGCTTGCGTTTCCCGCAGCAGTCGTGTCGCCTTGCAGTGAGTCTGCCGCTGCACATCAATGCGCTTCAGGTGGCGAAGCAGGTGCTCACGAAAGCGCTGAAGGCGACGTATGTTGCGTAGCTGCCGGTGCAGGGCGTCACGCCAAGCAGGTGGAGAGACATCTGCACCAGTGGCTGCATCCGCGGTGACACACGATGCAGCATCTTCCACTGCCTTCGGGGCTGAACGCGGGGCATCTTTTTTCGCCGGCTTCGGGGTGTTTTGTCTGTGCTGACCAGCATCATGGCTGCTCTCTCGAATATACGGGGACTGGAGCAGTCGAGCAGAGGCAGCCGAGACGCACCGACAGGCGTCCAAGAAAGTTTGCAGGGTTTCAGCAAAGGGTGCTGCGCGCGCGTCATCGGCCACGGAGACGCCGCTACTCTTATTACCGTCACGGCGGTTACACCTCAACGGACGCCCAGCAGCTGCACTTTCGATCTCTTCAGAGGTGATGCTCTGCGCCAGGGAGGATGGCGTCGCTTCCTCCGTAGGAATCATGCTGCTCACGGCAGAGCTCTTCGCGCTGCTCATCGAAGCATCCGCAGCTGTTCCACTGGAGACGTGCGAGTCAAACGTGTCCGCGTCGTACGTGTCATTCATCGGCGCGGCTTCATCGGCGACGCTGGCACTGCTCTGATCGGAGGCTTTGCCTCCGCCTACTTCGCCCGCTTCATTCACCTCGCTCACAACGCTGGAGAACGCTTGCGAGGAGTCCCCTTTCACTTCCCCCCTCGCGACGTTTTTCGAGTACGCTGCGGACACCGCTGCCGCGGTGGCCGGGGTGACAGCCGAGGATGCCGAGGTGCCCTGGCGGTCGACAGCGTCGTGTGTGGCTGAGGCGTGTTTGGACCTTGCCTCGACGTAGCGGATGACAGTGTAAGGTTTCGGTGTTTTCTCGGGGCGGATAATTTCTACCCCAGCGGCAGTCCTCCGCGCTTCTCGTGCCAGGGTGAGTGGGACTCCTTTTGGCGCCTTCGTCGCCTTTGATGCAGCAGGAGCGGCAGCCGCCGCACTTCGGCCGCTGCCGCTAGCCTCTCGAAGCTCACGCGGCTTTGAGTAGGTGTCTAGGATATCCTTGAGCAAGAAGCCCGTCGGGGACGCGGGGGGCGGGGGTGAGATAGCGCTGCTGGTCGAAGGTGTCGCAGAGCTGTCGCCACGGCGCGCGGCCGGCATGGGTGCAGCACGAGACGATGCTGCCGTTTGACGATGCACAGTCGCTACAGTGTCCTCCGTCTTCGGAAGGGAACCACCAGGCCACACACGGGCCCAGATGGCGTCTTGACGCTCTGCAAGTGCATGCGCGAACGCTCGCGTGCGCCGCTCTGCTTGAAACAGTTGAACAGAACGCTCAAGGACATCGACTTGGCGGGACGCCGCCGTCAGACCGCGGTGCACCTTCATCTGTTCCTGAAATCGCCGCTCCACTTCTCGCAAACGCATCGAGAACGGCACTGTATTAGGGCCAGCACTTGCATCAGTGCTGCGATCCGGCCCCACTGCACCGGAGTGTCGCGCACGTGAACCCTTCGCGGCAGACGCGCCATGCCGCTGCTGCGCATGCACAGTATGTAGCAACGTGGGATCGTCAGGGTTGTGAAACTCGGTGCGTTCCGTGCGACGGAACGAGCGCGCTGCACGCCCATGAGGCACTGTCTCCCACGCACGAATTCGCTCGGAGACCGACGGCGACGACACCGCAAGTGCCCCAGCGATTCTCTCAGGAGAATTATCGCTCAGCGTCTTCACTGCAATAACGTCTCCCACAGCAACTCGGGTAGCAGGGGTAACGTGAACTGGAAACAGCAGTTGAAAGAGTGTCGCCTCCACCGCACTGTTCTGCGGGGACAGCGAGTACGGATCCGTGGTGCTCATCAGCAATGAGAAGCAACAACGGTACTCTTTATCCTTGTGAAATCTATGGGTCACCGCATGTGCATACGTGTGAGTCTATGACGCGACGGGCATGACCGCGCTTCAAACTTCGCTTCAGCTCTCACGCTCGAAAGGAAGCGGCGTATCAGCAGGGGCGGGACGGGGCGAAGTGGAAGGACAAAATCATTTTGGGCCTCGCCTCTTCTGACTCTACAGGGACGCTCTACACCAGGCACTGCCTCACAAAGGCTTGGCACACACTCTGACCGTGCGTGTGCCAGGCCTTTGCGAATCGGGGAGTGGAGAGAGCGAGGGGGGCGAGCGTGTCTGTGACTGTGTCTGAGAGGGGGGGGGCGAGGTGCCTTTTCGTACTGTTCGCCTTCCGTTCCTTACATAACAGTGCTTGCAGCGAGACGTGAGCACCACGTACAGAAGACACACGAGTATGCAGCTCAAAGGACGAGGAGGAGAGCGGTGAGTGAATAAACAGGGAAGAGCGACAGCCAAACACATGCTCGAGGGAGGAGAGGCGCGAGCGACGCAGCCTGCACACACGAGTGAATATCGGGCATGCCCTCACAGGCTCACAAAGATTCACAGTCATCGCAACTAGCCAGGAAATGAAAAAAGCGAAACAGTGAGGAGGAGCAGAGGGGAGCTGTTGCGTGCCTCTGCAGCACATGTGAACATAAACCAACGCACACATTTGCCTGCTTTATTCATGTTGTCTCTCTGTCTCTCTCTTCCTCTCGAGAGGAAGAGAGAGACAGAGAGATGACGCCAACAACGCAGCGGGCCCACTCCACCCCAGTCCATCAGCCCAACGGTAACATGGATATAAGAAGGACGGCACGAGGAGTGATGGCGCAGGGCGCTCCAGCACCGAGAACGAAGAAGAGCGACGAGGGGCAGTGAGAACACGCCCGCGCATACAGACCCACATACAAAGACGCCAACAACAAGGGTGTGGGAGATGCGAAGAGCTCGCCTCGACGCGATGACTAGCCGCGCAAGCAGATGTGCACAGAAGACATGATTGCGTGACCGTCAAGAAACCCTTCGCATACATCAAAGACTGCCAACGGTAACATCAAACAAGCAAACAACAACAAAGAAAAGGCGAGCAGGTATACGTGGCACACGAGAGACGGAAGGTGGGCAGAGTGGGATGTGTGTGCATGTGCGTTTAAAAGCAAGCAGATAGTCGAGAACACACGCATTTCCCTTAGCCAGCGGATGTATTCTTGCGTGTGTGCCACACGCACAGCTGCATGCGTGATAGTAGCAACATAAAATGAGGCCGCCGAGGTGCAGCGCATCAAGGACGCAGAAATATTCACAGTGAGAAGGGTTCAGTAAGCTGCAGTATGGGACGTGTGCTCGGCTCTGCTTCTTTTCGGCGTTTGGGTGGGAACTACAACAACTGCGGAAAGTAGCGAGAGGGTGCGCGGGACACAGAAGCACACAACCGCGATGGATAAAACGCTAGCAACCACACAATCGACAGTGAAGAGAGAAGAGAGAGACAGGGTGAGGTGTGTGTGGAGGGCAGAACAGCACGCGGTCATGGCGAAGGGCGAAAAAAAAAGAAGAGACGTGACTTCAGCTGACGAGCTGAAAACGATGCGTGCGCCGCCGCGAAGACTTCAGAAACATACACATACATTCCCACAACCATTCGCAGAGAATCTGCAGCCTGAGATGGAGATACAGTTGACTGGTGGTGGTGGGATGGGGAGGGGTGACGGCGACATCTCCTCACGAGCCCGCACAAACAAAAAAAAAACAAAAAGACGAAGGTCACAAGAGACGACGACGCCACCCCCACCGTCACGGTGATCCTCTGAGGCGCCTACCGTTGAATGACGGCCAGCGATCGCGAGCTAAGAGACCGTTCCTTTCTTTTTGGCTTGCCTTCTTCAACGTGCCCATTATATCCCAAATACGAGCAAGTCAGCAGACATACGCACGTACAATCACGGCTTCACCTTGCCTCTGCTGCACCACGGCTATGCCAAGCAGCAGGGCCGACCAACACCGCTTGGCGCCGCTCAGCCCACCGCAATGCCACTGCGTACACCGCAGGCTAAGCCCAGAACGACGCTCGACATCACTGCAACGCCGCGAATGCCGAAAAACAGCAGGCGGGTGTGTACACCTGTTGAAATGGTCGACACGATGCGTAGTGAGCCGGCACAAGCGTGATCACCATGGTCACACGTCTCTTCGGCACGGCGCCAGCAACGACCTGTCCGCCGACGTCACGAGTCCGCCAGTCCGTACCCCCGAGGGAAGACTGTGCGGGCTGCTTGACTTCCCCAGAAAGAGCGGGTACTGGGCCCTGTGATGTCACGGACTGAGGTGGCCGTCATCATCAAGAGCGAGAGAGAACGCGAAAAGGAAAACCGCAAAGGAAGTGTCGAGGGGCGAGATGAATAAGGCACACAGCACCATGTGAGCCGAGCGTGCACATGCATGCATGCTTGTGGCTAGAGGCAGAGGAAGCGCGAGGGGGGGAGGTTCCATGCGCATGCACTGTCTAGAGTGTAAATGGCGGTTTGTACGAGGGACAGCCTGAGTTAACAGGTTGCTGCAGTGATGGCGGTGGATACTGGTACGCATTCGTCTGCTGCGGTGGTGGTGGTGGTGGCTGTGCCACTGGTACGGAGGCCATGCTGCTGAGTTGATCGTACGACGGCGGAAGAGGCGGCTCCTGCTGAAGCGGTGGCTGCTGCATGGCCGGGGGAGGGTACTGGTATGCCGCGGACGGTGCTGGGGCCATGCGGTGGTACTCGTGTTGCTGTGGCGGCGGCTGGTACAGCGGCTGGTACGGCTGCTGCGGTGGCTGAGGTAGCTGCTGGTGCAGAGGCGCCGGTGGGTACTGGTATGCGGGCTGCTGCGTCACTTGCTGCTCCAGCGAGGCAATCTGCTGCTGTAGGATTTCTTGGCGCCGCCGCGATTCGGCAATTTGGCTCTCCGCGTCTTGCATCTGGCTCATCTTCGCCGCGATCTGCTCATCCAGACGGCTCTGCACCTCCTGCGCCTGAAGCTCGCGACTCATCGTGTAGGACTTGGCGTTTCTGAGAGTGGCCTCGATCTCGTCTACGGCCTTGGAGCCGTACTGCACCATGCTAGCGAAGTCCTTCATGAGCTCCTGATAGATGGAGCAAGCGTTTTCGAGCCCGTTAGACACCTTCTGAATTTCTGCAGAGATAGGGTCAGTACTCTGTAGAGTGCCAATCTGCTCCATCAACTCCTCGGCCTTGGGCACCAGCTCCCGCTCTTGCCGCACCTTCTCGTTCACCTTCTCGATCACGTCCGAGATGTCTTTGGAGGCCTTCTCCAGTATCGTGTCGCGCTGCGTCGACTCGACGGAGGAAATTCCGAAAACGACGTCGTCAGACTCCAGCTTATCGTGCAGGACCTTTTCCTCCGCCGCTTGCTCGCTTTCAATGCGCACCTTTGCCTCCACTAACTCCTTCAACTTCGCCACTAACTCCATGACCTTGCCTGACTGCTGGCGTGCCTCCTTCGTCTCCACGAACGGCATCAGCGCGTCCAAATCGGCGATCGGCCAGTCCAGGCGTGCGATGTTGCGCATGTTCTCCTCTAGTGTCTTCTTCGCCTCGTTGAACGGCGTCACTAACCACTGCTGCAGACCCTTCTCGTGCTCGCTGATGGCGGCCGAGATGGCGCAGTAGTCCGGTGTTTGGTCGGCGGCGGGGTGCACGGCACGCCACATCTTCTCCCCATAAGCCTCGGCATAGCGCCTATCCGTCATCTTGTCCTTCTCCAACTCCGCGCTCACCTCCTTCAGCTTGCTATCCGCGACTTGGTACATTTCACTGCACGTGTTCACGTTGCTCATGAGGATGTCAGTCACGCTGTAGGTGGCCCCACTTTGGCTCTTGTTCTCCTCGCGCAGCTTCAGAATGCTCGAGCGTAGCGGCTCCGGCACGCGGCCGCGACCCTCGAACTCGCCAGACATTGCTTGAATGGCCGCCACCACCCCCAATGTCTGCAACTTCGTCTGCGTGCTCTTGCGCGCGTGGGCGGCGGCGGCGGTGCAGACATTGACCAGGTTGCGCTGCTTCTCGCGCCAGGTGCTCACTGTCTTCGCGATGTGCGCGGGAACAATCCCGAAAAAGGGGTCTTCGCCGCGCGTCGACACAAAACGCACAAAACTCGGGTGCTCCGTTGCGATGCCAAGTGCGCGGGGCAACCCCTCCGGCTCCGGTACCTCCTTCGGAATGCGGGCGAAGTAGACGGACGTGTTTGCTCTCTCCGCCTTGTCCTCGGCCGTGTTGGCGCTGGTGACGATGCTGTTGACCCACACCGTCAGCGACTGCGTCGTCATGCGGGGCAGCTTCATTAGGTGCGCCTTTGCCTTTCGGTAGTGCGCGATGGCCACGCCCATCTCGCCTTCTTCCGCATTCTTGACGCCGAGGTGAAGGTGGGCGCGCGCCTTGAAGATGCAGACGTCGGCGCCGAGGTGGGCCTCGACCTCCTTCGCGTTGGCCGTCCTCTTCGTCAGCCACACCGAGGTCTTGAAGGAGGAGAGAACGTCCTCATACTGCTTCGCCGCCTCCGCGGCAATCTTGGAGAGCATATCGTGCTTTCCTTTCATCGTCTCCTCTGCCTTGAGGTAGCCGCAGTGGTGAGCCTGGGCGAGACACAGCCGCGTGAGCATCGCCAGCGAGTCCCGCTTCATGTCGCCCTTCGTGAGCTGGTCCGGTGGCAGACGATCCAGCATCGAGGTGACCATTTCATAGTAGCCGGCAGCGTTCTGGAAGTGCTTGTACGCCTCTTTCACCTCATCCATCGACCCCGTGTGCGCCTGCGTCGCCGCCACGTAAACGTACGAGGCGGCTAGGTTGTACACGCAGCTCACCAGCTCCGAGTTCGAATTCGTGCTCTCATACTTTGTTGATTCATCGAAGCTGTCACACCAGACGAACTTTAGGTTTTTGCTCACGTGCCCGCTGTGCAGCGGCAGGTGGGCCTGAGCCTGCCCCACCAGGCGGCAGTAACGCAGTAGTGTGTGCTTGATGAAGCTCTCATTCGGCGTCCGCTTCGACTCATGGAGGGTGCACGTCTTCACAATCGTGTTGTGGTACGCCGCCATGGATTTGATGGCGTCATCGACGGAGGTCGTGTTGTTGCTCGAGTGGTACGTGGCAATGTACCGCGAGCACAGCGACCAGTCCGGGACGTCCTTTTCGCCCAGGCGGAACGGCAAGAATATAAACCGGTCCGGTGTGTGATTCAGCGCCTCCGAGCCTGACATTGCGAAGATCGAACGACAGGGAGTACGAGGGCAGGGCTTGGCGATCGAGTGAGCACAATCGTGATGGCGGTAGAGACGCAGCGGAGAGCGTGGAGGTGTTGAAGGGTTCGAGGACCAAAACTACGTGCTTTAGAGGTGTTGGGGGAGGGGGGGGGTCAGCAGGCGCGACGACAGACAGAGAGCGCACAAGGAGAAACGGCAAACTAGCCAACCAAATACGAAAAACAAAAAAGGATGCAACAATAATGAAGGAATTGGAGGGGGAGGGGGATTGGTGGCGGCGGTGGTGATGGAAGCAACCATGCAGTAGAGAGAGTGTGGAGTGGGGTAGGGGAGGTGTGTGAGGGCCCGCACACACACACAGAAACACGCACGCGCACGTCGAAGACGGGGTGAGAAACGGCCGCACAAGCACGCGCAGACACACATGCGAGAGGCGAGCGCCAGGGATAGAAAGCCCAACAACTAGAAAAAAATTTTTTTATCGACGGACAGCAACGACGACAGACGACGGATTGATTCCAAAAAAAAACGAAAAAGGGTGAGATTTTAGAAACGCGCGCGTGTATGTGTGGATGCAAGCGGTTACCTGAGCAGATTTACTGTGACAGCGATGGTGGAGTCGGTTGAGGAAGGGCAGCGAGGGCCCAGCAAGAGCATCAGCAAAGGAACGCAAACGGTAAAAGGAAAGGTAAAAACGAGTCGAGGGTGCCGGAGAGAGTGAGAGTGAGAGTGAGAGTGGCAGAGACAGATACACAGAGCGAGCTGAGTAAACATGTACAGGCAAGAAAACGAAAACCACCGCTGCACGCGACAAGATGCGCTTGAGCCCATGGACAGAGTAGCGCGTTGGCGATGGACATGGAGGCTGCACCGAGTTCGGCTCCCACCGCCAAGTCACGGTGCGTGTGCGAGGGAGGCGAAACACGACTGGGTGGGTGGAACGCACAAACACACAGAGGTCCGCCTGACTGCGGTCGAGCGCAGCAGTAGCACCCCTTTCGGATAACCTCACGGGTGAAAGATAAAACTAGTGGAGCGACTCTGGCAAAAGGATGCTTCGTTCTAATGCATGTCTATTTTGTGTGAGACTACATGCAAGCTTGAGAGTGGCGCGGCCATGAAACCTTTCAGCTTCTCCCTGCTCCACCCGTTCTCTCTCTTCGCTGCTATACAAGGTGCACGCGCGGTGAAGCAGGGCAGGTGAGCAAGGTCGTCGCACGGCAAGCAGCAGCCGTGGGCTTTTTACTACATCGCAGGCGCGCACAATCAGACGCACGCACGCAAACACACATCCGCATCTGCATCCTTCTTTTCACTCGCCATCGCACCGTACATAAAGCGAGAAGGGGGAAGATCTATGTACATTCAACTGGGGTGGTGCATCACTCGGTCCTGCAATCTGCAGAGCTGCAACGCGCAGGCGCAATCGCCAAGGTGCGAAGAGATGGAAGAAAGCACGACGAGGGCACTTCGGCGTGGAGGCGTGGAAGGACACGGACGAGAAACCTCAGCACGCCTCGCACTACTGTCATGCCGCGCGGCGGCAACCCCACGCAGCAGGGGGGAGGCAGAAGATACACGAATACCCCACCATCAGCAACTCACACGCAGACGCACACAGACACACCAAGAAAAAAAAGGCAAGTGCGGACTCCGTCGCCAAGCATCGGGAGAAGGGGGCCTGCAGCGAAGGCCAGGAAGCGCGCCACACGGCTGCTTCAAGCGACTCAGGCGGCCGACTCCAACTCCATGTGTTCCAGTTCCTTCTGATGCAGCTTCTCCACCATCTCCAGGAACTCCTCATCTCGCTGAGGGTCCTGCGCGTACGGGTTGTCCAGATCCCTCAAGTCCGCCGCCTCCTTGTCTGGCCGACGCTCGACGAGTAATGGGTCATCCGACTCACTCTTCTCCTTCCCGGGCACCCCAGCCACGCCGCTGCTCGACGCCGTCTGCGCAATCGTGCCGCGCAGCCGTGCCGCTGCACCTTGGAGGCCAAAGCGATCGATCTCAGACTGTCGCTCGGACCAGCGCCAGTCGTAGTAGGCGACGCGCCGCGTCTCACGCTCAAGCATAGCGCGCATATATTTCCTCTCCCCGCTGGACGCGCGCGACAGCGCCGGGGGCAGGATGTACCAGTGAAAAGAGCCGAGGTTGGTGCCGAGCAGCAGCTGCTGCGAGTACCGACGTGTCACGCGGTGCGGCAACGGCTGGAAGGCGATGGATGTGATGGCATCCTGAACTAAGTGATGTGTCAGCATCGGTTCGGGGTTTCGGTCGAGCAGGTCCCACACCTCCACCATGCCATTGCCCGTGCCGATGATAATGAGTCCGGGGCGGGCTGGAGACCAAGCCGCACACATGACACTCCCAGGCCTCTGCGGGCATTCGTACAGCGGCATGAGAAGCCCATAGCGCCAAACCTTGAAGCAGCCATCACCGCAGGTCAGATACACGTCTCCAATCGTCGGGTGCTGTTGCACGGAGTAGACGGGCCCGGCGTGCGCCACCGGCGCCACCGACCGCACGAACCGCGTGTCTTTCGTGTACCCGAAGGTGGGGACGACGATCGAGGATCGCCGCTCGTGCTGAGTGATCATGGAGCAGAACCCAAGCTCGCCGTCAGCGCTGGCGACCGCAGCCGCATAGGAAGGGGCCGCATCCACTGTGCATCCGCTTAAGAAGAAGCGGAAACCCGGCATCTCGCCCGTGCCGTCCGGCTTCGTCAGCTGATAGCGCAGCAGCGGCACCCACGGCTGCTCGCCTCCGCCGCTGCGGCTTTGATGCTTTATCTTGCGCAGTTTATCCTGCGGCAGATACTGCGGGCGCGTGTCCCACACAAGCATCGTTCCATCTTCGCTGATGGTGGCGAACTGGTGGGTCTCGTTCACGACCGTCTGCTTGCCGTCAAAGCCGAACTCAAGCCTGTCGGGTAGCCATTGCAGGTCATGCACCGGGCCCTGGTGCGACACCTCGACGCGCGACTGCTGAAACGGCTGCAGACAAGGCACCTGAACATCGCCGTCGACCTCGAGGCTAACACCCTTAAGGCTGTCCGGCATGCGAGGCACCTCGCCCACATCCCGAAATTCTCCTGTCTCCCCGCCGCCACCGTCCACAGCGGCAGCCGCTGCCGTGTTGGATTTCTGCTTCTGTTTGTGCTGTTTCGCACTGGAGAAGAAGCTGGCGACGTCGGCCTTGCTGAGATCCCAGAGAAAAACCTGGCCGTTGAGGGAGCCGCCGGCAACCAAGTTGGGCTCCGATGGATGGAAGTGGAGCACCTGGACCTCCTCTGGGGCCTCGAGCAAGTAGCGAGGATGCATCGGGTCGCTCAAGTCCCACACAAGGGAGACGCTGCTCTCACACCGCCGATTCGCCTGCAGCCGCTCCGGCAACGTCTGCAAGCCGATCGCGGCGACGCAGACAAAGTGATCGCGCTTCCGGCCGCTGCGCCAGCTCACCCCGCTCACCTTCCGCCCTTTCGTGGAGCTGTGGACGTAATTGGCTTTCTCGATCAGGACCAACTCGTCATGCGTGGCGATGACCGCGTCGTCTTCGGTGAAGTTGCGAAAGTCGTCAGTGTAGATGGGAATCTGGTAGTTCTGCGTCAGGCAGAGCAGAGTGCGCGGGAGGACCTTCTCCATAAACGCGCGGAGGTTCGGCTGCTCCTCCTTCGGCGGCGGCACGTGCCGGATACACGCATCCACGGCTGTCGGCTCTGCCTGCGCCACCGCATTCACGCGCCGGGCGTGGTGCGTTTGCGTCGAGGCCACCGTCCGCCGTGGCACGGCCTGCACGCCGGTGTCCACCTCGTCGCGCATCACCTCGTAAAGTGGGTTGTCGACTGATCGCAGGTCGCGGCTGTCCTCGCTCGCCTCCTTTGTGACGTAGTTCTTGTGCGCCGAAGTGCGGTGACGCAGAATGGCGTGCCGCGCAACCTCGAAGTGGACCGTGATGGGTAGGCGACTCGGTATGGCCGGTGCACCCACAGCGTCTTTGTCAGTTCGCTTTCGAATTTCCTCCTCGCTGCCTTGACTCATCCAAGTGCCCTGTGGCACGACGACGCGAAGCTCTTCAGCGAGTTGAAGCAGCTCCTTGGTGACGAGCTCAATCGGTGCAGCTGAGGCAGCTGCTGCGCTGCCAGAGGCAGCGGACGCCGCCTTGGTGGCCGCGGTAGCCGCCGCCGCCACGAAAACATCAGAGGCTAGTTTCGCAGGATGCGGGGTCAACACCTTCGGCACAGCGGTCGCTGACATGATTGAGTTGATTCGTCACCGAGATGCTCTACGTGCGCGTAATCTCGTGCGCTGCTGGGTCCGCGTCGAGTGAAACGAAACATAGGTACAAGTGGAGGCACCCGCGCCGTAGGTTCGGTGTAAGAGAGAGCGAGAACGGAAGAGGCGAGGTGGCAGGGATGAAATAAGGCCGAGTAGATGTGATAAGGTACGGGAGGCACTGAGCCGTTTTCATCCAGGGCAGAGCAGCACGCGCGTCGCCACCATTGACCCGCGAAAAGAGCGAAGACGTGTGGCTGCCTCCTCCTTCCACGCCGCCAGCCACGCGAAATAAAAGTCACTGCGACGATATGGGCACAAGTGAGCTGCATTGAAACAAGCCGAAGGCGAGAAGAAGAGGAAGGGGGCCGGGCGAGCAGTTTGCCCCACGGAGCCCAGCTGCCTCTACACTTGGCTTTGCCGATGAGCATTCGCCCCTCGCTGCGCGTTTTCATCGCCCTCTCTCTTGCACCCGTGCAACGTCCTCGGGAGGAGGAAAAAATGAGGGCGTCGGAGAGAAGCGAGGGACCCCCCCAAGGGCTGTCTGCACATTTTTTCCTCTTCGACGTGTCCACTCTCTGCCATGTGACATGAGCGAAGCGGCACTCGGCCCCCGGCCCGACCATGGGCCCCATCCGCGTGGTGCGGAGCAGACGTAGACACGCGCGTTGCAGCAGTGCACCCGACTCAGCCATCTGAGCACGGCCTCTGCCCCAAACCTCTGCCCTCAGCACACGCGTCGCAGGCAGCCGCACAGCCGCTCCCCCACCGTGCCGGTCGCCACCCTTGGTGCATCCCGCCTCGGGGCGGCACGCAGGCTGCCTACCACCAGTGGCCAGTGCGAGGGCCAGATGGGATGCGCTCGAGTCACCATGACGCTCTGCCTAGCACATGGATGGCACAAGCGTGTTCGCTGTCGCAGGTCGCTCCCACGCCACGCCATCCAGGGCCTGGCCGCCGACATCCGTAGCAGTGAGTCGCTCTCACCTCCCTACGTCGCGGGTGCCTGACCCTGTCACCACCAGAAGAGGTTCGGCATTTGGCAGAGATAAGGAGAGGGGTGTTGGACTTCCCTACACAGAGTGAGACTATTGAGCACTGGATACCACACACGGAGAGGGGCGTCCCCCGATGCTATCGGGGGATGTCTACGTGTCAAAGAAAGACGCGATATCCATCGCAGCGTACCCGCGTCAAGCGTGCTCGTGTTTTCCGCGGAGACACGCTCTCGCACGGCTATGTTCTCTTGAGGTCCATCCCATCTCGTTTGTCAGAGAAACGAACAAACAGCGACCGAAGAGAAACGGAGGCGCGCACACCTATCGTCGACACGCGCACTACCAGCGCCACAGGCTGCAACAACAACGCCCCCACCCCACACGCACACACACGCGCATGCGCCTCACCGCGACAGCAGCACGTCCCACCCCATCGCTCACGTTCGCCTGGACGAAAACACTGCAGGTGCCTAACAGCGCGTGAGACGTTCACCCGACTTCGAGTAAAAACGCGTCACCAAAAAAGCAAACACACCAACGTACACGTTCCTCAAACGCCCAAGGGTTCGCTCTTTGCAGGAATATCTTTCGTGAGCGAGCTCGCTATGGCGTTCCTCTGAGTTCTTTGATAATGCTGGTGAGGGTTGACACGCTTGCTAGTCTCTCTCGAGCGTTATTGGCTCACCGATGTCATCTACTCACCCTGACCCTGATCACCGCCGTCTCTCACAGCTGACCGCCGGCCTCTGCGCCTGCCACAGCAACGTCTTGTGTACCTCATACGTACCTACCCAGACACGACGAGATCGCTAATTCTGTTCTCTCCACTGTGCCCATTATATGCCACCCGCGAGCAAGTCAGCAAACATACGCACGCACAGCCACGGCTCCACCTTGCCTCTGCTGCACCACGGCAGCACACTCTGGTCGCCAAGGACGCACTGCCTGCCGTGGGCATCGGGGTCATGCGTCGTACCGGCTCTCCTTGCCATTCCTCGTCCCTTCCTCTGCTACGTGCTGCGCGATGGGCGCCACACAGGCCTGGGTGGCATGCATGCCTGGATCCAATGCGGGCCGTGCCCAGAGTCATGCTCGAGGGCGGAAGCAGTGGCGGCGTCTGCCTTGCGGGCGGTAGAGGGGTGGCCCAGGCGCACGCCGGATGAGCTCAGGAAGGGGGTTGGCCACCTTCAGGTCAGAACCCTCCGAGACCCTGCGCACTCTGCCTGTGTGCCCCATGCGTTGCCCTCTCAGCTGCTTCCAGTCGCGACATCCTGCAATGCGGTGTGGGGGCTCGCAACATGGGAACATGGAGGGCTCGGTGGTGAGCGTCGGGGTGCTCTCTCCATGCTTCCCGCATCTGTGCCTCATCGGTGCAGACGCGGTCGGACGTGGGGGACGCCGCATATCTCGCACGCATGCGCTTCTGGGTTGATTCGTATGGCCCTCTTCGCGCCTCCTTTCGTCAGCCACTCTCGCCCTTCCGATGTCTGGATGCCTTTGTCTGGATGGCACACACATCACGCCAGCTGTGCTTCACAGCACCGGCGCACAAAGAGCTCACAGCCTGCCGTTCTGCAAGGGGCACAGTGGGTGTGAGGTGAAGCGACAGACACCCACCGCTGCAGAAAAGCAAAGTGCGGACAGGTGCCCGCGCGGGACTGAGCGACCACGACCTACGATCGTCTCGTAAGCTCAGCGTCCTCGTTCAGCTGGTGCGGGACGGCTGCGGCCAAGAATCTCTTGTGGCACCGTGCTGCATCGTGCATGCCAGTTTCGGGGGATGTCGGCCTGCCGTCTGTGGCCGGTGGCCAAGTCCGTCACTCATGCAGTGGGCGCCGACTCCTCTGGCATGACGGATTCGGCTACCTTGTCAGCGTTGTCGTTGTGTTCAAGCCCACAATGGCCGCAGGCAAGCTAAAATGAGAGGTGCACACGACTGCTGCACATGAAGGAAGTGTGTTTGCGTGCAGGGCTCCGAAGAGGTCGTCGCCTGCATTCCCGTGTGAGAACTGCCAGAGTGCTGCGACGGTACCGGGATCTGGTGTGCACACCTCCCGCGCCAAGTGCGCAGGGTAGCCCCCTCGCGTGGCTGAGGAGGGTCGCAGTCGTTTGCAGTGCCCCGAACCGAAGACTACGCACCTCCGTTACGGGACGCTCAGCTCCACGACGTCCTCCAGCCTTCAGTGCCCCTCACCGCCTCCACAGAGGGTGAGATGCCATGTGATGTGGTCATCACAGAAGGCGTGGCGCAGTTCGGGTGTCCTGGTGCGCTGCACACCCGGCAAGTCCACCACGATGACGGAGAGAAGAGAGCCTTGGACAGACCCTTGTGCGGTTCCGCGTGTAAAGCTGTCCATCTTCGGTCGCTTCTCGTGGAAGCGAACGCGGACGTGACAATCGCCTGAGAAATCCATGATCCAGCGAGTACGGTGCGGGTCTACGCTGAGCTTGTGTTGTGTCGTGGTGTACAGAGTCGAATGTGTGCGAGCGCAAAGCCCACAGGCGCTGCGCCTTTCATGGCACCTCGCTGGCGCTGAGCTGCCTGGTGGAGAAACAAGTCGAGGAGAGCCTACGGTGGGACGCGGTGAGGGCGAAAGCGAGGCTGTTGTGGCTGGGGCCTTTCTTCCACATGGTGGCGACACCATTCGTTCGAGTAACTTGCAGAGAGGGCTGGTTAGCGCCACAGGGGCGGTAGGACGCGGGCCATGTCGAGAGTGCGAAAGCGAACCGGAAAAAAGGGCAAAACGAAAGCAAAGAAGGGATCCTCGACTGGGGAGAAGCACATCCACACACACACACACAAACGCACATTATCGGTGGCGGCAGGAGAAGATAAAGCCGAGGTGGGAGACAGAGGTGAATGGAGGAGGGACGGGGCTGCGAGGAGATCTTACATACAGTAGCGCACATGTGGTCGCCTCCCGCACGGCTGGCGAGACGCTGCCCGTCTGCATCCCTGCCTTTCTAGTACGCCACAAAGCCCATATCCACACAAAGAGAGGCTTCCTCGCACTGCTTCATGTGAGTGCATTGGCGCATGCACGATAACAAAACAAAACGAGAGGAGGTCCCTGGCATCAACGCGTACAACGACAGCATGCCCGACAACAGGCCACAGAGTGGGTGAAGCGCCAAAGGACAAATTACAAAAGAACAACAATGGCACACACAGACGTACACACACACGCACACACATGTATATCTGTGTGTGTGTGTGTGTGCATATATATATATGTATACGCACACAGATATAAATCTTTCTTAAAATGAATAATAAAAGAAAAACACCACAACGTGTAGGCAAGCAAACATCAACCACAGCAAGATGATCCGTACAGGCGCCCACTGCTAAGACGCCTCGCCGTGTTTTGTGAAGACAATGGATGCGATCGGCGCCAGGCTCGCCTCCTTTGTTAGCGCCTTCTTTAGCGCCTCGATCTTGCCCGTTGCGGACGCATCGCTCACCCACACGGCGAGGCGGTTGTGGTACTTTCGCTTTGACATGACAATGCCCGTCACGAACGGCTCCGCTGATGTGTCCTTCTTTTCTACACAGTCGAGATACTCGCCCACGGTGGCCATCAGAACATTCTCCCACGCCTTGTCGAGGTCCGTCTTGGCCTCCGCCGCGCTGCCGTCGGCTGCCGCGGTGCCGCTGGTGTTGTTGCTGCTCCGACCATTGGCGCTGGTGATATCAAGGTTTACCCAGAGCTTGCCGCCCTTCTTGTTCGCCGGGTCCTCCCACATCGGCTTAACGCCTTCCTGGAAGAAGTGGTACTGCGAGGAGGTGCGCAAGGCATGCAGAGGCTTCATGTACCTGAGCATGACGAAGAACTCCTCCACGGAGTGCACGGTCATGATGGGCACCAACGACATCTCCCAGTTTTCAGTGTTGTACGTAGACGGGCTATCGTACCAGAGTGTCCAGGCACGCTGCAGCTTGTGCAAATTCGCCATTTTGTGGGGAGGAACTGAAGATGGGGCTGACATGCCGTAGCGCGAAAAGAAGAGGAGGGGAGGGGCGCGTAAGGGGATATCCTGCGAAGGCGATGATCTAAGACGACTGATTCTTTCAACCCGAGTAATGCAACAACCACAACAGCGAAAACGTAAAATAATAAACAAAACCTTGCAAAGCAGCTGCAGCTGAGGCCTAGGAGAGAGATACACCAGCACACGCAGACGGACAAGAATGATGAGGAAACAGGCTCTCACACGCGTGAACAAGCTCACGCAGAGGCAACGGAGAAAGAAAAAGAGAGATAGAAACAACAAGCGTGAAGAGGGAGAGGCACCACCTTGAACCTCGAGAGAGGGCACCGCGTATGCTTGGGTGTGTTCGTCGGCGAGAGGGAGATGAGGAGAAAAGAGGCACGCCAACGTACAAGGGGAAACACAAAAGACCTGAACGGGTTGACTGTTTGCGGAGAGTGATGGTGAGAAGGGGATGCACAAGTAGAAGACTAGGAAGACAGAACGGCCTAAAACCAAGACGCAAGCACACACACACACACACACAGGCAGGCAGGCAGGCAGGCAGGCAGGCAGACAGACAGAGAGGCAAAGTGGAGAGGAGGGCGGAGGTGATTCTGGCAAAAAAAAAACAAAAGACGACAGACGACAAAGACAGCGGAGGCAGGAGGGTGAGGAAGTAAGAGTGGGAAAGAGACGCCAAAAGACGCGACTTCTGCTGTCACCGACACACGCACACACACAGACACACACACACACGCACGCACGCACGCAAGCGCGCACTTCGAACGCCACCGTCACCACCACCTCTGCTTGCGTGGATAAGGTGCGAAAACAAGAGTGAAAATCCAAAGAAATAAAGAGCAAAAAAAAAACAACAAAACGCAGAAAGGAAGGAGGAAGAAGAGGGGAAATTACCGAAGAATATGCAGACGCAGGAGAAAAAACGAAACAGAAAGTGTGTGTGAGGGAGCGTGACACAGCTCGCGAGTAGATGAGCAAGGTGGCTGCGTTTATGTTTGTTCGCGTCTGCGTGTTTGTGTGCCTGCCCGGGGTCGTCGGGGTGGGTGGGCTGAGGACAGCTACTGCGACGGTGTGCTCACCTCTTGTTCGTCCCTCTTTTCGTTTTCCTTTTCTTTGTTTTCTTGCTCGTTGCTCGTTGTTGGCCACTGCCGCACCAAAGCACAGAACACTCAACGCGCCAGGGAGAAAAAAAGAGCCGAGGAAGCAATCGCCTCCGCCAGGCTCGTCAACACACACACACACACAAATAAATAAAAACGAAGGTAAACGCAAAGAACACACACACACGGGGAGGGAGAGGGGGGAGGGGGAGAGATGGAGAGAGCAGAGGAGCGGAGGCCGCGGAGGAGAAAGGAAAAAGAACGTCACCAGAGCCGGTCGTATACAGTGCGGCAACAGCACCCTAGCGCTAGGGGGGGGGAGAAGGGAGTACGTTGCGATGATGATCGGCGCTTGTACAAGTGCACGTGTATCTGTGTTGATGGGTGCGTCCGTACGCGCGAGTCTCTGTGAGTGGGCCAAACTGTTGCACACTCACATACAAAAAAAAAAAAGAAACTGGCACGATTGGCGGTGAGGACGACAACTGCGAACCACAGGAGGATATGTGGCACGGGACGTGTTTAAGTGAGCGCAAGAGTTGCTGAGCTGCACGGCGCTGCACTTCGAAGAACGCAGAATCAAAACGTTCCCTGTTTTCTTTCTCTTGTCTGCTTTGCTCCTCGTTATGTGTTCGTTCAACTCGTTACTGGTGAAGAAAAAGAGCCTTGCGTAATCCTTTCCTGTCCGATTTTCTTTTTCGTGATAAGAGAAGAAAAGGGCGGCTTGGGTATGAGGCGCGACGAGGGGTGTGTGTGAGTGGGTGGGGGGAGGGGCGTGGCGTGATTACGAGGGAAGACGATCAGAGATGAAGAGGGGAGCAGAGGTACTGCTGTGGGACACCCCGAAAGGTTCTGCAAGTGATGGACTAATCGTGAGGAAGAGAGCCGGTGCGGGTGATGCACAAAGATGGGGGCCGGCTGCTCTCTCTCTCTTGCTCGCGCCCTTCCTGATTCTATTGTGGTTTTGTTCTCTTCTCCACCTTTCTTCGTGGCTACAGACGTGTCAGTGCACGTCAGCGCGTATCTGCAAGTGCAGATGGCGACGTATCGAGCTGCTAAACCGGCGGATTTCCTTTTTTCGCGGGTGAGGTTAGGAAGGGGTCTCTTCGCGCTTCTTACAGAACGTTTTCGCTGCTCTTGGCTAGTTGATGTGATCGCGTGAGGGTGGAGGGGGGGGGCGGGTGGGGAAGAATGGATGGGTGGAGTTATCTCGCCGTGGAAGCTTCTGTCGTGAGCGAGTGAAATGGTGCACGTGAAGGAGTGTGGCTGGGCAAGAGAGAGACACAGAGAGAGAAGGCTGGGGGATGACGAGGAGCTGGCGAAAGAGGACCAAAAAGACCCGCTGCATTTGTGGCAGCCCCTCGAGCGTGCGCATGGGTGAGTGTGTGTCGGATAGTGCCCTTCCAGGATTGCCACGTATGAGGGAGGAGGCAGGGGCAAGAAAGCAGGTCGCACTTCAGAAAACAGTGAACACACAATTCATCACCGTGCAGAAGAGAGTCTTCAAGCAAGGGGCCCACCTATACCGGCCAACGTTGAGAGCGCGCATCCTCGCTGTGCACTATTCGGCTACGCTATGAGGCCCGCCACCCCCACCCCGCACGCTCCTGCTGGCGAGTATCTTCACCGTGAACGCAAGAGTCATTCTTGGGATTGAGCGCTCACATGCTACCATTCCTTTGGTTTTCCTTCCGCCTTCGACTTTGCGCAGGGCTGCACCTTGGCCCATGTAAGGGAAAGAGCTAGGGAGGGAAGCGATGCGGGTCTGGTGCAAGCGGAGCAAGCGCACATTCAGAGAAGCAAGAGGGACCGCGACGCCGAAAGGGGTCAACTAGACACGGGAACCACAGCGCGCGTCACTCCTCTGTTCTTCTTACGTGGCCACATGTGCTTCCTTTGCCCACCCCACTTCCCTTTCTTTGTCTTGCTCACAGAGTAGAGACATTCGCCCCAATATAGTTATGCATATGTATAGATGAAAGCTGAGAGAAGCAGAGGGCATGAGAAGAAGGAGAAAGACCTGCAGGCGTGGGCAGGGAGAGAGAGCGAGAGTGAGAGCGAAAGAGCAAGAGGGTGCGAGAGCTTCAGTGAGGTACAACAGGGCTGTGCATCAGGACAAACGCAGACGCACACACGCAGACAGAACAAAAAAAAACTGATAGGAAAAAAAAAATAACATGGCCGTCGATAAAAGAAACAGAAGGGGAGGTAAAACGAGGTGGAGGGAGGGAGGTACGGGGGCGCGGATAATACACAGTCACCAACAGCCTCACGTCGACAACGCAGAAGAGACATGAGACGGCGAAGAAGACACAACACAGAAGAGGGAGCCCAATCCTTTCCGCACACTCGCGTGACCACCTCTGTGGCAAGCCTGAAGCTAAGCAACACAAAGCAGAAGGGCGAAACCGCCTCGTTTCTGAATGGCGCAGTTGTACCCCACGCTCATGTCGAACTCGTAAGCAGGCCGGCATAGTACAGCACACGCCTTTCACTTCTTCGTGCACGTCCCTCTCCTTTTTTACCTTTTGCAACATCTCTACCCTGGTGTGTGCTGAGACCCCCGGCCCCACAGACATCTTGTGTTTTCTCATTGGTTCGCTTCAAAAGTCGAAAAAAATCGTGTAGCAAGACACCCACCTCGACATCCTCTACGTTGCAGGCGCCGTGGGGGCGGGGGTGGGGACGCCAGCCTTCTGCGCGGAAGCGTTCATCACGGCAGCTTACGGAGCAGCGGCCATTTGTGGATGCAGTGGAAGGAGTACCTGCTGGGGATGGGAGGGGGCGGGGGTAGAGAAAAGACCGATTCTTACGGAAAGGTGATAGTGGGGGGGAGGGGCGGGGCGGCGCAGCGGAGGAGTGGTGGAGACATGGCTGAACGAGGGAGCAAAGACTCTGAAGAAAGTAGCGATGTGGTGGCTGTGCCCTTGTGCGTGTGAACGTCCACGTATGTATGTGTGGGAGAAGAAGGATGAGGAGAGGGGTGGGTGGAGGTCAATGACCGTTTTCCGTAGAGCAGGTGAAAGAAGGCAGACGCTTAGGGGGGAGCAAGCGAAAAGGGACACCGCGAAAAACGAGAAAGCGCATCCGCACAAAAGGATAGGATGCCGAGTAAGGGAGAGACAACGACGTCCAGCAGGCACGTCGAGAAGGAAGAGAAAGATGAAAGCTAAGAGAGGTCGGCCATGCGGAGCGGGGGCGATGATGACGTGTACAGCATGAGGCTGCCGAAACCCCCCCCCACACGCACATGCATGCGACACTTGCCGAGTGTGCATGTGTGGGAGAGCGTCGCACGCCGTTGCTACATGACGCTCGAGCGCACAGCCTCGTGTGAGTGAAGGCGTGTAAGCGCAAGCAGGAACGCGCACAAAGCCCCTTACGCCAGAAGAGGGGCGCGCAAGGCTACAAGCGATATCAACTCTCCTGACGTCCTTGTGCATCCCCCTATTAAGGGACCGCGCCCTCTTCAAGATGCAGAAGGCGCACAAGACTGCCTTTGTGACACACGACGGACGCTGCTACTTATGGACAAGAGCCGTCTTGGGCACCAGATGTGCACGTGCGCACGTCGATGGATGAGAACGCGTACTCGCACACACACGCAGAGGTGCACAAGCCTCTGTGCCGCATCTTTTTTTTTTGTTCCTTTTTTCTTTCCCATGATCATTTCTGGTTTCGCAGTTTTCGCACGTTTGTCTTTCGCTTGTCTTCGCTAGCGTCTTCACAGCCGGAGCGAGGCAACGGCCCGAGCTGCAATCCTACGGAGGGACACACACACACACATGGAATGCAGCTATTCAGCCATTTACGCGGGCTCACGTTGCACTAGGGAGAAGGACCGATGACGAGGCGTAGGACAAGAGTCGCCAAAGACGATCGCAAGGATACAAGAGAACAATTCGTGGGCATTCTCACAAGAGATGATGGAGAAAATATAAATGGGGAACATAATACAAAAAGAAAAACGGCAGTCCTACAAGTACACACTCTGCCCGTATGCCTGTCGTCATCTTCGTTCTCTCCCTTCCTCGCGCCGCTTCGTGCTCTTTCTTCTGCATCTCGCACCTCTCTCCAACGCATGTTTTTTTTCCTCTCTTTTCCTACCTGCGTCCGCTCACGACACGCGAGCACAACCAGGGAGACTTCTATTCTGAAAGGCAAGGCGGAGAGGAGCCAACCACATGAGGGAAGCGAGGGGGGAGGAGGAGGGCACTCGGGGAAAAGAAAGCAAAAAGAGAACAAAAAGGAAAGAGCAAGGCCCACGCAAGATTGAAAGGATGGAGAAGACAGGGCAGTGGAAGGGGGGAGGAGGAAGAGGAGGAGAGGGCGTGTGTGCGGAAGGTAGACGCGAGGGGAGAGGAACGACACTGGCAAGTTCGAAAATGTGGTGTTTGTGCTCGATATGGGTCTCTAGTCGCTATCCTCCTCTGTCTCCTTTCTTTTTTTATATATCTTTTTTTTTTGTTCTCATCCTGTTTGCTTTTCCTTCTTCCCTTTCCCGCCTCTCTGCCTCGTCTGCTTGTGCCTCAACACTTGTCCAAGCATGTATGTATGTGGGTGTCTGTGTGTGTTGGGGGGAGGAAGGGGAAAGACACACACGCACACATGCATACATAAGCCTAGACGTACATATACACGCTGAGAGCAGGTAGGCAACGAAACCTGGAGAAGAAAAGCGCGCGATGGAGCAACATGAGCCGCAATCTAAACACACACACGCACAAGCCTTCCTTAACCGAGACAAGGTAAGGGAGGGGGATAGGTGGGTGAGAAGGAAAAGAAAAACGAAAACAGGAGAGAGAGAGAAACATGCCCCATGTACAAGAACAGAGAAGTGGTACACAAATGACTTCTGGTCAGGCAAAAAACGTACACCGTAAGCGAAGGACGAGGAAACCAATCAAAGAAAACGACATGACATAAAATCATGGAGATGGAGAAGGGAGGAGAGATGGAGGGCAGATAAACAAATCTCTATGAATTTGACGGGGAGAAAAACGAAGAAAACAAACAACAAAAAAATGGAGCGAGAAGATGCAGGAGGGGAGTGCACCAACACAGAAGGCGGAATGAAACACGTCAGCGTTCCAAGCGTATGCGTATGATGATTGTGTGCGCAGAAGCCATTGCCTATCTTGCCCATACGCGTGAGCGACACGGGGTTGGAGGAGAGGCGACCGCAGCCAACCACAAAAAAAAAACGCTGGAACGATTTCTAACAGCGATGTGTGTCGGCCTCAGCATTTGCATTCTACTTCTTCGCAGCAGCCCTCTTCGTGCCGCTCTTCGTCGAGCTGGAGCTCTTAGACTTCTTCTTCGGTGCAGCTTTCTTAGACTTCTTCGGCGCAGAGGCCTTGGGCATCGCCTTCTTCGAGCCGGCCTTCTTCGCCGCCTTCTTCATAGCAGCATGCGGAGAAGCGGCCATTTGTGAATACGGTGGAATGGGTATTGTGGGGGGATGGAAGGGGTATAGGAAAAGCGAGGAGGAGGAGTGCAGTAGGTAGCAGTGGTGGTGGAGAGAAAGAGAGTAGGTAACGAAATGGCAGAGAGAGAAATCTATGAAATTGTGTGCGCGGGAGAGGGTGCCGTGACGCATCAAAGGGGTTGTTGTTGTTTTGTGTGCCACGTACGAGTGTGTGTACGTGCGCGAGGGTAATGTGGTTTGTCGTCGTGGTGGTGGCGGCGGTTGTGAATGAAGGGTGTTGGGAAGCGGGTGGCAGGCGAGGGAGAACCACACGAGAAAAGGGCGTGGGGTGTATGCCGCAACACGAGAAAGAGGGAGGGGGCGCGCAAACAACCACAGCAGCAAAGGGAAGAAAAATGCCAGAGCGGCAGAGGAAGCGAGTGGGGTGGGAGGGAGATCCGAGGGTAAGATCGAGCAAGCGACCCGCGTGGCACTGGACGCAGAATCGTACAGTGGGGAGAGAGTTGCGAACAGAAACTGGTGTGCAGGCCGGGCGGGGGCGGAAAAGGTCCTCTTGCCACCTTTCCCCTTCCACAGCGTTCACTTCAGATAACGTCGAGGGCCGCCTTACGGCAAAAAAAAGGCCACAAGCAGAGCCGCTGGCAACTCCTCACACTGCTTTGCCACTCCCAGCGCCTTCGCCCATTCCGTTCTCTGTGCTCATCAGCCAAGACTCATGAACGAAAAAGGTGAAGCACGAGGTGGCGGTTGGGAGGCCGAGTCAGCGCAAGCAGAGTGTGGAAGACGCGAGGCCACGTCGATCTCCCGCGAAGGCACACATACACACACACGCACACGACTAGGGCGCTGCAGCGAGGCTTGCGCGTGCCTTTCGTAGCCCGCCGTGTGCGCCCCCGCCCTTGTCTGCGCACGGTGGTGCCAGTGTGTCACTGCAATGTATTTGCCCTCGAAGGCCCTTTCCGGCACTTTTTATTCCATTTTCGTTGTTGTCCGTTTACTTTACGAGAGAAAATGGGAGGGGTGGGGGGAGGAGGTAAGAAGAGGGACTACTAACTACTGCTATCATGAGAACCCGCTTGAGGGTACGTATGTGCGTGTGTTTGTGTGGGTGGGTTGGGGGTCTGAACAATATCGTCACGCCAGAGTACGCATATGTGGGTGTCTGTCATGTCTCTCTTGGTGTCCCACCACGTCGCCATCATCTTCGACTCCTCCGCGCCCCTTTTCATGCAGTCCAGGTCATGACCATGGCAGTTGCCATAACGGAGAGAGAAACGTGCTATAGGGCTGAAAGAGGGAAAGCGTGCGAGTGGTCAGGAACTGCTTGTCTGCGTTAGTGGTGATCGTCCAGGTGTGACCACACGTAGCGGTGGGGGTCTAGCACCAAGTCGCGGGCGTTGTACTTGATCTGCATAGCCGGGTACTCGCCAGCCCAGGCTCCGATCGCGAAGATGAAAAACATCCACCACGGATCGCGGTTGAACTGCGCGAAGCGGCGCGGCACGAAACCACCGAGGAACATGGTGTTGCTGCGGATGTGGTGGGCGTATAAGGGGGTGAGGGGAAGGAGCGGATCTCAGCGAAACGTGATCGAGAGAAAAAGAGCGATTTCGCTCGACAAGATTCAAGTGCTCTTCTTAGTGACCTTGTGCACAATGAAGGTGGGAGGAGGAGGGAAGGGTGCGGACAGGGTTGGAATGAGCCAAGTGCAGCAAGTGTTATCATCACCACACGAGGAGGGCGTCGCATCCATTGCGGAAGAGGACACGCGTGAAAAAAAAAAGAAGCGAAGGGCCGTGACAGAACAAGCGGAGGGAACGTCAGTGGGAGCTGGTGTTCATGCTAAAGCAGAAGATGGCCTGGCTTGAAAGTATTCGAAAGACGTGCGCCGGCGTACCATCGGGTGTGGCACTTTGTGTACGATGGACACGGTGGTGGAAGAGGAAGGGAAACCGCCAATCACCTGACGCGCATGCTTGCCTCTGACGAACGCTGACGGCTGCTCTTTCTGTTTTCCTTTCTTGGTGTGCGTGTGTGTATGTTTGCAAAACCGTGGTGGTTGTGGTGGGCCTACACTCTTCATCGCCATTCCTAACCGTTCACAGTCATCACCGCACCTGCGAACACCCCTGAAAATTATCACCCACGCGGTGGAGAGTGGCTTCCGTGGTTTGCCCCCGCTACGCGAGCGGGTCCAGCACCGTGCGTATCAGCTCTTGCTCGTTTTGTGGGTTGCGCCGCACCCGCCAAATCACATTCCACGCCGCCACCGAGCATTCCTCTGTGCGTGGGTCACTCAAGTCGCTGTTCGCGACGCCATCACCGGTGCCGAGATGTGCCAGCCGGACACGCATCATACTGACCTGCAGTAGATGCTTCAACGGCACCTCTTCCAAGGCGCGAAAATCGCTCAAGTGCACCCTCAGCTGATACATCACACCTGGCACGGCTCCAGCAGCGCCATCTAGTGGAGCGCCTGCTTCATGATCAGAGGAGGACGTCGCTGAGTCCGACGCGTTGGCCGCCATCAAAAAGGCGCCGTTTGCCGTGGTGGAGTCCGGTCGTGCCCACGAGCCACTAACAGGGGTGAGCGGTAGCAAGATCAGCGTCGTTTTCTCCGACGCCACATCCGCCACAAAGTCGACGGAGACGCCCAACGAGGTGATGAAAGACTCAAAGTCGGCCCCATCATAACGCTGGAAATGGAAGGTAAGAGAGAAGGAAAGCGGCGCAGTCAGAGGCGCCGATGACTGGGCCGCACTGGCTGTATCATTTCCAGCTGCAAGCAGCCGGAAGTTGTCCAGATGAACTGCAGAAGAACAAGCGGACGCGGCCATTGTGTGGGAGAGACGAAGGGGGCGCGCCACGCAAAAAAAAAACTGGCAAAGGACCGCCTGTTCTGTGACTAAAGCAATCCCGCGCCTGTGCTTCGAAAGATAATGAGTGCAAGGAAAGGCAAAACAACGCAACCCGCATCACGGGAGGGAGGGGGGATGATGAGGTTGGAGTGAGCCCATGCCGCCGACACAACAGCAGTAGGGAGCGAAAGAAGCGAAGACGAGAGAGTGAGCATTGCGAGGAGGATGGGCAAAACAGTGGCCGGACTGCAGTCTGCCCCGGCAACTAAAAGACGAGAGCGGACAACAGAGACTCGTTTCGCGCTAGATGCAAGCAAGAGCTGTACTAAAACAGCCGGGCTCGATCGTTTCCCGCTTTCGCCTCGTATCGCCGTTTCGACGATCCTCTCTCGAACCGCTTCAGCGTGCACAGTGCTCGTGCAGCGATATCACCAAGTCCCGAGGGGCGGCGGCGTGGCGTTCGCGAGGCGACGGAGCAAACCCTCGTTTGGCGAGTACGCGCACTACTTGACTGACGTGTGTCCGCGAGCGTCAGTCCGCTGCGCGGCTGTGTGCTTTGGCCGCACGCGCTTTACCTCCATTTACGGCTGTTATCATGGAAGGACGTCTCTCGCGAACTTCTTTTCAGAGGCGAATCACGCACAAAGTCCTGCACAGAGTGAGGGACTTGAAGAGAAACAGACACACACGCGCGCACACACACGCTGCGCCGGCATCGCAAACCCTCCCTACACCCACTTCTCCCGAACAAGAGAGAAGAAACGCCGTGTAAAAGTTCCCTGAGGACGAGACAGCGGTGGTGGCGGTGGGAGGGGGAGGGGGGAGTGTGGTTTACAAAATCGAGAGCGGCGGGGCGCAGAAGTCGACCCGACAAGCGAAACCGTGGACCCGCCTGAGCGACCGCTGAATGGGCACCCTGCACCGGTGAAAAAAAGGCACACGAGGCCTGAGTCACACGGCGCGAGACCGTGCTGATGCCGAAAGAGAATTATTAGCCGTTTTTCGGTTTAACACGTCTCACAGGCTCGACACCAGCATCGAGTGCGTGCGCTGCTCGCAGTAGCGAACGGCGACAGCGACTGCTACGGTGGCCGTCGTGATGGCTATGAAGCGGTTAAGATTGCGCCAGAACATCGGGTACGCCTCCTGATCCGGCAGCGTCTGAGGGCCTTGCATACCGGGAAACATCTTGGCAGTGTGAGGACGGGGCAGGGGGGGGGAGGCGGGCAAAAAGAATGCTAAAGACGCAGAGGAGAACAACGAAGGTGGAGGGAGGGGGTGCTCTTCTCGTCGACGCCGGGGAGCGACAGACGTTCTTTCTCGTGTATATGCGTCTCTGTCTTCCGCTTGCTTCAGCCTTTCACGGTCGATCGAAGAGAGAGAGGGAGGAGGGGCGTATTGCCTAAGGGAGGTCTTCGCAGATATGTGCCATAGGACAGTAAAAGGACGAAAAGATGTGCACGCAGCCTTGTTGCGTGCGCTTGTCGCGTGCGAGCTGCGTTTTGTGCGAGTTTAGGCGTACCGTGGTGTTGCCGTTTGGGTTGCGTAAGAGGGTTGGTAAGAGGGGAGGGGAGGGAGAGTCAGGTGCATGTGAGCAAGTGCCGTGGAATACGAAGAAAAGACAGAAGAGGAGGTCGGAGCGGAGTAGTGGTGTGATCTACAGTTTGAGGGAAACACCGACAAAGTATCCGCATGCGCGAGCATACAGCGCAAGAGAGAGGAAGCGCAGAAGGGTCAGGGGCCAGGAGCAGAAGGGTTCGGATCCGATCTCCTGATAAGCGAATGAGTTGAGAAGCTCCAGGCTTCTGTGCAACAACCTTCGGTTAAAATGCACTCTCGTCATCGAACATGGATACCCTACCCCGTTGTGCTCTGCAGCCCACACGAAACCGGACATGCCAGATAACATCAACGCACTTGGCAGGCGGTCACCGGGCGCGCACATGCACATAAAAACGGATCTGTGTGCGCAGCCCTGTGCAGATCGCCTCCGTTCACGGTGGCCTTGCCCCTATTCATGTCTAGCTTCTTTGCGCTTCGTTGTGTCCCCCACCCCTCCCCCTCCTGGTCCGCACGAGAGCGGGGGGAGGGGTGGGGAACGAGAAGGACGAGGAAGGAGGAAAGGAAGGAGGGGGGGGCAGAAGAGGAAAACCGTGACGTCGAACAGGGAAGCAGAGAAGATGTTAGTGGGGGAGGGAGGAGGGCTGAAATACACGGAATGCGAGGAAGGGGAAACAAGCACACAAAATGGTGAGTGAGGGGAGGAGGGAGGGAGGGAGGGGGAAGAAGATAAAATGAAAAGGGAAGAAATTCGAAGCCCACCCCCACGCCAAACAAGAGAAGAAGCTTAGATGGATACAGTGAATGAGGGGTGGCTAATGATCCATGAAGTCAACGTTGCCCTTTTTTGTTGCTGTATGGCTTCCTTCTCGTTTTTTTTTGCTTCCCGTATTTCACTTCCGTTCTTATTCCCTCCCCCTTTTCTTTTTCGCCGCAGCAGGAGACGGTGGTGCACTCTCCATGATTGTGCTTCTTCCGGCGTAAGAACCTCAAGCACGACGCCCTCGGGCTTTCTCTGCCTTCTGGTCTCCGCTTTTTACCTGTGTGTGTGTGTGTCTTGTCTCTTCGCGAGCGACAGAGAAAGGCGCTAGCGTGCGCATGTCTAAGTGTCTGCACCTTGTGTTTTCTACACAATGCAGCCTAAAGGACACTAGACGGGTTTTGTTTCCAACGTTTTCCAGCGGCCTTTTCGAGCAGAACCCGTTACTAAGCACGGCCACAAAGAGCGCAAGAGGAACGCCACCCGCCATCACCAGCGGATATGCCGGAAATAATAGTACGAAGAGGGCGCGTAGAGGGTTGCCAAACGCGGGCTGGTGTCAGCAACATCCCACCGATATGTCTCTTTAGCTTCGCGGCTTCACTGCCCCGCTCAACGGGCGTGCAGACGATACGGAGGAGGAAATAACGAAACGACACAGAAGCACGACGGAGAAGAGAGGAGAAGCGTCCATTAAAAAAAAAGAATACGTAAAACAAAGAAGTCAACAGCGGAGAAAAAAGGGAGGAGGGAGGGGAGGGGGAGGGGAGAGAAGACCTTGAAAAGGCTTTGACACGTACACACACACAGCATTGCCATGAGCATAAAGCCTCCCCCTCCCCCTTCAGTCTAGTCGATAAAGCCACTAGCGGGGTACTTCGCGTGTGTGGTGACTCAACGGCTCAACTAGCCACTTTTCAACCATGCTCCTTTCACCCCACCTCACCTCCGCGGGGAAAGATATACAGTTTCGTGCCGTACGCGCGCCCTTTTCTAGTGCCTTGCCCTGCTCCGCCGCACGCACGAACAGGCGCATAAACCGAGGGCGAAAAAAAAAAAAAAA
Source organism: Leishmania infantum JPCM5 (assembly GCF_000002875.2). Lineage (NCBI taxonomy): Eukaryota > Euglenozoa > Kinetoplastea > Trypanosomatida > Trypanosomatidae > Leishmania > Leishmania infantum. The sequence continues at coordinate 647,894 of NC_009411.2, read as the reverse complement.
CTGGCATCACCGTGGCGAGGAGGCGCAAAAGGGTGGCAAAAAGATAGCAGGCGACCAAGCCGTGGTTTTCATTTACAGCAGGTGTGCAAGGCCAAAGAGGAGTGCAAGAGGAACATCAGGAAGACAATAAAATCAAAAAGTAGCATTCTCCCTCGTTTCTTTCGCGTCGGCGGCCAGCATAACAGTACTGCGATACATTGTCCACAAAAAAAGGGGGAGGGGCAAGCATTCAATACAAGACAAAAATAATGGAAACGGGAACGAGAAAGACAGAGGAGGGGAAGCGGAAAAGAAAAAAAAAACAGACGACAAGAATAATACTAGGCACAAAATGGCCGCGCATATACATATACTGGCGCACGCATACGTACACAACACGCACGCAGAGTTACGGGAACGAGAGCAAAGAAGAGGCGGAAAGCACACAACCGAAATAATAATAGTAAAGGTAATGCGCCATACCAGATGATCTCACCAAGCAATCATTTGATTCAAGGGAGGGAGATGCGCAACACCATACGCACACACAAATGAGGTGCTCCGCAGGTATCGATCGAGAAAGAGGCGCTGGTGTGTACACACGTGTGTCCCGGTGCGCTATCACATTTTCGTGTTTTTTTTTTCGTTTCGTCCTCCGGCCCTCTTCCTCACCCCACCACGCAACTCGCACACGTGCTGGAAGAAGGGAAAAGAGATGCGAAGCGGGACAGAGGAAAGTATGTGTATACACACATGTATATGTGTGTATACACATGCATAAATACATCGCACCTCAACACGGGGAAAGCGGTGGATTTGGAATGCAAAGTCGGCTAAAAGAAGGATATTTGCCCATGCAAATAATAATAGACGACCGGGGGACTGCGTGGTCGTGTGCATGTTGCGTGGGGTGAGGGCCGTACTTCCTCTCTTTTTTTTTGGTGTTTGGGGCAGGGAGGGGGGATGATTCTTTGTTCAAAGAATGCTTCCTTGAAGAGATACGTCGTGGGCAACGATTTTTTTTTCTGCTGCTGCGGCGGCGGCGGGTGCTGCTTGTGCGTATAGATGAGCACCGCACAGCAGCAGGGGGTGGGTGGGTGGGTACCGAAGAGACCTATCCATGAAAAAAAAATAAAAGCACCACTGACCCAGAGAGAAATTAAATAAAAGCATAACAAAGAAGTCGATGAAAAACGGTATCATCAGTCAGCGGAACACAAGCGGGCACAGACGTAGCGATACAGCGATGAAGCTTGAGTTTAAGAACTAACACATTAGAAGAAAAAAAAACAAGAATAAAACAGATAGAGAGCTAACATGCTTCCGTATCCCCTTCAAGAGCATGCTGCACGGGTGCGCTCCCCCACTACTCTTCCTTGGCATATTCGTCTTTTTGTGGTTGTTGCGCTCTCGCTTCTTCTCCCTGGCAGACGGCGTGACAGGTTCGCGCCCCCCCCTCGTCCCCGTTCAAGGGAATGCCCGTTTTTATTCGTTTCGCTTTCCCGTTTTATCTTGTGAGCGAGCGGGGAAGATAAAGGCGGTGGCTTTCGCATGCTTCACACACAGACATAAACGCAGCCCTCTCCTCCTCTTCCCACCCCCCAAAAGGAAGAAACATATCCCTGACAGATCAACGGAAGACTTCCTTGCGCTAGAGCACTAGAGGGAGAGAAAGCGAGGAGAACCACGGCATGGACAACATAAAACGAAAAAGTCGATGCCGCGAGTCGCGCCCTTCAGCGCTCCTGCTCGTCGTGTCCAATTTTTTTTCTTTGCTTGCTGGACATGTCTCACGTTTTTCGTTTCCGTTTCTTCGGTACATTCCCAGTTAACGCAGCGTTCCTGTCCGATGGAGATTCCCTTCTTCGAAAAACAAAAAGCGCGGCGACTCGTTCCTCTGATCATGCGACGCCTGACCGCCGTTCTGCCACTCTTTCCGCCACACGGCCGTGATGGTTTTACTCGCCGTTGTCCATACCATCCACCATCTTTTCCTTTTGTTTCGGCTCTCCCTTTCGCACCACCGCCGCACAGACACACATACACAGCGGAACAGGCAGACCCGGAAAGTTACATTGATCGTTACTCAGTCAGAATACACGCAGTGCAAGACGCTCAGGCGCAGATCGGCACTGCATTGCCAACAGCAGTGTCGCCAAGAGAGAGACCGAAGGCAAAGGAAGGTGAAGAAAGGCACGCACGCAGAGGGAGATGTGGAGAGGGAAAGAGGGAGAGAAGCGGGTGGCGAGGCGTGCGGAGAACGCCCATAGGCGCCGCGCGCTCGGTGGCCGCACCCAAAAACCACTCCACCGGCGCCTTTACCCCTCCTCCACACTATCCTCCACCTCTTCCACACATGTGAAGCAAACACGCAGCGAACAACGCAGACAAGCGCGGCTGCCTCGCCGCTGCTCAGTGGACCTCGCCGTAGATAGAGGCAACCGTGCCGAAAACAACAGCAACCACGCCGGCGATCAGCAGCAAGTACGTCGAGACGTAGTGGAGCCAGCCCACCTGCCGCAGGCCCCAGTTGCCAGCGTACATGACGTACAGAGCTGGATAGATGAACCCCAGGAACCCGCCGCAGAAGCTGCCCACAAGCCCAAACACGACGTTCACGTTCGGGATGAACAGCCCCAGCACAAGCGCAAGCACGGAGAGCCCAGTGCAGATCACAGCGTTCAGCCAGAACGGCACCGTCCGGATGTCCTTGAACATCGAGAAGTGCCAGCCCGAGGCAGTAGTACACCGCGTCGCGCGACGGCTGCATGCAGATCGCAAACCCAACGCACATCTTCACGCCGATCCCAACGTACGCGATCGCAACAAGCACGTCGCTGCGCACGTTGTAGTACAGCAGAATCGAGTCCGCGATCTGCTCGCCAAACTCCAGGTACCCGAACACGCCCGCGAGCACGTACAGCGCACAGCAGACCACCTGGCTGATCGCTAGGTCCTTCGAGATCCGCCCGGGCGTCGGGTTCGGCGTCTCGCGCGCCACCTCGAACACGTTCGTCTGTGCGAGGAACGCGAACAGGATGCTCGAGAACCCCACAATCGCGTTGTTGCCCGTCTTGAACATATGCGGCTGGTGGATCGGCCGCCCGTTCTTGAACCCGTTCATCGCAGAGTGGATCACGATGACAGCCACAAAGTTCATCATGCACGACACCCCAACAACCGAGAAGTAGCGCAGCGAGTTGATCTCCTTCGGGATCGACAGCGGCAGCATCACGCACGACCAGATAATGATCACAAGCACGCGGTTGCCCCACACCGACCGCACGAAGCTGTTCACAGACGGGTCGTCCGTCGCGCGCGACAGCAGGTCGCCTGTCGAGATCACGTACGACACGCACGACCCAAAGCAGAACACCCACAAGTGGAACGCAGCAAGGTAGTCCCACCCGCGCCCAAGCAGCCCGCGCGCCAGCGCCTCGTACGAGTACAGCCGCCGACCCGTCTTGTCCGCGGCCTGCATCATGATGTACACCGAGTACACAGTGCTCATCGTGATCGCGATCAGCACGATGACCGACGTGGCCACACCCGTCGCCTGGAACGTGGACGGCAGCGCAATCACGCCGGAGCCCAGCGTCACGGCGCCGAGATTGTACGCGTTCGACAGCGTCCCACCGTGCGGCACAGCCTTGCTCAGCAGAGTAGTTAGCCAGCTGCGCGGCCGATACCGCGTCGCGTACACCAGCTCGTCCGTGTCCAGCATGATCGGGCGGTCCACCATGTCTTTCAGCTGCGCCTCACCCACATTGTTCACCATCACCGCGTCATCGCTGAAGGACGCGCCGCCCTCGCTCACGCGGTCCATCTGCGTGTCCGGGCAGTGGGTGCTCTGCGTCATCGTGCCGGCGCAGCCAATGCCGTCTGCAGTCAGTCGTCAGTGAGCGGGAAGAGGGCGAGAGAGGAGGTGGGGGATGCGCCTCAGACACGTCGCCCTGTGAGCAGTGTGGAGGAGGCGGTCAGAGAGTGCAGTGCGGTGCTCGCCCAATGGAAACGGTGGAAGGGTGGGGCGGGGACGGGGAGGAAAGAGCGCGCGCGAATGTGTTAGCGGGGCGGTTGCGTCGCCACAGTGAGCTAGTGTGTGGAAGGAGCCCTGCGTGCGTGCATGTCTGTGCAGGCGAAACGGGGGGGGGCAGCGGCGCAGAGCAGGCAACAGCGGGGGGAGAGAGAAGGCAGAGAAGTACAGGCGCTCGAGAAAGAGTGCTCAGCGGCAGGTGGGAGCCGCTGCATCGAGGGCTCGTGTCGGTTGAGCTGGTCGCGTGCAGCCGGCATACAGAGCGGTGCACAGGGGCGCCGCGAGGTATCCATCTACCTTGTGTGTTTGCGTTCGGTGTGGCACCTCCCTGCCTAGACCCGAGGGCGCCGTTACAGCCCACGCGCACGTAAAGAAAGAGGGAGAGCGGGCAGGAGTGGATGGCCTGTGATGGGCTGTGTCACAAGCCAGCGGAGGAGGAGGAGGGAGTAGGCGCACCGTCGCGACTGATCTGCACCCGGCAGGCACGTCTCCCTCGGTGGGAGAGCCACGGCGCGAGAGAGGAACCGGAGAGAGGCAGAGCGGCAGCCGCACAGCCTCACACGCGCCGCTCGGGGTGCGTCGGCGACATCTCCACCGGCACGTCACGGTCGCCGGACGCGCTCGACCCCGTCTCCCGCTCCAGCAACTGCACGATCTCGCGCACCGTGTCCCCGACCTTCAGGTCAAAGAACTTCACCGTGTGCAGCTGCCCGTTCAGCACGTGCGCGTCCTCCAGCTCGGCAGCAGTCAGCTCGTGGTAGTCTTCCGCAGCGATCTTGTCCATCAGCGAGCGCCACCGCCGCCGCTCCGCGTGCGCCGCGTGCGCGCCCAGCGTCGTCACGTCGTACGAGCCCACGGGGCTCTCGCCGCGCGCATGCGCAAGGTACGCCTTGTACAGCGGCGCGGCGTCCTCGGCAAGGTGCGCGGGTGCCGCCGCCGTCGCAGGAGGCAGCTCTCCGGCACCCACAGCCCAGGCATGCGCTGGCGGCGCATCGGCGACAGCCTCGCCGGCCTCCCCCACCTCCGCAGCCGCGGGCCGCGGAAACAGCGGCGGAAGCGCGTCAATGATGTCCTGCACTACGTCCGTCGCGCTCCCCGCGCCGCCGGCACCGCCAGCTGCAGCAGCCGCGAGAGCGCCACCTCCAGCACCAGCCTCCCCCCGCGTCAGCCGCGCGCCCACCTCCGCTGCATCCGTTGCGCGCGCACGCACGGCAGCCTCCTCCGCCTCCAGCGTGTCCAGGTCCAGCCCCAGGAAGCGGCGGTAGTACACCTCGCGCGCGTCGACCGTATCGCACCCGTGCAGCACAGCGCACGCCTCCATCAGCGAGAAGTAGGGGTGATCGTCCTCGCCGGCGCCGCCAGCGGCCCGCCGCTCAATGCGCTCGCGGAAGAACGTCTGGAAGCGGTCGCAGAACCGCATGCGCTGCTCGTTGAACAGGAAGCGCGCGCTCTTCACCTCCCGCGTCGTCTCGTCCACGTCCGAGTTGAACAGCACGCGGTCGCCAGCCTCGCCGCCACTCCCAACAAGCGCGCCGCGCCGCTCGCGGTTCATCACGCCCGCGAGCTGCTGGCGCGCCCGCGCAAGCTCCACGTCGCTGTACGCCAGCGCAGAGATGTCCGAGGCCATGCGCGTACGGTGCCTCGACGACACAAATTCGCGGTGAATCATCATATTCGGCCCGAAGTCCTCCTCGTACTCCACCGTGTTCGCCGGCGGCATCGGCCGGTACGCGATCTGCAGAGCCTCCTGCGCGGTGATCCCGTTCGTCGGCGCAGCGCCGCTGCTCGTGTTGTTCGGCGACCACGCCGTCTGCCCGTGCTTGCGGCGTGCAAGACGCAGGGGCACACGACGCAGCATCGCGCAAAGCCCCGCCGTGCGTGCTGCCAAAACCAAGCGTTCCACCGCCAGTCGCTGCGGGGTGAGAGAGAAACACAGGGGGAAGCGAGGCACAGAGAGTGGGCAGGTGGGATGATGGACCCGGCAAGCCGGCACACCTCGAGGAGACGCACGCGCGGCACGGGCGACGGGGGAGGGCGGAATGGGGAGGGGGCGGTGAAGAGGGTGTAGTGCATGGCGCGCCTATCACCCTCTCACAAGACTCTGCTCTTTAGTTCTTGTCGCGGTAACGCGCTTTTATACCGAAGAACGCGTCAGGGAGGAAAGCAAAGACGCAGAGAGGCGAGGGCGCACAGCGAGCCTGCACCCAACGCGAGCATTCGTGAGAAACACGCCAGGCCACAGCAGCGGACAGCAGCAGCCGCACAGTTGTACGCGATCCCGCCATCACTGCGAATCCCAGCGGCAACAGTAACACAACACACGTCCACACACAAGCAGCAAGGTCCGTGGAGGAGCATCACTGGGGGACGGCAGGCGTCGCGCACAGATCGCACTAAACAAAGAGAGGACCACCTATACAGGACGGGAGCACAGCGGCAGTGGTCCTGAGCATCGCTGCGGTTGCGTAAGGAAGGCCGAAGAGGGAGGGAGGCAACAGGGAGGGAGAACAGCTGCCACGTCTCCCGCGACCCTGTTTGGCTGCCCCCGCCCACGCCCCCTCATCCCTCCGCACTCCGCAGCCCTTCGCCGAGTCGGCGCCTGCGTCGATGCGAATCCGCGACGCCCTCCTCCGCTAACCCCACCACCGCCACCACTGCGTTCGCGGATATCGGAAGAGGGAAAACGGGAAGGGGTGCGGAGAGGGCGAAAGATGGGAGCGAGGCGCTGCGAACACCCGCATGCCTCAAGATGCAATGCCACGACGCAGAGTGCAGCCAATCCGTGAAGAGTCAGCGACGCGCCAGCAGCTGCCGCCACGAAGCAGATGAGATCGCCCACGCGCAGCGGAGGAAGGGGGAGGGCAGCAAGCACACACACGCACAGCAAGCAGCAACAGACCATCTACGCTGCCTTCTTCGCCGTGGACGCCGCGGCCTCGCGGGCCTGCCTGCGCTTCCGCGCCTCCTCCTTCTCGTTCAGCAGTACGAGCTCCATGCCAGGGTAGCCGGCCTCCGCGCGGCGGCGGTAGAACAGGTCCTTCAGCGACTGGAAGTACGCCTCCGACACGCGCCGCATGTCATCGGGGTTGTTCTCGTCCGCACCCTCGGGAATAGCAAGCGGCGGCCCCACCACAAGCGTCAGCGGCGTGCGGAACGGCAGAGGCAGACCGAATCGGCCAAGGGGAATCACCGGGAACGGAAAGCCCAGGAGCTTGAGCGAGAGGCGCTGGATGCGCGGAAACTGCAGCATCCCCAACACGTTGTTCTCCGCAAAGCACAGCAGCGGCACCAGCGGCACCCGTGATGCGATAGCCAGCCGTATAAAGCCCGTGTGCTGCGTGATCAGGATCATCCTCTCCGAGCTTACCTGCGTGCGCAGCATCTCCGCCTGGCCACCCGTCACGATAAGGACGCTGTTGCCGCGCTTGAGGCTCGCCTCCACAGAGCGCCGGCTCACTGACAGCGCACCGAGACGCAGGTTGAAGTCTCGCAGCAGTGGCGCGTTGAAAACAACGCTCGCGACATGCGTCGACACATAGCGCTGCGCGTTGACGCCGACCTTGAGGGCCCACTCCGCCGTCAGAGACGCAAACAGTGCCGTGCCGGGGAACACGCCGTGGGGATGGAAGGAGAACAGGTATTGCGACGTGTCGTCCCGCATCTGCACGGCGGGGTCGTCCACAATCACGCGGAAGTTGAAGTACTTCACCGCGTCGGCAAACAGGTAGTTGCGCGCGAACTCCGTGAAGCGCAGGCTGCGCTGCGACCCTGTGTGGTACGGCTTGCCCGAGTACAGCGGGAGGTACCACAGCCACGCGCCGAGCACCGCGCAGTCCACGACGTGCACGCCAAGCGCGCGCGCCATCCCCCACGACGGGCCGCCCACGGCGTGCAGCATGCACCTCTGGTACGTCAGGTAGCCGATCACAGCGTACACCGCAAGCTTCATCGCAAGCCGCACCTTCTTGAAGTTGCCCGCCATCAGCATGACAAACGCGGCGCCAACACACCACTCGCCTTGCGCGTGCCTGCGACCCCTCCCCTACGAGGGTAAACGGTCGGGCGCTCCCACTACAGCGCGTTCCTGTGCCCGGAAGCAGTGCGTGAAAAGGTGATGGGGCACGGTAACGCCCTCGTTGTCGCATGTGATGGTGAGGGATGAACGTCGACGACAACGGGAAAGGAGGGAAAAACGAAAAGGAGGGAGAAGAGAGAGAGCAAAACGAGAAAGTGGGCAGAGACGCATCAGCGGAAGTGCGGTTGCCCCCTCCCCACTACGCCCAACAGCATCCAAGGGAAGGGAAAGTGCCGTGCTTGCTGCTTTCGGCAACGCGCGTAGGATCATCGCAGTGCGCAGGGTTGCACGATATATATATATATGCATGTATCTATTTTTTTTTCTTCCCTGCTTGCTTGCATAATTACATGTTCGGCCGAAGGAATGAGTTGCTGGAAAAGGAAGCACAACAAGAAAACGGAAATACTTAGAGGTTTATGGATTGGACGGAAGCGAGATGACGACCACTGGCACGTGCACGTGTAGCTGCCTGTGCGTACTCCGGTTCGCTCGAATTACTCCGACTCACAGAAGAAAAAAGAAAGTCTATAGAACGAGAGAAGCCCCCCTCAAGCGGCATGTATGCTGCTCTCTGCCACTGCTTGGGCCGTTCACAGCATGAAGAGAGAGAGAGGAGAGAAGAGAGATGGGGAGGGAGGGAGAGAGAGAGACAGAGAAGGTAAGGTACACCACACAAGAAAGGAAAGAATGGAAACGGAACAGAAAAAGGGGCCACAGTGTATCATCTTTACACTTGTCAAACATGCCAAGAGAAGACGCATGAACAACAAGAGCAGCGACGAGGAAGGAACCACACCGAGGAAGCAGGGGAAGAGGAGAGGAAAAAGAGAGGGATAGAGGGAGAGCATGCATGTGCGTCAGCCGCGCACACCTCCGGTAGAAACCGCGCCGGACGGACGGCACAGTCCACCTATCCCATCTCCCTTTCCTCACACCCTTCCTTGTTGCTCGGCTGGCTCACTATATTTTGCATCCCCACCGGCCACCTATCCAACCACGCGCGCACACACACACCAAAGGAAAGGGAATGCGCGCTTCCACATGAGCGTCGGATGCGCTCATTACCCGTCCTCCTTTGCCTCCGAGTCTGCAACGTCTGCACGTCGCCCGCACGGTGCGGCGATGCACACGCATGAGCAGCACAGTCGCAGCTGGAGGAGCTGCACAACAGCAGCGAAGCGGCAGAAACGCAAACAGCACCTCAAGAGGCGGGTATGTCCCCATGTTTCCTCTCTGATCTGTACTGCGCTTCACTTTTTCGACTGCCGAGTGCGCTTGTCTGCCTGCCGTCGCCTCACCTCTCCGCCTTCACCTCAGCATCTGTCGAGTGGCTCTGCGAATGCGGCCGTATGCCTGTGGGCGTGTGTACGTCTTTCACGGGGGTCACATGCGCCCGCCCTCGATACACAGGCATTGCACATGAGCACACGCACACAGGAAAGACCATCGCTCGAGCCCTCACTCGCTCAGTGCCCACAGAGAAACAAGACGGCATCGCCTCACAGAGGAAAAGAAGGCAGCAGCAACGCGGGGGAGAGGTGGGGAGATGAACAGACCAACAGCACCAGCACTATCAACGCCAGGGAGGACATGCACATGAACATTCACGTGGATAGGGCGAAGGCAGCCCAGCACCACGCACACACACAGGCAGTCATCCCGGCAAAGGGTGCACACGTACGCACCACCGCAACACGCACACGAAAAGCAAGCACATCCGTCGTGTGTGAAAGAAAATCAAAGGCGGGAAGAAAAGCGAGAGCGAGAGAAAAAAAGAGAGGGAACAGGCGCCTTTACAGTTGTAAAAGTCTGGCACAGTGAACGCGAACGAAAAGAGACGACAAAAAGGAAAGAGCAGAAAACAACAACCGCAAACCACAACAACAGCCGCATCTCAAACTGAGGAGGAAAGAGAAACCACGAGAGACGCAGAGCGGCCCCTCCACTACCCCCCCCCGCCTACACACACACACACATACATGCGGTAGGCAGCGGCGGCTCTGCACGCGGTACACAGCACTGAACGCGAGGAAAGAAACCCCGCTTACCCGCGTCCGCGTAACACCGCCACCGCTGCTGATGGCACCGCCTTCGCTCATTCCCTACACCCACACACCACCAAACGTTCGAGAAGAGGCGGACGTTGCAGGGGAGGCAGCGAGAGAGAAAAGAGGTACCAAGGGCAGGTGCAGAAAAGCGCACGACATAGTCCGCAGGAGCTTGTCTTGGCAATGCTTCCTCATCACTGCGCCGCTACTGCAGCGCGCCAGTACAGGCTCTGCGAATGTTTCAGGGCGGCCTGGCCTTCCCCCTTTTGGCCGCCACGCTTCACAGAATGCCAACCAGCAAATGCGTAGAAAAACGTATTTTTTTATGTGTCCACTGTGCCCATTATATGCCACCCGCGAGCAAGTCAGCAAACATACGCACGCACAGCCACGGCTCCACCTTGCCTCTGCTGCACCACGGCAGCACACTCTGGTCGCCAAGGACGCACTGCCTGCCGTGGGCATCGGGGTCATGCGTCGTACCGGCTCTCCTTGCCATTCCTCGTCCCTTCCTCTGCTACGTGCTGCGCGATGGGCGCCACACAGGCCTGGGTGGCATGCATGCCTGGATCCAATGCGGGCCGTGCCCAGAGTCATGCTCGAGGGCGGAAGCAGTGGCGGCGTCTGCCTTGCGGGCGGTAGAGGGGTGGCCCAGGCGCACGCCGGATGAGCTCAGGAAGGGGGTTGGCCACCTTCAGGTCAGAACCCTCCGAGACCCTGCGCACTCTGCCTGTGTGCCCCATGCGTTGCCCTCTCAGCTGCTTCCAGTCGCGACATCCTGCAATGCGGTGTGGGGGCTCGCAACATGGGAACATGGAGGGCTCGGTGGTGAGCGTCGGGGTGCTCTCTCCATGCTTCCCGCATCTGTGCCTCATCGGTGCAGACGCGGTCGGACGTGGGGGACGCCGCATATCTCGCACGCATGCGCTTCTGGGTTGATTCGTATGGCCCTCTTCGCGCCTCCTTTCGTCAGCCACTCTCGCCCTTCCGATGTCTGGATGCCTTTGTCTGGATGGCACACACATCACGCCAGCTGTGCTTCACAGCACCGGCGCACAGTTATAGCGATTTTGCATCGTGGGGTATGGTTTCGAACGCTGTTGCCACCTGGGGCGGCCTGGTGTATTCATCTGCCATTGCCGGCGATGCCGTGGGAGGCGTGTCTGGCCGGCTTGTACGCGGTTCCCGCGACAGGTGCTAGCTGTCATGAGTCTGTGGCTGCATGAGGTATACCACGTTCGTCTGAATCCGCATGTCTTTCAGAGGAATGAGTAAGCCAAGCGGAAAAGGCCGGTGCGTACGCATGAGTGTGCGCAGGGAGAGCTCTCAACCTATCGTTCTGAATTTGGACAGGGGAGAGCCACAAACACCCGGCGAGAGAAGCCCATGCAGCGCGAGGGATACGTGTGTGATCAGGTCACTGGCTGCAAGATAATGCCGTGAAGTGAAGTGTCTGTGGAGTTTCGAGCGATCCGTCAGCCCTGCGTAGCATACCGGGCACGATGCCGGGTCATGCCGAAACCCAGAAAAATAAAAAACACACGCACACACAAAACCAGCGTACGCACACACGTAGCACAAATGGTCCACTAATACCCAACAACTTACCCTACGAGCTTTCCGTCGAGTGTGGCCAGAGACACCCGCGTGTGCAAAACCGATTTCTCACACAACATCGGACAGAACGAGCATCACAAAACACGAAAACACCGCGCGTCCGGCCACACGGCGGTCGTCAGCTCCTAGAGACGATTGCTTGCTATGCTCTCCCACGCCTTCCCTTCTCTGCAGCGCTCCTGTGACCCACAAAACCAAAGACACGCGGAGGCAAAGGAAGGTGAAGAAAGGCACGCACGCAGAGGGAGATGTGGAGAGGGAAAGAGGGAGAGAAGCGGGTGGCGAGGCGTGCGGAGAACGCCCATAGGCGCCGCGCGCTCGGTGGCCGCACCCAAAAACCACTCCACCGGCGCCTTTACCCCTCCTCCACACTATCCTCCACCTCTTCCACACATGTGAAGCAAACACGCAGCGAACAACGCAGACAAGCGCGGCTGCCTCGCCGCTGCTCAGTGGACCTCGCCGTAGATAGAGGCAACCGTGCCGAAAACAACAGCAACCACGCCGGCGATCAGCAGCAAGTACGTCGAGACGTAGTGGAGCCAGCCCACCTGCCGCAGGCCCCAGTTGCCAGCGTACATGACGTACAGAGCTGGATAGATGAACCCCAGGAACCCGCCGCAGAAGCTGCCCACAAGCCCAAACACGACGTTCACGTTCGGGATGAACAGCCCCAGCACAAGCGCAAGCACGGAGAGCCCAGTGCAGATCACAGCGTTCAGCCAGAACGGCACCGTCCGGATGTCCTTGAACATCGAGAAGTGCCAGCCGAGGCAGTAGTACACCGCGTCGCGCGACGGCTGCATGCAGATCGCAAACCCAACGCACATCTTCACGCCGATCCCAACGTACGCGATCGCAACAAGCACGTCGCTGCGCACGTTGTAGTACAGCAGAATCGAGTCCGTGATCTGCTCGCCAAACTCCAGGTACCCGAACACGCCCGCGAGCACGTACAGCGCACAGCAGACCACCTGGCTGATCGCTAGGTCCTTCGAGATCCGCCCGGGCGTCGGGTTCGGCGTCTCGCGCGCCACCCTCGACACGTTCGTCTGTGCGAGGAACGCGAACAGGATGCTCGAGAACC